>NW_021940750.1:34554788-34871354 GCF_001715985.3 Manacus vitellinus | reverse complement strand
GGCCGCCCGCCCGCGCTCGCACGCACGGTCCCTTCACACACACACAGTCCCCTCAACACACGTGTATGGTCCATTCACCCATGCACGGTCCCCGCATACAGACGTACAGTCTCCTCACACGCACACACACGATCCCCTCACACACGCGCGGTCTCCTCTCCTGCTGCACACACAGCACCACTCGCGCATGGTCCCGTCACAGACACACGCACAGCACGTCTCACATGCAAGGTCCCCTCACACAAACGCGCGGTCCTCTCACAAACGCACAGCACTGCTCACACACAGTCTCCTCACACACACACAATCCCCTCACACGCACACACAGTCCCCTCACACACATGCAGTCCCCTCACGCACACACAGTCCCCTCACACACACACACACACACACACACATACAGTCTCCTCACACACATGGACACCGACCCCCAGATGTGGAGGCTGTGGCACCATGGGGTGTGCACAGCCCTGGAGCTCGCGTGTGACGGGCACCTCAGAGGGACATGAGCCCATGACACCCTCAGGCAGACATGTGAGTCTGAGGCAGGGGGCCCTCTGGCACAGACGGACAGACTGACAGACAGACAGACGTGGAGCTGGGTCATGCAGGGCTGCATCACTGCAAGGCACGCTTACCCACGGGTCTGAGGCGTGCGGCTGTGTCACTCTGTCAGGGGCTGAGGCACACGGCTGTGTGACAGAGCCATGGCACACGGGTCCAAGGCATGTGGCTGTCGCATCAGTCTGAGGCCTGTGGGGCTGTGTCATGGGGATGTACGGACACATGCTGCACTGAGGTGCATGACTGTCACTGTCACTGAGGTGTGACAGTGTGTCACTGTGAGGCACATACAGTGTTCTCAGGCACATGAGCCTGTGTCACTGACAGACAGACAGACACTGGCCTGAGGAACATGGGCTACTATCACTGCAAGACAGAGGTTGCTCTGAGGCATTTGGGACTGTTGCTGTTAGACACACAGAGAATTTAGCTCTCAGAGAATCCTGGCACATACACTCAGAGTATCCTGTGATATGCAACAGTCAGAGGGAGAGGGACAAGCAGACAAGCTGCTCTGGCACACAGGGATCATGAGACACAAACATCCACCCGCTGGCCCGACAAACACAGGCAAGGCGCACTTGGAGTTTGACTGACGCACACCTTAGCCTAAAATACATATGACTGTTGTTACTGAACTGGCATTACCCTGTTGACAAGCACATACATAGTCTGTCCCATGGCCTGAGATACCCGAGACTATTTTGGCAAGGCACACATGCACACCCACACATGCACTCACACACTGACCTGAAAAAACACAGGACAACCAGTGCGAGACAGATAAACAAACGAGGCATGTGGAGCTGTGTCACAGGGACCCACTTCTGTGGTGTGACAGGCGAACAGACCATGCCTGTCACCCATAACTCCTTCTCTATGCACGAGCCATAGGTTATGCTTGGCTTTCTCTGCAACATGCATTCTGTCGCTCCAGGCATGTGGTACCATGCCCTTAAAAGAAGCAACTTGAAATGTGTAAGGTTAACAGACTAGTCTGAGGCACATTCACCTGTGTTAGTGTGAGGTGCGTATGTGCACATACGTACCAGCGCACACACACACACATGCACGGAAGCTAAACAGAAGAACATACCAGGTCACAGCTTCAGGCAGGGGGAACTGTACCAGCTGCTGCTTCCACGCTCCTCCTGGCAATTGCATGTGTGTGATCCCTACCAAGAGAGTAAGGGACAGAAATTCAGCATTTTCCAGTGACATATTCCTTCTCTTACACTCTGGCTCAGATGAGACGCTGTGATATATATGAGATCACACAGACACATGGCTTGTGCAGTGTTCAAAATGCAGAAGGGTGGTTCCACAATTCATTACTCTAGTATAAGGAAGAAAAAGATAGTACTGGACTACCCTAATGAACTCCTGAGAAATAAAAAAACCCAGCCCGTTTCAGTCATGCATATGTGTGCCCTGTATGTGCGCTTGTAAACATCTACCCATGCCTGTACACATACATGTATGAATTTGTGTGTGTGCATGTATAGAAGTAGCATAGGACATAATCCAGACTCCAGGACCTTGTAGGGGTTCATGGTGGCAAACAGCAAATACTCGCTTTACATAATTTCTAGCACTTGCAGTATTTCCTCTAAGAAAAGGAGGTAGAAAAGATTTAACACTCTGTATGCTCTGGCTGAGTATTTAGCATTGATTAGTGGAGGTGATAAATCTGGAAGAGAAGACTGGAAGGGAACTTCTGATGTTTGAGCCTAGTTTCCTTGGCTTCTGCAGTCAACAAAATCATACAACACAATGCTGTTCCTAATGAATAAGTTCCAGAGCTGTTAGAAACCTCTGCTAATTTCCAAACTTCTGGCCAATTTATATCTATATGTTCTGTGCTGATGTTGTCATTTAGTTTAAGTATTTCTTGCTTTTCCTTTCCCGTGTGTTTATTTATAGAGGGAATTACATCCAGTCTCTGGCTTTGTTTTGCTCTGCAGAAAAAGACAAGATTTTTCACTCATCTCTAAAGACAGACTCTCAAATTGCTGATCATTCTCACCTGCCTGCCCTGCACCTGTTCTGAATTTGGTTCATTCTTCTTGCATATGGGCAGCTAAAATAGTACACGCCAAGTATCCTAGTACCTTCTATGTGGAGATCAATGTCTTCTCCTTTCAGATGGAGATATCTCACCTAAAACATTTTTGGACTTGCCAAGTTTCACATACATGATGAAACTCAGCTCCTTTTCCACACTTCACTGCACTGCTGGTATCTCACACACTGAAATACCACTGCTGCTTTCTGCCATTGGCACTTCACATGCACAATTCAGCTACTTGGCATTTGATGTATATATTCACAGCCAGATGCCACGTGCAATCTAACATGGACTGAAAGACAAGCCTCCAGCTTGGGTTTCAGAATTTTCCATTATAGAATTTTAATCTTTATTTTTATTTTTGACCATTTCTTCAGTTGTAAGGATGTGTGGTGGGTTGACCTTGGCTGAAGCCAGTTGCTCACCGAGACACTCCCTCACTCCTCTCCTCAGCAGAACAGGGGCGGAGAAAATAAGATGGGGAAAAAACCTCATGGATCAAGATAAGGGCAGTTTACTAAAGCAAAAGCAAAGGTTGTTTGCATGTAAGCAAAGGAAAGAACCCAAAAGATTTAATTCTCTACTTTCCATCAGCAAGCAATATTGGACTATTTTGTGGGAAGCAGGGCTTCAGTATGTGTAGTGGTTGCCCTGGAAGACAAATGTAATAAATAATGAATGCCTGCCTTCCTTCTCCTTTGTCTTAGCTTTGGCTGAGTAGAGCCTTTGGTCAGTTTGGGTCGGGTATCCTGGTTATGACCCCTCCCAAGATCTTGCCCACCCCCAGGCCTACTGGTGGAGGGGGGAATGTTGGAGAGACAACCTTGATGCTGTGCAAGCACTGCTCAGCAATAGCCAAAACACTGGTGTGTTATCAAAACCCTTCTAGCTACCAAAGCAAATTACAGCACTAGGAGGGCTGGCATAGGGAAAATTAATTCCATCTCAGCCAGACCCAATACAGGATGGAACATTACTGTGGATTATTTTAAGGTGTTTGATTCTTGTGGTCTATTATGCACAGAAATAGAGCAACCACAGCTGCTCAGGCACAGGCTTTGCTCTTTGGGCTTCTTGCCCTGGTACCAGCCAGTCTAGAGCTGCCCAATGTCAGACCACTAGAGCTTGAACTTGTTCTGTCTCACATAGGAGCTCCCAGAGCTGTCCATGTTTCTCTTCCCAGCCATGCACTGACAGCTTTTGGACCTCATCTGAAAAATTTCTGCTCTGGTCTGTCATCTCCTCGAACATATGCAGCCAGTCTGGTCCTGCTGTGCAACAGAAATTATTGTTAATGACTTCTCTTTACTTGATACCTTTAGCCTCTCTTGTAATTGTTCTCACCCCATACTCTGCACCACACTGAGTGCCTTAATGAAGTCCATGTCTACTGCATTTGGTCTATCTTGATAGTTGTCAAAGGGCACCAGTGCCAGAGTGATCTGTTTTTACTTTTGCTTTTCCCTTCTGTACTCTATCCCAGTTTCATTCACTTCCAGGCTTTCATTTTATTTCAAATTTTCCTCTAAAGCTTCTCTCACTCTTCTGTCACGTTTCAGATTTTTTTGCTGCTTAGTAACAAAATAATTTTGTCCGTAAAATAATAAAAGCTGCACCATCTCATTGTGGAATAAATATTTGTCAGGCATTATGTTTATGGTTGTTTTCACAATTTGAAAACAGTAGCCCCAAGGACAGCAAAATGTAGCAGTGGTGACACTTAGTTCCCTTATTAGTTCTCCTCTAATTCTCCTCAAAACCGATGACATGTGAGTCAGCCCCACACAACTAGAATATAAAAACCTTCTTTGCTTCAAGAAATACATACTCCTGGTGCTGCCTCTCTGCAAAAGAAGCTGTTTACAGCTACATTTGAAGTCAGAGAAGACACCAGAGTTTTATTTATTATTATATTTATGGCATTTAGTATTACCATTCGTGCATATTTGTTTTTTTTTTTTTTTCTCTCTTTATGATACTCTACACCTATTAGTATAGGAACTCAAATATTTTTCCAGAGTAATGTTATTGCTGTTCCTGCATTTGTTTGGGTTTTGGTTATGTTCTTGTTTTTTTAAAAGCAAATCATCCTGGCATGACCACTTATAAATTGTCCTGCTTAAGGAAAGACTCTAGTTTTTTTGACTGGACATGACAGAGTTTTCAGCTATTTGGTCTTTCTGGCTCTCAGCCACAAGAATATATTCATAACTTTCATATATCTTCAAAGTGACTGGCTTGATGGAAATTTCTGCATGTTTTTGTGCAAAGAAAGGTGCATCCATTGTCATTTTGAGATGGCCAGAAACTCCAGTTGTATTTTCTTTCCAGGGCCACCAATGTCAAATATTCTATTTCTGCAAACTGTTTTACATTAAAAAAAATACCAAATACTTTACAAGAAAACTAATCAACCGGGGAACACTTCTTTTTATAAAAGTTCAAACCATTTAGCTCAGCATGAAAATAATATGAAACAGTTAATTACTCAAAGTGATTTATTATTCTTCTTATGCCAAGTCAAAAGCAAACTCAAATCTATGGACATCAATGGATTTAAATACATTTTGATGTGTGAGATGAAAAAAAAAATCAAATATTCAAGGTAGATTTTGCTCAGTTAAAAGCAAATGTTTGACTTTAAAATTGAGTAAGACATTAACAGTGGGGTCGTGCAGAGTTCCATGAGACTTGTAAGGGTAGGCAGTGTCCCTGTCCCCTCTGAGTCACTTAGTGCTGGATACTGATAGAGAAGGGAATGAGCTGTTGGCTCAGTGATCAGAGTCGGTGTCTCAGAGGAGCTCCATCTTCCCGAGGGCTCTTCCATTAAAACCAATTCATCTGCAACGCTTGACCTTTGCAATTCCACAGAAAAAAATTCCAGCATTTCCCTCCTCGGATAAAAAAATGCAGTGCTTTTTACTTTAGGGCAACTGATAGGAACAAAATATGTGCATGGATTAAAGCAGTGCACTTTAGATTAAATTCAGAATAAATTAACCCATACTATACTGTTTCTTTTCAGAACTGCATTTTTAACAAACCCTTGTTTGTTCACAGCCCTGATAAATAAAGTAAAATGGTGCAAAAGCACATGAAGATCTGTGATTGAAGAGTAGTAAGGAATGAATTATTTGGACAAAGCGTACATCAAATCATAAAGGCCGTGTTTGTGGTTAGGGTTTTTTTCTGTTTCCATGAAAGACTTGGAGTATGCAATGGAGTGCATTTATTTAGTGTGCAGATAGCATGAAGCTGGAAGCGACAAATATCATGCTGGAAAACAGGATGCCTCTCTGAAAAGGAGTCAAAATGTTAACATGGTTGCAGGAAAGTCAAACACCATGCTGAGATGGAAGAACAACCCGTAAAATGCAGGCAGGTGTCCTTTCACTCTGAACTGCCCAGCTGGAGGCCCAACATTGCATTGTGGGGAACATGAGATCCAGTTGAAGAAAAAGAGGAAGAGAGCCACAATTGCATGAACATAGGTCTGGAAAACCCTAGGATGAAAAAACTAGGAAAGTCTAAGGCTGAAAAACAGAAAGAGTTGTTAGTCTAGGAAAAATGAGACGAAGGGTGACATGATAACACCCACCAAATATGTAAATGCTGCTGTAAATTAAAAGGGAGTGGTAATGTGTTTTCTCTGTTGTGCATAGGATGAAACGAAAAGTGTTTGCATCTTTTATTAGACTAACAAACTAATCTGATAAACATGGACAGGTGTATAAAGCTTTACCAAGCTTGAAATGGAGGCGGTGAATAAGACCAGCTTTGCTCCAACACAGCTCCTCAGGACAGCATTTGAGCACAGCAGCAGCTTGTCCCGACTTCAGAATTCTTGTGTCTTTGGGCATTTTTGAGAAGAGATCAGGCAGAAATGATTCAACTGTCACCGTAGATTGCCCAAGAAGTTAAGGGTCTCAGGTGGGATGTGACAATCAGTGCTGCTTCAGATCTCTTTTTGCTGACCAGAGATATTTATTTAGTCTGTGGAATCCTAGAGCAAGCCCTCTAGTAGTTGAATCATAGAATGGTTTGGGTTAGGAAGGACCTTAAAGACCATCTCATTCCAACCCCCTGCCATGGGCAGGAACATGTTCCACTAGACCAGGTTGCTCAATGCCCCATCCAACCAGGCCTTGAATACTCCCAGGGATGGGCCAGCTACAACTTCTCTCTCTCTGCCCAACAAATAAGCTGATAGCAAAACTGGAGGCTTCTTCATATTATTTCAGCTATGTGAGTAAACAATGTGCACAGAAATAAGGTTGCATAAAGCCTGTGGAAAGACTTAAAGACATGTTTTAATGAAATGAGCTCAATTTGAATCACCTCTCCAGCCAATATAAGATTTGGAGATTGTGTAGGGAGATGTATATTTAAAAAAGAGATTAAAGGAACACTGCAATATGGTTATACTCATTTATGCCCTGAGACCATGGCCTGAAATCTGCCAGGCTCCCAGTGAAAGAACTGTGACAAACTCATTGAGCTCTGGAGTGCAGGTCAAGTCTTTTTCTTTTGGTTTCTTTAAAAAAAAAGAATCTTTGCAGTTTTCCAGAGTTCATGTGCAATTAATTTAACTCCTTAACAGTTTTATATTGCCAGATGCAATTAAGAAGCTTTTTTCTCATTTACTCACCATCTTCTTTAGGAGATTAAGGGCCAGATAGTCTATCCTTTCATTTGCACTTAAAAATAAATAAAATAAAAATACCATGACAGTATTCACAATCAACACAGGAAAAACATTTGCTCAGGGTCTTATTTGCTAGTGTGTGATTTAAACCTGCAATTCACAGATTCAGGTACTTTTGTTTAGCTCTGTTTACTAAAATGAAGACATACAAAAGGGGAATACACCCTGGATTACAAACGTGTTATAGTATAATTGTTGTAAGAAAACTGCACACTGAAAGTTGCACTTATCCTCAATACACAGTTTTTAAACCATTATTAGGTGCTTTAAAAAAAACAAATCCAAGCAATACAACAGTAATCCAGTAAGCTTTTATCAGCAGAATATTAGCTGATTTCCCCAGCTCTTGAAGACTAGATGCTTTTACTATTGCAAGACCAATTTCTGTTGGTGACATTTTATCATGTATCAGCTGGATACTTACAGTCAAATGAGTAAGTCCTGTGTAAGTACATATAATAAGAATTTTGCCAGAGAAAAGCTCTTGTATGTTACCCTGGATATGTCAATATATGAAATTGGAATGGAGATCTGCTTTTGCTGTTGGTTTCTATGTGTAACAATGGTAGTTATGCTCTGGAACTCCTGTACTGTTCATCAAAATTTACTTGCTCTTTATCTTTTAATACCATTTCATTTTCTGCTGCAGTTACAGTATTATAGTAACACACATAAATTCTCACCAGATACTTAACTGCACATTTGCATATTTTATTCTTAAGTGTTTTTGTTCTGTTGCTTACTCTGGTCATTAGCTGAGCTCCAAAATTTCCATTAGAAGCAGCTCATTTTTCCACTTGGTTAGCTAAAAAAACCTCTGGTTGCCATTTCTCTTGAAATAACACATATATAATATATGATGTTTTTCTTGAAGTAACATATAGAATATAGTCCTTGCAAGTATCTGACGGAATTCTCCAGAAGAATTTAAATGCCCAGTAATGGAAGATGCTGCAACAGAAGCTGAAGAAAATAAAGCAGGAGAGTTGCTTAATCCACTATCAAACATGGGGAAAAAAATCTTAATGTACATACATATGTAAACATGTTCAGAGAAGTTAAAAAAACCCCCAAAATCTAAATGTCTGAGTCCCTAAAATAATCAGGAGCCTGTCACCAAATTTTGGAAATCCTGTCTTAAATATTATTCACAGAAAACCTGTTTTTAATATGCGGAATCCAGTAGAATATTGCTCATTTCTCTTAATTTTACCATACGTCTGAACCACAATCTCTGACTTGGCTTGGTTCTCAGCAGCCCTCAGTACCTCAAGCCCTCCCTTGTAATCTGTTAATGACACATCAGCGATGGGGGCTTCTGCCTTCACCTCTCCTGATTGAACTGAGGAGAGCAAGACTATTGCCTGCCCTACAGGATATTGCTGCTGTGTGCTGTCCCTGGCAGATCTGTCAGCTGCAGGGAAATGATCCTCAGACAACTGGATAAACCAGATATTCACACTGACGGAGCATGTGACTGCGGTTAAGGTCAGAGATTCAAAGGCTGCAGGACTGGGACCTTAAGCAGGATTGCCCTGTGTGCTGCATATCACTGGCACCAAGGGAGATACCTGCAAAGTTAAAGGTGTGCTTCATTCTTTGTGGAACCAAAGCAGGCCTTGATAATCCTGTAAGCACGTGCTGATAGGGGTTCAACTGATTTACTGTCTTTTCATTCCCTTCCTCAGAAAATAAAGACTTAACTTGCTGATTATATGATTAAAGAAAAAAAAAAGAAAGAAAAAAGTTTTTACATAGACTGAAGAATGTTAAGATGAGCTTCAACATCCTGTGATGCCAGGGCTGACACCCTCCATATTTTACGTCACCATATCCTGAGCAAGATCAAAATAGATTATAAAAATTCCTGATTCTCATTGTTAACACTACTATGCACAGTTCTCTAAAACAAGTACTGAAAAATAATTCAGACTCTAAAACAAGTACTGAAAAATAATTCAGACTCTAAATGCTCTTTCATGTTTAAGTTTATAACCCCCTAGAATTAAATCTGCCTTCTCACAAAGGACCAAAAATAACAACAGTTCCACCTAAACTTCCTGTTGTAAATACAGAAGGTTCTTCTGGTCTGGTGCTCTTTTTCTTTGTAGGCTTCAAGCAGCCCTTTAATTCTTACAGCTGGTGACGTTTGCTTTTAATTTCACTTTATCATATACTAAATTACTTTTCTGTATTTATAGCATAAAGGTTTATTGTTTTAATCTGCAGCTTTACATTCAGTGTGTTATGATTGCAAAGTATGCAAAACATTTGTGATAGAACTTGTCAAGACAACACTAAAAACTTTGTTTTGGTCAGTTTTCAATGGATTTTATGTATTTTAAAATTGTATTTCTAAAGATAACAGTGAAAGAGGAGCGAAAAGAAGGCCATCTATTTAGACACCAGCTACAAGAAAAAACACATTCTTCCAAGGGTTGATCATCCAGTGTAATGTGCATGAACTCCACTCAGATTTACTAATGCCTTTTTTGCAGCGGTCCTCTGAAGAACCAAGAATCATAACCAAATGTTATTGGCAGAAGTCTTCAATAAAAGCAGATGCCAAGTATTTGCCAAAATAAAAATTTAAAATATACACATGCCAATGTTAGCATTAGATGTACTTCACACCCAGGGAGGCCCAGCACAGCAAGTGCTTTACTGCATCAATCAGCTGTGCTTCAGCAGAGCACAGACTCCTTCAAGCACAGACATAACTGCTTTAAGGAATCAGATCTCTGATCAGAAAAAAGCAAAGTTGTGGTAACAATAACACCAGACACATGCTGCATGAATTTCAAGTCTGTGCAGCTTTCCATACCCCTAAAAGTCTCCAAACAACTATGCAGAGCAATAGCAGGATACCCTTCACCTCTTAGCAAAGTGGTGGGTGACATTTTTTCCAGCATCCCTATCATGATTTCTTCCAAGCATTCACTTGCACTGGAAAATTGATAATTGATGTCTTAATACACTATCTGCTTGACAACATCATCCATGGCAAAATCACTCTCATTGTATTAGATCAGCCACAGTTTACGGAGTAATTCCTTCTAATTAACAAAAGACTGGCTAATAAAAACAATCAATTTTTGTTAAATGTACTGCACTTTCCATACTCTCTCTTTAGCCTCTTTACATCTTCTCCTTTAAGTTCTTTCTTCCTTTTCTCAGACTTTGCAACCTGCTCCTTCCTTTCTTGATTTTCCTGCATTCGAACAGAATAACAAATAAAAAAGTAAATAAGAGTTACTGAAGGAAAAGCTTGTTAAGAAACTCAGTTTGCAATGAATAGCTACTCTGACGTGACCTATGCACACTTAAAAATCTCAGCTGCCGGGATTTGGGGGTAAACAGCAGAACGGAGCTTCCTGGTCAATCCCTTTGCCCTTCTCCATGTGATGATGTTACCAGCAAACTATTTAATCAGCTTTAACTGCAACTTTTCACTATGGACTGAAATGCATTCTTCTTAATTAGTCCCTTTGTCCACAAAACAGAACATTAGTTTAACTTAATTAGCATTCTAGAGATTTATCCCGTAGCAACCTTGTTTGTATTCAGGGATTTCTACCAGAATTTTCAGGAACTGTTCAACTGTGTTAAACAGCAATTCACAGTTTCTCTTCAGGCTCCCGTTAAATTTGCCAGCAGTATTTCTGCATTAGTGTTCAGGGGCAGAGGCCAGGCTGGATGTTTGTTGGTACCACTCATATAACTGCCAGGATGGCATAAATCCTGTTGGGATTTATGCAGACAGGCAGGACTCTGGTTTCCACAGAGCTGCTGGTACCAGAATGATATGATTAGTGGAGGAAGAAAAAGAAGTTGAACGATTATCACTAGTAAAAGAAGAGCATTACTCAGTGGAAGAGTATTTCTGGGTTTTGATAAGTAGCACAATTTTAGGAAAAAGTAGTTCTGAACAACTGAGATGCCTGTAGCAGAACATTAAGATGATAAAAGCCATTTTCTTAAATGCAGTCCTTGTTCCAGAGCTGTAGTCATCACCAGAACACTGCCATCCCACCTGGAAGCTTCCCTGCTTTTGATTGCAACCAGTGAGTAGCTAACCTATGTGCTGCAGATAGATCAGTAGTTATAAGGCCTGCTGTCACAGAGATTTGTGTCATATGAAAAGACTTAATAACATCCAGAAAGATATTGATGACTTGGTGCAGATAGGATTCTTGATGAGACATGTCTGGTCTTCTTTGCAGAGAGTTTGAAGCAGAAAATACATTTTCCCATTATAGTGACAAACCTGGTTGATTTCTATGGATCATCTGCCACTGTTTCCATAAGATGGGCAGAATAAGTCCCAGGAAACATGCACAAGTTTCTTACAGCCTTTATAGAAATGAAAAGCCTAGGATCCTTTTGTCCTAAGAACTTTCCAAACGAATAAACTTGTGAACATCAACAGAGTTATTCTGTCTGAAATATAGGAACATTATAGGCTCAAGGCTATAGGGACCTTCACTGGATTCCTAGAAAAGGAAAGAAAAACAGTGTACTCTTGAAAAAGAAAGAAAAGGATATATTTGCCCTGAATAGAGGGTGCTTCTGAAAGAATGAGGTACAGGTGGTGAAGTCTTTTGGAGGGCTAGAAGCCTTCTATCAGTATATGCCTCCTACATGCTTGCCTGATTAATTCTTGCTGTGCCTTACCACGAAGTCTTTGAAGTATTATGGTTGTTGAGAGACTTGCAGATTTGTGGGTCCTGGGAGAAGGTTTCTACATAATATGACACAAGAAATAAAGGAGATGAATTCATGGATACATTGTCCTGCTACTTGAGCAGCACACACAGTAGTTAGAACAAACTGAAACACATAAAGAAAAATTTATAGATTAAGCAAGCCTGAACTGAATCTTTCAGAAAAATTGTAAAAAAAAATAAAATCCCCACATAACAATTCAATGCAAATTAACAGAGTTTCTTCAACACAAGAAAGCCCAAGAAGGTAAAGTGGTTGCAATCCAAGGAATGAATATTCACAATCCCCTCTCACCCTCCTGGATTACTGAAAGCAGCTGCAGGGATGAGATTCAGTGTAAAACGATGTTGCTTTGGATTTGCACTTCGTGGGATGATAGATACTTGCTTTATCTTTGAATTAAAAGATGCTCCATGACAACTCTTTATCCCCACACTGTCTAAAGCACATCCTGTTCCAACAGCACAGGCACCCTACTGAGCAGCTGCTCCAGCTCAGTTGTCCCAGGGGAGCACTGCAAGGAACTATCCCTGTGCAGAGCTGTCTGTATAACCTCTGGCACCAATTGAGTACTTCCTAGAGTAGATTTTGGTTAGTATTTTTTTCTCTTTTTCCCAAGATTGGACTGTCTCTATGTTGGGACCTCCCTTCTTTAAACAGCTGCAAATGCTAAGGGAAATCAAATGTTTCCCCCCAGTCCCCTATAATCACACAGTGATTCTTTTCCCCACAATTTTACCACTCAGTTCTCAGCATAACTCCAATTCTGGCTTTTTTTTTCCTTGAGCTGAGAAGCTATTTTCTCCCTGTCTCCTTCCTCCTGCCATCTGCTCCTTTTATTTTTTGAGAACTGGTGAAACAGTCATCAGCCCTGGGTGATGAACCAGTTCCCTTTCATGCATCAGTTTTGGAGATTTTTTTTTTTTTTTACTCTCTTCAAGGAGATGGAGAGAAATATGGCAAAACCTTATTATAGTAATTCCATTTGTGTGGCTCACTTTTTGTTACCTGGAGGACAAGAAGTTGGAAAGAACCCTCAGGGAAGGGAGAAAGATCTTGTTTATACAAAGTAACAAAACCAAAATTTCTGTAGGTAAGCTTAGGAGACATGAAGAACCACTATTTATCAAAACTATTTCCCTTCTTATTTGATGTGGGAATGGAAAGATAGCACTAATGATTTTGGTAGCACTAAGAGACCTGCTTTACACAGAAGACTGATCTCAAAATAAAAGTTACACCTTAGCATTAAAGCTTAAAATAAATGGCACTGGGAAGAGAAGATGGCTGTGGCTGATTGTAGTAAAAATCAAAATTACAGAACAAAAAGATGCTTTAAAAATTAAAACCTTCAACTTTTCACCTCAAACTGCAGCCATAGGGAGAAAGCAAGGCCAGAAGGAAGAGGAGATTATTTACAGGTCTGCAGTGAAGGTACGAGATGCACACAACATGGCTAACAGCTGTGGTACCTTCAAGGGGAGGTGCTGCTGAGAAATGGAACTGAAAGTAGGATGAAAGGGAGTTTATGTGTTTGGTATATAAAAAGAAGCTTCCTTCTAGTTGCTCCAACCTGGCTGTGAACAAGCAGCACCCAGAAATGTAGTTTACATCTCCTGCAGCTATACTAGGACACTACACAGCCTTTATTACGACTGTTTCTTAAAAGAACTGCAGTACCTGGAATTACCCCTCACAGTAAATTTCCAGTATAGCTCTCTACAGATGCTGAGCCATTCTGTTCCTGACTCCCTTAATTCTTTCCTTCATGTTCAGAGTTTTATAAACTTTGAGGATCAAGCATATTGCCAAAACATCTGTGGTTTGTAGGGTTTGTTCTCCAGACTGTCTGTGGCAGTATCACATTATTTCAGAACCTGGGTATCTGCATTGCTTGGAACATTACAGCCCAGTGCCCCACAGGAGAAGCAGGTAGTGGGAACAGTACAGGATGTATTTTTCATCTTCTGCCACTTCCTCAGAAACTCCATTGTTTTCATCTGAAGCTATGGTCTGCCCTAAAGCACTCCTCCAGCCTCTCTTGACCAGCAGAGCTGTCTGTGTTCTTGCAATTCTTTTTGTAAGGTGGATGGTTGCCTCTACGTAAGGCAAATCCAAGGCTGGGCCTCTCCTGGAGTCAGCACAGGAGTGGGAAATTATTGCTGTTAAAATATATAAATGTGAAGCCACTGTCCCCTGGCATTAAGAAAACCCTAGAGGAACATACATTAGTGTGTAGCTGGGGTTGTGAAAAGGAAGCTTACTGGAGGCTTACTGCTTGGGAGGTTCTCTACACAACTTTTACAGGGAAGTTGCTGTTTTCTGACCCCTTATTGCAAGGAGCACAATCCTATAAGTTAATAAAGTGCCAAATATAATCTCTTGGGGGAATCAGGGGTTTCTTGGGAATCCAAAACATACTGTTTGGAACTAACTAGTACAATGAAATACTGACATGTAAACATATCTTCCAATTAGGCTTTGCCTGTTGGAAAATCTACCTCTGGCCTATCTGCAAAGCCTATAAAGCATGTCATGTTGCATTTCCTTCACATGCCATGAAGCTCCTATTGCACTGAGGACTGGCTAATAATTTTACAGTGGAAAAAACAACTTGAAGGGTCCTTAGCTCCCCATAGCAAAAAAAAAAAAATAAATCCCATTTTATATTTGTCCACATGCCCATTTGCCACTGCAGGTTGCAAGCACATAAAATTACTTTCATTTACTTCTGCAGCCAGGGTTAGGTAGCCCAGCTTGAAATAGAAGAAAAAGCAAATTCTTTCTTGCATAAGAAAAAAAGAAAAGTTCTCAACCTATTTCTAAACATTCACAAATGCAAACCACCTGTAAGGCCTTGAGGAAGATCTCTCTGAAGGTTTTCATTGTGCTAAACACATCTTCCAAAGACAATTTTGTTCGGTCTTCACAAAGATAATCAGCAAGTTCTTCCTTCTTCTTTTCAATGGTGACAAACTCCTTCTGCAGGTCCTTTGAAGCATCGAGGCTGTCCTGAGACACATTTTGCAACACAACTTATGCAAATTAAGAAGTAGCATGTTCTGAGCTGCCCACAAGACTCGAGCCAGTTAACACAGAGCAGTCAGTTTTTAAAAAACTGACAAATAAGGCTGGTTCACAGTGTGTGATATTTACTTCTGAATCGAACCATCTGCATTTCCCCTCATTTCATTTGGCCCAAAGCAGCTCATTCCATGATAAAAGTTGCACTTCTCCATACAACCCCGTGGAAATTAGGCACTACCTGGGATTACTGGCCAAGGGAAATACAGCACCAGGATTTCTACCTTTTAGCTTTAGTTAAGTGACCTGTTTTGCAAATATGAAAAGCTAGGATGTTAGGAAATATGTGTGGAGAAAAAAAGCATATTGCAAATCTGTTCGCTTTAACCCCCAAACAAAGCATGTTTCTGTACTGTACCGTACACATTTATAGTTGTAGCCTAATTTTCATATTTAGGGTCTTCCTTTCTTTTACCCACACAAACAGCTGTCTGGTCCTCAGCTGTTTCCATATCCCAATATCACATTACAAAAATGGAGGAAATCCGGGATGCTCTTTCCGTCAGGACACAGGAGGAGGGTAGTTATGACCCCTTTCCCATAGGGCTCTGCATCCAGTTGCAACCTGAATCACAGTGCCTTTGAGCAGAGGGGGTTTAGGAAGAAATGTGGGAAATGTGCCACACTCACATGACCTACTTGAACAGATTGTCCATGCTGTACTTTTAAATCGTCTGTTGATGACAATAAACGTTTCTCTATTTCCAACAGTTTCTTCAAATTGGCACCTGCCTCAGCCCGCATGACACCAATGTGGATTCTGAAAGGTCCACAAAGATACATTGAAGGGGAAAGTCTTTTGTTTTCTATAAGGCTATTACAAACATTATAATCTCTGCAAATGAATGTAGAATTAATTGTCCAGCCCTGCTTTTGCAGGTGGTTCTCCTCTATGTAAATTCTTTTTTTATGTGTTCAAATCTTCATCTAACAAAGAATCTGTGCTTTTGTCCTCACTACCTCCCTGGACAGACTGTGGAAGAACCTCACAGAACCTCCCTGTCCTAGTATTCAAAAAACTCCAAAAAATTTCCAGCCTATTTTTATTCATAGGCAACACAAGCTCATCTTCCCCGTGCCAATAGTGTCCTTATTTAGCTAGTTCTTTTCCCTCCTTGCCTCTTCTCCCTAGTCTATTTATAGTCCAAAATTGTATCTCTTCTCTGAGTTACTTTAGCTCACGTGGAGATCCAAACCCAAACACTGCCAAACCAACATCCTCTGTACTTCTGAACTACTCTTCGTGCCAGACAAAATCTACTGAATCAGCAAAACTTGGCTTGGTCTTTCACGGTGCATCCACATGTAAGCAGCCCTAAAAGAGTCCCTTGCAGGGTTTGCATTGTCCACAGTTCTCCACAGGTTGATTAGCAAATCAATTTTGTAAGTTTTAGAGTTTGACTGAACTAGAGGGCAATTACTTCGTAAAGAAGAGCATATTTGTATCATTGATGAGCAAGATCTCCTTTCAGATAAGAAAAGTATTTCTATTATGACACAATCCAAGAAGAAATTCATGGTTCAGAGCAACATCCAATTTAAATTCTGCAAAGATAACTCACAAAGGCTGAAGTGTTTTCTGTTCAACTACCAAATTAAAATATTTTTAAAAAATTATTTAGCTGTTACATTATAAATGTCAGTACATCTCCAGATTTAGAAGTTATCCCTGCTTCGAGTTACAAATCTAAAACACTTCAAGGTTCCTATTAATCCCATGAATTCATAACAGGATTAAAGATGTTAATCCTGGTGCTTCAAATGTGGATTCTGATTAATGTAATTTAACATATCTCCATGTGATTCATCTGAGCTAAACAGAAAGAGGTGCTGGTAGACTCATGAGCCTTTCAGGCACATGGGATGAAAGCTGAAAGTCTGAGGAAACAGATTTTTTCTTTCTACCCACATATATTAGAAACGTGCTGATACTCAACTCAGGGAGTCCTGAGGTCCCCCAGTTGCCATAAATCATCCCAGTCATTCCTTCCTTACCCCTGCTCTGCACCTCCTGATGGGCTTGCAACTAAAAATGACTGAGAAATTTCAGGGAAGTTATGTCTCTACTGAAATATGTGGAAAAAGAATCTAGTCCTTGAAAATGAGGGAAGTTTCCTGTCTACACAGTTTTACTACTAAGGTAGTACTGCAACAATCAAAAGAAAAATCACACTGAGCCCCACATAAAAGTTAGCCAGGTTGATTCATAAATCTCAACATTGTTTGGTGTTGGAAGGCAACCACTCTCTCCCACAGCAGCGAAGTCCTGTGACCTTATTACACCACCATAAAATGACTCAGCTCCTCGTTAGATTTAAAGAGGTTGGCAATTCATACATGACAGAAACAAACAATAATGTCCTACCCTGCTGCCTTGGAAACAAAGTCAAGATCTCTGGGAAGCTGCAGCAGATCTCTGTGGTTTTTTTCGACCTCCTAAAATTGAAGGGAAGAAAATTGTTAGCTTACACAGGCAGTCTAAGGGCATGAAAGTTTTTCAGCTGGACAACATCAGGACTGAAAAATTAACACCCCAGTTTCGTTCGTATAACTGTAGGGATAAATTCAGTCTTGTTCATTCTTTTCCTCATGTTGGCACCCACAGGGAGTTAAAAAGAAAGCAAAAGGTTCTTTTAAGTGCTCAGGCTTCCATCCCATGAGCTGCCACAGTGTGCAGGCTGATGTTGTCTTCATACCACCAAAATAAATTTCCTTTGACAGATACGTTTAGGATATACGTCAGTGCAAGGGAGCAGTTGGAGGATAAAGAAAACAGCAAGCAGACATGTCAAGTGAACTTGAGAAAGGAAACCTAGTGCTAACTCTCTAAACATTATTGCAAATGAGCTTGATCCCATCTGCACAGAGAAATGTGGAAAAGATTTCATTGTATTTCATGCACGGAGGCTCACCATCCAGATAGCAATGGAGGGATACTACTGAAGTGAAAGCCCCTTAGGTTCTGGGGAATTAATATTTGAGAATGATGCACACAGGAATAATTTCCCAGTTTTGTTGTACCTCCAAAATATGGTGAAGCAGAGTGATGTGGCTTTGGTTTGCTTTTGTTTCTTTTAGTCTGAGCAAGGCACTAATTTTAAAACCTCCAGCATCTCCAGTGTGATGCCCCTAGAAGATACAGAAAAAAAGTTTCTTCCTTCAGTTGCCAAGTCGTGCCTTGTATTTTCTGTTATCTTTAGAATATAGCAAGTAAAGAAATCAGTTTACTTACATAGTTCAGAAAGTTTCCAACTTTAAGAATCAATTGGCAGAAAACTGGCAGTCGGTGACTGGTAAGAAGTGCTAAAAAATAAGAAGAGAGACATTCTCAATAAATTAAATTAAATTATCTGAAATAGGATTTTCCTTAGGTTTGACAGTGATGGTAACAAAATTTTCATCCAAGATTATGTCAAGCCATTGTTATGGATTTGGAAAAATACCAGTACAGAAATAAATCAGCTGAATGGAAGTGGAATGAGTAAGTTTCTATTGTGATCTCTTCTTCACAAGTAGATAGAAAACTAGTTTTCACATTAAGTTTGGAGTACAGATGTGTCAACCCTGCAACCCTTATGATGGAGAACCACATATGAGAAAGTGTATAAACTTGTGAAAGTCTATAGCCCCCATTCCCAGCACATATGCTAGGTTAAGAAGAGCAAAGGGCTTTTTGCCTTTTTATCATCATTAGTGAGAACAATAACCAGAATTTGTGCATTTTAGCGGGGGAATCTGGGGTAAGAATAAAGTTTTTGGTAGAACTAGAACAGAAATGCTGACCCACACAATGGGATGGAGGAGGGATGGGCATGACAGGGGGGGACTGCAGAGGGCTGTTGATTGCACCCCAGTGAACAGTAACCACAGCACTGGCATCAGGCAACCAGGTATAGCCACATTTGTGCAAACATAAAGGTTTTGCACTTTAAATGTTCAACAGGAGAACAATGATTCTCCAAAACCACTGAACTGAAGCTGGAATCCAAGGGCACCTTCAAGAAAGAGCCAACTTAAAACTAAGGCTAATGTTATGTGAAAGGGTCTCCTGAAACATTGGTGAACGTCATCTGGGATGTCCTCTTTGGCAGCCAAACCTGATTCTGGTGTGCCATGATGGCCTGCTCCACTGAAGAGCTGAGCTGGACTGCAACCCGTGCACACTACAGGAGAAACTGGAACTGATTCATTCCTAAGGACAAAAATCTCCACTGCACACAAAAATTTAACCTGTATTCAAACAGACTCTGGCATTGACATCTCCATCTCGGGGAGACCTTATCACGCTCTACAACTACCTGAAAGGAGGTTGTAGCAAAGTAGGGGTCAACCTCTTCTCCCAGGCAACAAGTGACAGGATGAGAGCACATAGCCTCAAGCTTCTCCAGGGGAGGTTCAGGTTGGACACAGGGGGGATTTCTTCACAGAAAGGGTTGTTAAGTTTTGGAATGGACTGCCCAGGGAGGTGGAGTCACCCTTCCTGGAGGTGTTAAAGAAATGACTGGATGTGGCACTTAGTGCTGAGATCTAATTGACAAGGTGGTGATGGGTCAAAAGTTGGACTCGATGATCTTAGAGGTCATTTCCAATCTAACTAGTTCTGTGATTCCGTGATCCCTGGAAGCGTTCAAGGCCAGGATGGACCCTTCCAAGCCAAACCATTTTATGATTAAGGAAATTTCCTTCTTCTCTGCCGAACCACTGACACCAGAGAGATTTATGTTATTCTTGCCAACAGAAGCTCCACTCCAGAGCAGAACAGCACAAACTACAGTTCTGCAGAATGAATTCCAGGAGTGGGAATCTACAGAATCATTTTGATGTTTGCTACACATTCAGCAATTAAAAGGTTAATTTTGATTAGATTATAGCATATGCTACCACTGCTGCTAATCAAGTAGAAGAGGGTGGCTGAGCCTGGGCTCTGGTGCAGCACTGATGTACTTACTTTCACAGGCTGTCCTGATGGCTTGTGCTTTTGGCCACAGACACTCCAGCAGAATTTTTGTTTCCTCACAAATCAGCATACATTCAATCCGCAACTGGTAACTAAAAGGGATCAGTGGAAAAAACCACAACAAATACCACAAGAAACAAAACTCCACAGGCTTGATTAATTGACTTGTGTTCAGCAAGAGCATCACCCATTTTAGGCAAAGCACAGCACTAGCATTCTTATGTTCTTTTTAGTGCTCTGACATGAGAACTGGATTATAAATAAATCAAACATAGATATTTTCTAAGATCTCCTAGAAACAATTATCATCTCCTCTTTCAGAAAGCAATGCTGGACTGACATCTGGCAGTGACTACCTTGCATAATGAAGCCATAATTTTTTACAATTTCTGGGCAGCACTAGCCAAGATTTTAGTTCCTCCTTTTAACTTCACAAACAGAAATTTGAAATGTTTTGGCAGTGATGTCCTTTAATGACATTCATGCCTTGCCATGAATTAGTATTGTTTAAGAGCCATGAAAACATTTTCTAAAGTACTTTTAAAGCTAACCAGAAGTTTGAGAAAATGAAAAGCCACATTTTCACCACCACATTTTCAAAAAAGTGGTTGTGGCATGGCAACTGATCAGATTTATGAAAGGATATTGCTATTAATTATGACATATCACCATGTTTTTATGAACAGCAGAAGGTTTTCTCTGTGTGCACCTCATTTGACTTGGTAAAAACGAGGGAGGTGGTGAAAGCACAGGCACTGCTGTGATTCACTCAGGGGATTGTGGGCTCTCTTTGGCAAACTGGAATCTGTAGCCCAGGGGTGGAGTGAATCAGCAGCCTGGTGACAGGATTCAGTCTGCAACTTCACGCCACACAGGAGTAGCTGTTCAACAGTCAAGAGTTTTTTTGTACCAAGGTTATTTTAACTGTAGTTTGCCGAAGGTGCCTGAAAGTCTCTTTGGCCTCTGCGAAGGAAAAATTTCTCAAACCAGCTCTACAAATAGCAGCCAGATGATTTATCCTGAAGACCGAATACCAGGAACATCCCTCTAGCCCAGGAAGCAGAGACCTTAATTCCTATGGATGAATCTTATAAGAACCACACTCAAGGGTTGAAGACAAGCGAAGTTTTGCTTACCTGGGAACTTCCAAAAGATGGAGATAGAACTGATCTGCATTTGCTAGTTGTGATTTTTCTTCTTTGCAAGTTTTCAGGCTATTTATCTAACAGGGAATAAAAGAGTAAAATAACCAGACAAATATTTTATCTGACAAGGAATAAAGGAGTAAAATAACCACACATATATTCATGGTACCTGTTGCTTCTTAGAGCCATGAAACTGGTTTCTCTGAACTTGCTGTGTGCACATGCACTGGGACTGAGGCAGATGGACAATAAATTCTACATATGAACTGGTTTTCAAAGGCAAACATGTAGGTTTTGGTTTTGACTGGAAGATCTTTTGCATTTGTACAGAATCTCCTAGGATGAATTCCTAATCTGTAGGCAGGGATTCAGCAAGTTATAGTGCACAGACACACAGAAACCCCTTTAAGGGATGGATCCTTTTCCTTTCTCCTCGTTGAAACCTGCTCTGAAAGTTTCTCTATTCACCTAAGTCCACAAATCCTAATGTCCTTCATCCACCTAATTAAAACAATGGGACAGAGAACAGCACTTGATCTACACCCATGTTCAGTCTCCCAATGTGCTCTTGCCCAACCTCTGTGTAAAGAGGCCAAACTGTTACTGGGCTGGACTTCCCACAGCTCTGCCTTGGAATGTCATTGACCAAGACAGAGCAGGAGGATGTGGGATCTAGTCATAGCTTCTTGCTTTAGCAGTGCAAATGTTTGAAGCTGAGTACACAACACACTGAACTCCATCAGAATGACACATTTATTGATACCTCCTGGTCTTCAGGCAGCAGTTTAAGTAGCTGCTTCAGTATCTCAGCATCCAGCTTGGATCTATCCCCTTTCTGAATCATGGCAACGATCTCTTCATTGGAGCTGCAGGAAAGAGAGAAGTGCTGTGAAGCAAGGGGGAGTAACGTGAGACTCCAAGCTCTCAGCTAGCACTGCAGGTGTAGGTGAAGTAATTCATACTATACTTGCCTCCCATTACATTTTGGTTCATAGTTGTCAAAAGCATGGTGGAGACACGAAAATGCAAAAGATTTTTTTTAAGCCTAAAGCAATATTCCTTATCATTTAGGTATGCATTCCAGGCTTTGTTCATCTTTACACAATGAACCCCCAAAGCTCTCCTTTTACTGTGGGTGTCCAGTGTCACCGAGAAGAGGTTTACATTTGAATTCCTCCACTATTTGCAGTTAAGACAAGGATAAACCCAATGGCTCCCAGAAGGTTTTATCCCAAATCCTTGCCAGAAACTTTGGCAAGCAACATGTCTTTGAAATGATTCCAGACTGCTGTGGTTTGGGCTCTGGGGGTCTGGGCTCCCTGCAGCCACCAGCACTAACAGAGGCAGCACTGGGCTGCAGAGCATCCTCCTCCCTCATGAGTGCAGGCAAGGCCCAGCTCTTTGATCCCACGGTCACCAGCTGCTCTCAGGAGAGCTCAACCACTGCCCAGAGAATCATGAAGAGAGAGGAAATAGCATCTGGATTAGGCTATGCACAGTTCTCCCCCGCTGAGAAGCAGTTTGTAATGGAAAAAGAATAATAATAATTAAAAAAAAAAAATCCCTCTCACTGATTCTGATTTATTCTTAATGCAAAGGAACTCCTAGGCTGAGCTGCTTCTTGAAGCCCTTTCAACAGGGCCATGACACAAAGGGCAGGGAGAGAGCAGAACATCCATCTTCATCCTGCAGTAGCTTCAGGGAATCTAAGAGTAAAGACATTTTCCCAAGAACTAGTAGAGATTCCTTTCCTTCCCCATCCCCCACCTCCCTGTGAGGACTGTGACTTGGTAAATTTCCATTTGTTTAATTATACAAACTGTTTCCTATTTATAGGAAAACTGCAAATAAAAATTATATATGACTTTGGATCTGAACCACTAGAGATGTCTCTTTAAAAGCAATTAACTAACTTGAAACTTCCATTCAATGATCTTCACTAACAGCTCCTGCCAGAACTTGATATTTATGTCAATAATAGCAAAGAAAAATATGTTTCCACATGATTGTGCTGTTATTTTTCCATATTGTCTCTTTAGGAATTAGTGGGTCCATTTTAGAATTAATACCAGTTTGAGACATGGTATTAATTGTCTGGAAAGAGACTGCCACATCTCATTATGTTAAAAAAAGGGGAAGAAAAGTTGACTCCCTGTTAGAGAAAGATAGTGGTTGTAAAGTATATCTGCCAAATAAATTTCATTTAATGTCTGAATAAACACATAGACATACTCAAATCAGTAATTCAGATGTTACTCTCCAAATCTTACCACTTAAATTGCTTCAGAAATATACTCAACAGGAGGTTTTTCCTTGGACCTATGAATGTGATCTGTGAAAAGAAAAAAAAAATCAGTCAGCTAGAAATACATTTATCTGGACTTTAACAGATTTTTTTAGAGCTTTTGTTTGTTTATTGAGTTGGATTCATCTTCTCTGGTAATAACATTATCACCAACCTTCATTGATCAAGCCCCAAGCAATTTAGAATACAGACAATTAGATCTATTTTAGAAAGAGGCAAAGGCATAGCGAAGGAAATTGATTTGTTTAAAATATTCCAATTTATAAGAATGAATACTGAAATTCTCGTGTCCTCCCTCTCTCAGATGAAGATCTGTCTCAGCAGTTACTTTAACATGCTTAATGCTAAACCTCTCCTGTGCTTTTCTTTCTTTCTTTTTTTTTTTTTAAGGTAACTTAAGGCAATGGACTTCAAAATATTTCAGACTTTCTTATTATAAATGGCTGACAACAATAAAGAGTGAATAAGCTTTTCATTTGAAGAATTTTGCCAGGCTTTACAAAAAATGAGCAGTCCAAGTACCTCTCTTGCTTTCTTTATTTTTGGCCCCCTTTTCTCCTGAGGTGTTGTTGTTGGGACAGAGAAAAGAAGCTCCAAGCTTGCATAGTCAGGCTCCAGAAGCTCCTTGCTACTGCTTGGTGTCACAGCCCACATGGAGTGGCTTTCTGGAAGAGAATAACACCTCAAGATGGACCACAGAGTTTGAGGAGCACTTCCAAGGCATTGTGATTTGTGAAAGGGAAAACACTTTAGAGGATGAATGAAATATGATGCTCATTAGTCCTGGACAAATGTTAATTATTTAAGAATGACAGCTCCCACAGAGAGCATCCCGAAGGTTTGAAGGCTAATTAAACCTGGAAAACTGCTGCAACATTAGATTCGCTGAACTGAAGGCGGCAGATGAACTTAATGGGCTGCTCCAAATTGGTTTTGCTAATGCTGACCGGCTACACGTCACAGAATTGTGGTACCCAAACAGGGGATGCTGCGTCCTAGTAGGTAAACATCTCTTTTTGCAAGAGATGAGGAGTCCCAAGCCCAGCATTATTACCAGAATCATCAGGAGCCATCCAAATAACACATAGAACTTCAAAACATGAACTTGTGTACAACACCAGAACCTTTAACAAAGGATCTCACTTCCTTCTTCTTTAGGAGAGGCTGCAGCAGTGACACCAAATACACTGGGGATGAATCTCAACTTTTATCTCTGCCCAAGAAAGCAGACTCTGGCTCAAACAGTTTTTTTACATCTGTGTTTATGTATTTTATCACACCAGCAATTCTTACCCTTGATGTCCCCCTGTCTTGGTGATAAGCGAGGGAGAACAACTGAGATCTGTGTTGTGTGAACTGAGTATTAAAAGCCATAGTAAAAATGGAAATACGTTCCCAGTCTCCCTGCTGGAAGTTGAACAGGACTTTCAAGCCCCTTTGGCAGAACACATGGTAAGCACAGACCTTAGTGTTATTGGGGGGGAAACCCCCCACAAATCACACAGCTGTGGTCAGTATGAAATGAAGTTCAGGGCTATGCTGAGGGTACATGTTCCCCAGGCCCTACTGACAAGAATTTTCAGCCCCAGATCTTGGCTGATGCATCCTCTGGCTGTGCAAGGAAAAAAAATAAATAAAAAAAGCAAAAGCTTCAGCTGAGAGTTTACTCACTGGAGTTCATCAGGAAGAACCCCAGAGCACAACTGTTCAAAGGATCTTTCCACTCAACAGCACTCAGAGCATTTTGCAAACCTTAATCAGTGCAGACTCACAACTGCCTTTTAATAAGCAACAAACAGAGATTGAGAGGTTAAGCGAATATAATTTTAGCAGCCACAGAACCTCAGTTCAGAGCTTTTCTCAAACTACTATTTCCTCCATTTATTGGCAAAGACCCAGCTTTCTATATTTATTCATGATTACTAATTTTTTGCACAACTGAGAGTAAGCAATGGGACCACCTGTGTGACCTGACTTAATGAGTCAAGGCTTAGCCCCCCAGCATCAGTGTTTTCCTTTGGGTGCAAAGCACATGAACTGATCAGCCCAGCATTACAAACAAGCACGTACGTCTCACCACGTCAGAGGGGAGCTTCTGCCAATGGAACACCTTCATCCTCAGTCTTGGTGTCTTCTGAGGGGGGGGCTGCCCCCCACATCCACAAGCAAGATGATTGCACCCAGGATTGCTGCATGGCTGGGGAGGTGGGAGCGATGAGGTGTTTGTGCCAGGCACAGAAATGGGTGGAAGAGGCACCTTGTGCCCTGGAGGTAGAGGTGGAGGGGCTGGTGGCTGTGGTAGCAGAGCTGGCATGACAGACTGTCCTTGGGAGGACGAGGAAACGCTTTTCTGGGAAGGTGACACATTCCATGGACACTGCTGTGATTTTCCAGAAAGGCCAGTTGTTGGAGAAAGGCTCAGGTCTGCGCTGGGGTTCTCCTTTCCCGAGTCCGTATCAACTTCAGTGCACCTGTCCACCTTTTGAACAGATCTTCTAGACGCTGTTGTGCAGTGATGTGGGCTCTGCATGCTTGATAGCAGGCTCTCCATGGCTTGCCCCGATCCCATTTTCCTGCTCTACGAGACAAGGAGGTGCATGGATTAGCAAAACTGCTGGCTACTGCTAACTCCCACAGAGACACAGAAATAACAGTGACCTTCCTATTAAGGTAAACAACAGGAATATTTCCAAGTGCTTTACAAGGGACATTTCTCCGTGGTTTCAGCTGTGCAAGTCCAGAGCAAAACAGTACTGCTGGCCACAAGGCTCCTTTTTGACTTCTCTTGGTCCTTCTGCCTTCTTGTGACACATGAAAAAAAAAAAAAGAGAAAATGCTATGAGCAAAGTAAATCCCTACCTGGTTATTTTTTCCTTCTTGCTGCTCAGCCATTCAGTGGGATTTTTCTTTCAAGGGGATAAATGGATGCCTCTGCTACAGTTGGTCTATGGAGGGGACATCTCAAACAGCAGGGACAGAGTCACTTATTCCAGAGAAACTGTGTTGCCACAACTTACCTTGAGTGCAGAAGGGTGGGGATTCTAATAGAAACTTTCAAAGCAGCCTAATGAATTAAACAAGCTACAGCTGAGGAGGAGGACAGGCTGAGCTGATTAGGTATCTGTGGGCTCACATGAGATGACTGGTAAGAATTAAAATGAGTAAGACAGTCTTGTTATGCCCCTCAAATTTTCTTCCAGAGCAAATCTTTATATTTGCCTTGAGTTTCTCAAGTATTTGCCTACACAGTTTCTCTCAGAGCCTTTTGCAGAAGACTTTGCAGAAGTCCCCATCTTGTGTGTATGCCCAGTTTTATACTTGGAGACAGAGCTACCAAAGTTAGTACAGCACTTGCTGGCTCAGGACTTGGTTTCGTTTGCTTGACTGAAGTGAACCTTTATTTTGCAAACAACTGGATCTCTTGAGGATGAGCAGTGTCCTGGGACACTAAATCTCAGTAGCTGGAGGTGCTGTGTGATTTCTCTCTTGACAACCTCTGCAGCAGCAGAAACCCCATGTGGTAAAAGGGGAGCAATGAGCAACTCTCAGTGCTCCAGAAACAATGACACAGTAGGTGCAGCTTTTTTAGGGACTGTATGTAAGCAGAAACAAAGCCCCTGCCATCCCAGTCTTTAACAAAACACACATTAGTGGCATCGGCAGCTTTAACAGAGTTGACTAGATGGGGACTTTCATTTTCAGTGCAGGATCAGAGATTTATTTGGTATACATACCATGTTTATGTTCTCGAAGGGCTAAATTAATACTTTTGAATGACCATTTTCCTCCTGACACAGCAATTTTAGGCAATGATTTACACAGGCAAAACTCTTTAAGGGAGCTGCATTAAAACTGAGAATTCATCCACCTCTAATCAATAGCATAGCTGTAAAGCATCTCCTATAATTTAGAACAGTTTGTCTTTGAAACCTACTGGTTCATACTGATCATAGTCTCCAGCTCTTACTACAGCCTCCGTAAAACTGTGAACCAATGGCTGTAACGCAAAAGAAAGAAATAAAACCTTTGATTTTTGTTTTCAGTCTTAATTTAGTAAGAATGGCTTACATTAAAAACATTAAATCAACTAGAAAATAGCACTTGATTTACTAAATAGGACCAGTTAAAATAACTAAGTGAAAGGCCTATAATAGAAAATTAATATTAACTGTGTTTGCAGTTTACTTGGATTAATTTGTTGTTGGTTTCCATAATGTTTTTTTGCACAAATAAGCACTAACACTTTCCCAAAGGTAAAACAGGCTTACATTTAATTTATGTAAACAACTTAATGTATCCCCTTTAGGACTTCACAATCTTTGTGGTAAACTTGTACAGATGTCTGTAATTACCCTAACAGGACAAGTGAGGGATTCAGCCCTATGAGAAAGCCTAATGAGAAATGAGAAAGCCTAATGAGAAATAAGCCACTTTCTCCTAGAAATATTAGGAGTAAAATGAGCTGATTAAAAAAAAATCTTATTAGAAATGCTCATGTTAAAATTCTGCTGCTTGTTTATTTTAATTAAGCTATTGGGAGAATCAGTAAGACTATTAATTAGGAAGCCTTTTTTTTTTAAATCAGAGTACTCATCTAAATTGCTACAGGGTTTGTGTCAAGGAAAGTCTCATTTTTAAAAAGCCTACTAACAAGTAGTACTGCACAAGAAACAGCAAATATGCTTTGAATGATAAATAGGCTTATAATAATGTATCTCCAAAGATTATACTTTGGAGACTGTGTAGAGAAATCCATGCTCTTAGGAAGATTAAAGCTTTGGTATAACTTCAAGGCAGCTGTAACTTACATTGCTGATACTTTTCAAATGAGCTTGTGGGTATATTTTAAAAGGAAATCTCTGCGTGGCATTTCTCCTCAGAAAGTGCAAACCCTCCCTTCTGATGAATACATACATAAATACACACATATCTCCATGCAGGCAGACAAGGACTATCATGCTGGGGAAAGCTCCAAAGGCTCAGTAAGTGGCTGGAACGATTTGGGCAGGGCAGGGAACAGAGACTGATTGAATACACCAGCCCAATTCTGATGATCCAGTTGAATCAATTAACTTGCAATTAACTGTGAAGCTGTTTTCAGTGCTCTGCTACTCCACCTTTTGTTTTATTGGGAAAGCTGCTGATGTTTGGGGACCAGGACAATATAGGCTTTTATTTCCATCTGCTTACTGACATGCTAAAAATAGGCACGCTTCTCATTAGCCTAGAAAGAGAAGCTGTATTTTGATGGCACAGGGTTTAGAATTTTAAGTCAGATCCAAAAACTATCTTACCTCTGTGTCTTGGGTCACATAAGAATTCTCAGTTTTTCATTTCTTTTGTTGATCACAGGCTGCTATGGAATTATGTTAGTTTTTTAAATCTTGATTTTCTTTGTAGTTGGAATTTCATTTATTGGTCATTATTACACTGGAAACAGGGATTTCAATGAATACTCCAGAAGACCTGATATTTCCCCTTGTGTGCTCTTAATACTTAAAGAGGTTTTTTTGAGGGGGAAGCTGTTGTTTAAAAACTGTGCCCCATACACTTTCAAGGTAACCATCAAAAGTGTAAGCACAGAGTCCACGTCTGCAATACAAGATATTTTTGAAGATATGAAGATGTACTGCTTACCACGTGGCTGGAGGTGAGTGACAGGATGTATAACCCAACTGGGGAGAGGGTTAGTCACTTGTTTATGCAGACAGGTGTTCCCTGACTAGTACAAAGCTGTTGTTACCTCTCAGTGGGCTCCACTTTCTATGGTTTGGATTCAGGGACTGGCTTGCATTGAGATGCTCCCACTGTGATATTCCTCACTGTTGACTTTTCAGGTGTAATTTATTCTTGATGATTATGATTCTTACAAGGATAAAAATAAGAAGTAGAAGAAATTAGAGATCTTAATCCTTTCTTGCACAAGCAGTCTTCTTGGTATAAGGTTCACTCTCTTCCTTTGAAATACATTCCTAGGGGTTTCCAAGGTCTTTCTACAAGCTGAGTTCAGAGAGGCCTTAGGAGAACAGTAATTCCTTGAAAGTTCCCCTCTTCCTTTTGTTTTGACTCTAATATGGCTACAAACATATGATGTCAAAAAATAGAAGAAGAGCAGAATTATTTTTGTTTGTTTGTTTGTTTTGGTTTTGTTTACAGCTAACAATATTTCTTTCATGGTATTTTACATCAATTGTTGTCAAAGTGTTTCAAAGGAAGCCACTGTCCCCATTTTACAGATGTGGAAACCAAGGCACGGGAAAATGGCTTGCCTACAGCCTCTTAGGAAGCCAGTGGCAGAAAATGAGTGATCTCAGTAGCCCAAGTTCACAGCATTTCCTGCACTTCAAAGAGAGCTTTGGCTGCCAAAAATCTGTTTAGTCTTTACAATCCACCTCTCCCTTATTAAGATCCAGCTACTGCTGTACCTTCATTTTCTCATATCAAAAACCTGGAAGCAGTTGGAAAAGGTTGGAAACAAAGTGAAAGCCCTCACTTCTCACTCTGTGACTGTTCCTGCTGCAGGCGGGAGTATGGCTGTGTGCTTAATGCCTGTGGGCTTGATCCTAGTGCTGGAGTTAATGAAAAAGCCCTCTAAGGCAACTGGCTCCACTTTTTGGCAGCTGCTGGGATGGCAAGAGCCTTGGTATCTGCTGCAGGTGGAGCCTGGGCCAGCAGCAGCAGCAGTGGGTGGCAGATGTGGGGGATAGTGCTGCTAAGACCCTTTTGCTGGTCTCTGTGCCCTGCAGCAAAACAGTGAGGCAGTTCCACCAAGGAACCATGTGAAGGTGTATGTGAAGTATGGAGATGAACTGTGAAAGGTAGGAGGCTGGGAGAAGGTGTGTCGTAGGATCAGTTTATAGAGACTAGGGGAAAAGTCCTCAAAACGGAAAGGAATTTTAAGAGTTACTTCAATTTGGGCTTGTATAGCTGAAGGGATTAGAGACAGGATATAATAGCTTTAATCTCTGGATATTTGCTAGGTTTGAGATAGGTCATGGTTGGGAAGAGATTACCGTGGTGGCTGCCATTTCATCTACATGCAGTTGTGCTGTGGTTTGCACTCAGGCCTTTGCAGGCAGCTGTAAGTACCACAGAACACTCCTTGTGGAGGTCAGGGTCCAGGTTTCTAAAAGCAAAGTAAAGCAGTTGAAAATACCTGAAGGGAGAAAACCCCCTTCTGTTCTGTTCTCCCTGGGGTCTCTTCAGTTAAAGAGATATTTTTAGAAAAACAAACCATTTGTCTGTTGTGGTAGGTTGACCTTGACTGGACGCCAAGTGCCCACCCAGCTGCTTTATTGCTCCCCTTCCCAGCCGGACAGGAGAGAGAGTAAGGTGGGTAGGGATAAGGCAGTTTATTTAAAGCAAAAAGTAAAGTGGAGCTTGCGTGCACAAAAGCGAAAGATAGCAGGGTTTATTCTCTACTTCCCACGAGCAGCGATGGTTGGCCACCCCTGAGCAGCAGGGCTTCAGCATGTGTGAGAGTTTCTCAGCAGGCAGCCACTGGAAACAATCAATGCCCGCCTTCCTGCTCCTTGCTTCAGCTTTTATATCTGAGCTGATGTCATATGGTATGGAATATCCCTTTGGTCAGTTTGGGTCAGCTGGCCTACTTGGGTCCCCTCCCAGGATCTTGCTCTCAACTGAAGGAGGAATGTTACAGTGCTGATGCTGTGCTCAGCAGCAGCCAAAACAACGGTGTGTTTTCAACACCCTTCTGGCTGCCAATGCAAAGCACAGCACTGTGAGGGCTACTGTGGGAAACGAACTCCAGCTCAGCCAGACCCAACACAACCTCTCCCAGCTTCCACCCCTGCCTCTGCGAATCCCATATTTAAGAATTTTAAATTCCACATTCATCACACAACCTTCCCTTACATAAACAAAGATAACAACCAACCAAAACAGAATATAACGAAAATTCCCCCCAAAAAAACCAAAATAACATAATCATAACACAGTGGACAATTTACAGAAAATTCACCCCTTCTACCTTTACCATAATTACAGCAAAAATTCCCCACGATCATTTAATTCTCTAATATTGTTCAGTACTTATTTTGCCCATTACCTCTCCCAGTCACTATCCTTATCTCAAAATCCTCATGACTTCCCCATATGGGCCACCAAAAAGACTGTAGTGGGTTGACTCTGGCTGGATACCAGGTACCCACTAAAGCCACTCTCTCACTCTCCCTCTGCAACTGGACAGAGGAGAGAGGAAAAAACTAAACAGCTAAGGATTCACGAGTTGAGATAAGAGCTGGGAGAAGTCAGTGACTGATTACCTTCATGGGCAAAACAGACTCAAAGCAGGGATAATACTTAAACTTATTACTAACAGGATAAGAGCCAATGAGTGAGAAATAAAAGTCTTTAAAAAAACACCTTCCCCCCACCCCTCCTTCCTTCCATGTTCTCCCTCCTCCCCCCCAGTGGTGCAGGGGGACAGGGAATGTCTGTAATCAGGGGTTACGATCAGGTGTTGTTTCTGCCGCTGCTCAGGGAGAGGAGTCCTTCCCCTGCTCCTGTGGGGTCCCTCCCACGGGAGACAGTCCTTGATGGACCTCTCCAGCGTGAGTCCATCCCTCAGGCAGCAGTTCTTCCCAAACTGCTGTCCCATGGGTCACTCCTCCATGGGGTGCAGTCCTTCACAGGTGAGCTGTACTGACGTGGGTCCCCCACAGGGGCCACAAGTCCTACCCAGGAAAAACCTGCTCCAGCACGGGCTTCCCTCTCCATGGGCTGCAGGTCTCCAGCAGGACCCCACTCCATCCTGGGCCTCCTATGGGGTCACAGCCTCCTTCCTGCATCCACCTGTTCCAGCATGGGCTCCCCCATGGGCTGCAGAGGCACAGCTTCTCCACCATGGTCTGCACCAGGGGCTGCAGGGCCACAGTTCCAGTGCCTGGAGCACCTCCTGCCCCTCCTTCTGCACTGACCTTGGGGTCTACTTTGTTGTTCCCGTGTTCTCACTACACTCTCCCCTGGCTGGAATTTCTTCTGTGCAACAACCTTCTTTTCCTAAATATGTTATCACAGAGGTATTACTATCACTCCTAATTGTCTCGGCCTTGGCCAGTGGCAGGAAGTCCATCCTGGAGCCGGCTAGCATTGGCTCCATGGGACAGGGGAAGCTTCTAACAGAAGCTACTCTTGTAGCCCTCACCCCCTCCCCCCCCGCTACCAAAACCCACCCACAGAAACCCTCTACATTTGTGATTCAGGATGGATTTGTAGACTGCTGGTACGGTCTGCTAAAACCTTGAACTGTGAAAACCTGAAAGAATGGAGATTAAAAAATGTGGTGAAATGCATAGAAAAACCTGTTGGTCTCAAAGGATCACTCCTTTGTGTGCTATTGGGGGTTTCATTTAGGTTACAAAATTGAGTAGTGGGTTTCAAAGGTTTGAAAGAACCCAGACTTTGTAGAGCTACTGCCCTTTTTGCATGTGCTGCCTCTGCTTCTCCTCTTTCTCCATCTATTCTGACTGATGGATTTGGTAATTAATTGTCACCAATTCATGAGTAAACTCATAGCAGATTATGCTGTATGAAGCTTCATAAGTACTAAACAAACACATCAAGTTCTGCATGCCCAGAGCAGGGCAAATCAACCATAACTGTAATGTAGGTGTCATCAGTGAGGACTGCTGATCCTAGAAAAAAACCCCTACTTTTACAGGCTGGGCATGTATCTAAACTGACTTGATAGGAGCTGACTGCCACAGAGTGATTCTTGTCTTCTGACTTTGAGTAATGCAAGCTGAGCCTGCTTAAAGTCTCCATTAAGGAAGTGCAGGGCTCCTGCTAATTCCTACCGACATCTGGCTCTGTATGAATTGTCACACACAGTTCTTGCAGGAGCTGTTTATGCTGCACCAAAGTGAGCATTAGAGAGTCCCTAATGTGAATTAAGTGCCAGCACAGCACGGATGAAGGGGTGAGTTACTCACAGTGCTGAATATGTTGAATAACTTCCAGTGATCAAAATCTCTGCTGCTAATTTAAGGTCTGGTACCTGCTCTGAACTAAGGAGTTGGAGACCTTTTGCTGTACTATGGACCTAATTTCCATTGCAAATCCTGCAAATCATGTGGTTATTTTGCAAGATTGTCAGTATGCAGTAATTGTGAACACCTAGAGAGGTCCTGTCACTATCTCTGCCCCATTTTTAACCCTCTGTAGTTATGCTTCTAGACACGGGAAAGCTGTTTATCACATCCTACCCACAGCTTGGTTGTGAGGTGACCAAACAAAATGTGGTTTGTGATGGAGCTGTTTCATGACTGTATTTGCTTTCAGATACATTATGTGGACTAACACGTTCACCCATATTTTGTGGCAATGACTGTTATCACACAGACAGAGTGAGCTAGGGTTTGTACAGTGCTAATGTTTAGCATTGGTAAATTTGTACGTTGTACTTTGTTGACCACTGTGTACAACAGCAATATGATGCCATAGATCCAGGCTTGATGTTTAGACAGAATGAAAACTGGCTAATTTTGATGAAACTTATGCATTTTTCTTTTATTTAAATTTATCTTCTCTCTTTCTAACTGGAACAGAGAGTGTTCCTCAGCCCCCTCTGCTCTACAGAATGTAGGGGAGGACTAAATGGTATGCTCAACCCAAAAGATACTGGCATAGCTTTGAGAATTCAGCCATGCTCTAAGTACAGTCCAATGCTGTGGTGGTGCTCCATTTATATGTCTCTGTTTCACAGAATCATTAAGGTTGGAGAAAACCTCCAAGATCATTGAGTCCACCCTTTGACCAAACACCATGTCAGCTAAACCATAGCAGTAAGTGTCACACTGAGTCCTTTCTTAAACACTTCCAGAGATGGTGATGTCATGTAGAGAGAAAATTAGAAAGGTAAAAGCTCAGCTAGAACTCAATCTGACTATACTGCTGTGAAAAATAATGAAAAAGTGTTTTTATAAATACATCAACAACAAGAGAGGGCCAAGGAAAACCTGCACCCTTTATAAGATGTGGAGGGGAACACTATCACCATGGATGAGGAAAGCGCTGAAGTACTCAATGCCTTCTTTGCCTCAGTCTTTAACAGTAAGACTGGTTATCTTCAGGGCAATCAGGTAGACAGGGACAGGGAGCAGAACAGAACCCTGCAATCCAGGAGTAATTAGTTAGTGACCTGCTGCACCACTTAGACACTCACAAGTCTATGGGGCCAGATGGGATCCACCTGAGAGCGCTGAGTGAGCTGGCAGAAGAGCAAAACAATTGGTAATTATTACTAAGTATATAGAAGAACTACATGCTTAGGTGTTCTGTATCCTGTGTGGGAAATATAGGACTTAGATGTACAAATTCTTGTGAATCACAGGTCTTCTCCATCCCCACCAGAGAAAGGAAACTCATCAAGTACTTATTTTATTCTAAACTTTGAAATATTTTCAATATTGAAATAAAAAAAAACAAATGAAGAACCAAAAGTCCCCAAAAACTAACACTGAAAATCCATCTCATTAAACATATCTCATTTTTGATGTCAAATACTTGGAAAAGACTTTTGTTGATTTCTCTCATACTTTCATTTTATCTCATAGCCAATGCTTAATTAAGGAATATGCATTTATTTGGCAGCAAGAAGCTTGTGGTGGTCACAGCCTGCTTTATGTACTAGAGTCCATGTGCAGTTGTTGTAATATACCACAAGAATTCTTTTTTGAGGTCCAAACTCACTGTTGGCTTAAATAACCACAGTCCTGTTAAAGTAGCTATGAGTGATTTTTTCTTTTATGGGCAATTAATTTGGCCTTGCAACCACTGAAAAATCTTCAGGATTATGAGCTTTATTTCAAGCTCACAAATGGAGTAAAACTGCACATCTCAGTTGAGCATCAGTCTTTGGCCTGCTCTGATTCTGTTCCCCTGCTTTTCTTAAATAACCACTGTAATGGAAGCAGAGCTGCTCTGGAGTAATAAATTATAAATACTGTGCTTGAGTCTGCTTATTGGGATGTGACTGAATAGATAATTTAATATAGTTTTCACAGATGACTGTTGAACAAAGAGCCTCCAGTGGCTCAAAATTACCCATTTCTCTGTAAACTCTTAAAAGCAGTGGGAAAATAATGCCAAACATTCTCTCTTTGAAGGCCAAGGTAAGAACACAGAGCAATAAAAACTGGCTGTGGAAATGAGTAGCTCTCTCTGAGTGGAAATGGGTGGGGGAAGCTGAAAGATCCAGGTGGAGAAATGGACACATGCTGCAGCATCTGAAGCAAGCAGCTTTTGAGTCCATCAGCAGGCAAGGTTCCCTAGGTAACATAGAAAACCTGTGTTGTTACATAGACCAAAAAACCTGTTTGTTACACAAAAATCTGTTTGTTCCCCACTCCTGCATCTCCAAATGGTGTTGTTCCTGTTGATAAACCAGTGGGGTGGTGAGGAGGAGGCTGGCTGTGCACTGCTAGCCTGGGCTGCAGGCTCTTGCTGGAAACCTGGAGGTTGCAAAGCTGCTGGGAAAATGCATTTCATACTCAGATTTTTGTAGCCTGGGGTCTAGTCTGTGAGCAGAGGAGCTAGACTGAAGAGCAAAAGGATGATGCTTGAGTGATGTGCTCTGAGACTGGAAAAGAGGGGAAAAAAGTGGAAACCTGTAAATGTGATGGAGACAATCCTGCAAGTCAAACCTGGAGTGAGTGCCATGGTTCTGCAGGGAATGGTGGGAGTATGCCTGTTTCTGCCAGCAGGAGTGGGTTTTCTGCTGCAATGGGGCTGTGCTGCTCTGCAGGTTCTCCTGTACTGAACCTGCCCATGTGTCTGCTCCCAATTCATCTCTGCTTTTGTTGACCAATTCTCAGTATGCTCATAGCGATGCTTTGGTTAAAGCAAATCAGTTTCGTTTCTAAGTTTCCAGCGTTACAAGGACATTACAAGTCCTATTGAGCAAAGCCTGCACATTAGTCTAGCCACAGTGAGTTGCAATATAAAAGAATAGTTCTGAAATGTACCGAGCTCTTCCACTTGATTCATGTTTCAGCACAGTATCACACTATAGTTCAACAAACATAGATCATTTAAAATGGACAGGTATGTACAAAACTATGATACAGTGTTATTACAAAACTTGAGAAATAAAGCTCTGTATTTTGAAAACACAATACTGCACAGTCCCAGTTTTAAAGCCAAAGTAACATGACTCAAAACATTCTGCAGTTTGGACATAGACTCTTGAGTGCAAGCAGCTGACAACAGAAGTCAAACCCAGAGACTTACTAAGGGATAAGCTGAAAATGTGTCTGGCAGAGCACTCTGGAAAACATCTTCCTGTTGCTTTAATAAGAGAAACTAGGCCCCTGGTTCTCCAAAAGTTGATGGACACATCAGTGTGTGTGACAAGACTACTTAAGACTACTGACGTGCTTCAACTTAATTGCACATAAGTATCATGTAGGAACCAGACACTGTTTATATGGCCATATGCCTACTAAAACATATCTTTTTTCTTTTACATGTTTTTTTTTTTCTCCCTGTAACTGATTTCCCTTGCTTTAAATGACTGAGAGTAAAAATACATTTGTCTCATCTGGGTCTCGGACCTGATCCAATATAAATCGTCAGTGGGCGATGAGAGGAGGGAGTTAACACACTTCCACCTGTGGTGGTACAGCCACTGCTTAATTTATACCCTTAATTTAGTTGAGGCACTGCTATTTTTAACATTTCTCTGAGGGCTAAACACTGCAGTCCGTTCTTAGGCCACACTCAGCTGTCATTTCAAGAAGAGTTTGGCCTAAGAGCAGGTTGAAAGACTCAGCTTCCAGGATGGTGGATGACAGGTCTGACCCTTTCACTGCTGCCATGTGCAGAACTGTCCCCCATTTCCCAGATGCCCAGTGTAAGGCATGGGCTGAGGGGTCCAAAGTCTCTGAGGAGGCTCTTTAGGTCCTCGGGAGGGGAGGGAAAGGCTGCAGGAGGAGAAGTGGTGCATCTAGGTGGGGCAGAAGGTGTCCATGGTGGCATTTCGTTGATGCAGAACCTCGTTTCTGACAAGCTGGCAGCACTCCAGGGGCATGAGAGTGGTTCACTTGGTCCCTCTTATACCTTCTGCCTTGCTGTGACACCTGCAGGAGGAGGGGGAAATGCAAATTATTTGGAACTATGAACAGAAGCATCTTTTTGCATGCATGTGTGTCTAATGGGGCACTACTAGGGAAACCAGTTTAATCTGTTCTTCAGATAACCTAAAAACAGGTAGAGTTTTATGTATTTAATAAAAACCTCATGTTTCCAGAACCAATCCTAATGCTCAAGAGTTTGGGCAACTTTGCTTTCAAGCTGGGTGCTAGTTCAGTCCAACAACATATATTTTTCTAGATATTAAATCGCTGAACTTAGTAAATCCAGAGGATTTAGCAGGACTGTCAGAAGGCTGGGGCAGCACACTGACACTTTTAAGAGCCTGTCTTACTCCAAAACCAAACCAAATACCATTTCTAATGGCAGACACGAAGGCAAAGGCCAAACAGGAGGATGACATTCTCATGGTCCATTTAAAAACTGCCCACAGACAATACTGGGTCTGCAGAAAGGGAGGTGAAGCATTTGTTCCTCTAGAATTAAAGAAAAACCTTGACTGTCAAACACTTCTGTCTCTTTGCAAGGGTTGATGTGCTGCTGTGCCATGTGCGTGTCAAAGCTGCCCTTCTGCCCCTTCCCTCCCTCCTCACCAAGCTGCGGTCTCTGAGTGCTGGCCTGTGCTCCTGGTTTGGTTTTTCTTTTATTTTCTAGGGAATAAATCAAGTAGATTTGTGAGCAGGGAAATTGCCAAAGCCCAGTTGCTTATGGACTTATGTTTTCAAGGCTTTTCTTTCTCCTAACTTTTCCAAGTAACATACAGATGGGAGGAGAGGAATAGGGAAGCTGCACAAACAGACAAGAGCATTTGTCAGTAGGAATTCTCTAGAGTCTAAGCAAGGAAACTTAAACAGCAGCTCTCCTGAGTTCAGGCATTGTTACAGTCCCTCTTCTGTTTGACTATCACCTTTGTTAAATGGTCCTTCTTCCAGCTCTTTCTGAATTTGGTTGGAAATGAGTTCAGATGTTACCAGTGTGCACACAAACATAGTATACCCACCTGTACATTGATTTCAGAAGAAAACCAACTAAACCGTTTCTTTCAGGAATATGAAGATAATGTGGGATATTAATCTTTGGGTGAAAAAGCTGACATTTAAGGAACATCAACATTACCACAGAAATTTCTGCATAACAAGATATAGTCAAGGTGAGGCCAGGACTCAATATCTGCAATATCTTGTACCAAGATGGTGACTTGAACAGATCAGGTGTGCTTGTGCCAAAACATAGAATAAAATAAAAAAAGTCAGGTGGAACATCCTAGTTAAAAAGATTGAATGGGAGCACTCCAGGCTTGCTGAGTCTGTCATATGAAGAGGGATGGACCTGATCTGCACTTGAGAGAGGAAGCACTGTGGTGGGAGACAAAGAGAAGCAAATGTTTTTTTTTTCCTGCTGACCTTGCTGTGTGACATAAAGATAGGAGGAGTAGAAAAAGAGAATTGTAGATTTCAAGGTGCAGCTCATCTCTGCCCTCTTGGCATTGAAGCCCATGTAGATGTTCCTGGTGTGATGACAGGCGCTGCATTCCAAGGATGCATTGAAACTCCTGCCTCACTTGGCCACTTCATAAAGGCACTGTTTGTCCAAGCCTTCCTCTGTGTTGCATTCCTATGTCTTCTTAAGGACAAAGCAAAGCTGTCTGTGTTTTTTTTGTTCTTTTTCTTTTTTTTTTTTTTTAATTTTTCAAAGACTACGTTTTTAAGACTGCATGCTGGAACCCCAGAGCTTGAAAAGATACATAATTTGTATTATGTATTAATACATATAATTCTAATATGTATTAATAAGCTTAACTCACAGTTCCAGCTGCCCTCCCAGTGCAGCATGACCACTGGTCCTGATGTACTTCCCACCTATGCTTCACTGCTACTATTTTCTGCTCCTGCAGTAAATCTTCCTTAGGATTTTTAAATCCACAGAGCTACTTCCACTTAATGTGATCCTGTGGTACTGCACAGAAAGGGCCGAGAGGAGGGCAGGAGTAGTCAGGACTGTAACTACCCAACGCATATCCCATTTTCTTCTGCTAGAAATGATAATCCAGGTGCAGGAACAAAAGCAGTTCTGTGGGGAAATCCTGCACAGATTCCTCTGTTCTGCCATCCCAGGGGCTGGGGCTGATGGGCTGTGTGGGAGCAGGGCTCCCAGCTGGGCTCCCAGCCCCAGGGAACTGGGCATGCTGGAGAATAAATACATTCCTTTGAGGAAATGAGACAAAGAGCAATTTGACAATATTGATTTAGTTCATAAGAGATGCTCATCAGCATGGAAAGGGCAATGCGTAACTATGCAATTTCAGTACAGTGGGTGTTTTGGTTGTTTCTTTTTCTTGCTTTTCTTTCCACTTGCTGTAAAAGCAGACAAAGTTTTGCAAAGGAGAGTCTCATCCTGAAACTGCTTTTGAGGGGCAACCATATGTTGGCAGCATCAGTGGAGGATGCAGGGAACTTGTGTGCAACTCTGGAGTCGTATTTAGCTTTGAGTGGGAGCTGGTATCTTGCCCCAACAGGTACTTGTTCCTGAGTCCAGTGTTTTATCCCCTTTTCCAGATACCCATATTTAAATGGTGTTACAGAAAGTGGTTACCCACAAGCAAACCAACCATTCTTTGCTGGAGGTAGGTACTGAAATTGCATTTTTACAGTTTTTGAGAAAATAATGGGATCAAAGCAAGGACTTTGTTCATCATGTGAAGTTTGATTATTTGGTTAGAATAATTATTCTAGACTTTTAATTATTTGCAGGGAAAGGCAGTTTGGCTGCTGCTGACACAGAGGATGAACATGAGGGCTGTGATCTTGTGTTGAAGGGAGGTCAGCACTGACTCCACTCAATGCAAGATCAACACCCTGGAGAGTAAAAATCAGAGTAACAAATTTATTTCACATGTATTCGTGATTAGACACAAAGACAAAAAGCTTAGCTGATATGCTGAATACTGATTAGGTCTGTGAAGTCCCAATGCTGTGGTTAGTTCACACAAAAACACCTTTGTGAGTTTACATACCTCATTGTGTCACACAACCTTTTTTTGTTTTATTATCTCCAGTATCACTCTCAACCTCTGCTTTTAAACAAAAGAGAGACACTAAATATATCTGATCATGGCAAGGCAAAGGCAACAACAGGGAACTTTTGATGATGAAAATGCTGTCTAATAGCAGAGACGTTCCCAGGAACATGGAATCATTGAATGGTTTGTGTTGCGAGGGACTTTAAAGATAATCTGGTTCCAACCCCTCTGATGCCATCCCTGGATGCCCCAGGGAACCCTGTAGCTTTTGCAGGATGGGGGCAGTTCTTAAGCTAGAAGTACTAATTTCAGGTGTCAGGAAAACATCACCAGGTCTGGGAGCATGGGATGCTCCCATTGCTGCAGCTCCTGCCTCCTGGGAAGCAAGTTTGGATACCACTGTTCTAGGAAACCACTTCTGTTTTGTGGCTTGTTTTTAACTAGGGGAAAGAGGCAGGTTTAGAAAGGTAAATAACTACAGCCTTGGGCCATGCTGCATTAAAAGGGTAAGTCCCTCTGTGGTCGCTGCTTGACCCATGCTGTCTTTCTCAGAAATGGATGCTCAAACCCTCCTTTCCTTTCTCTTCCATTTTCCTTGGAAGGAAAAACATTAAACATTGATAAAAAGAGACTTTCCCACTTTCCTGCCCATTTGTTTGACCCCAGGATCTTGCAGAAAACAGGTTTTGGACAGTATACTGTATCTTTCTAAAGGCTGACAGACCCACGTCTTCCCTATGAGTCATCTCTAATTTGGGACTAATTAGCCACCCAAAGGTGGCTTCAGCTCGGTAGAGTCTAAAGGATTGGGACATTCTTCCCAGTTTTTGGACTGGGTGTGGACTTCTGCTGTGAGGTTGAGACCTGTGTGGCTCCAGCAGCTGAGCCCTCTCCCACCAGCAGGGCAGCCCAATTCGGGGGCAGAAGCATCAGCAAGATGCTCTTTTTTAATGATTTTTAATGACTTTGTCCCCTCACCCTGCAGTAATGGTTTGAGGGCCTGATGTTCAGGAGCTACCTAAAGTACCCCTGGGGCAGGCTGTCAGGCAAAGTGCTCTTTCAAGGAGGCTTAGCAGGGGAAAAACCAAACAACCCCACGGCAGCACTGATGTTGCTGCCTTTATGTGTTTATAAGTAGTTCAGAGGGGGTGATCGCTGATTAAGTACCGAGTATTAACTGCTCTTAATCACTGCTCTGGAGCCTAATGGAGCTCTTGTTTGCACATAACCATGCCTTGTAGCTGTCTTTAGCACACTTGACAGATGTGCTTATTGCCATCCTTACTGCGTATGTGTAATGGGCTTTTTAATTATTGATTCATCATTACCCGTTTATAAACTACTTATAAATGTCACACGAATGAACTATGCTTGGGTTTTTCAGGTTTAAAAAAATAATAAGCTCTGTGAAACAGTGTGGCTCTAGAGGCATTGGGCCTTGAAGTGGGGAGGAACATCTATATGCAAATATATGAGGAGGGCTCCCACACTTAAGTCAGTTCCCAAGGGCTATTTATGACATAGGCTACCTGAGTAGCTTTTGCTGTGCCTCTTCTTCTTCTTCCGTTTCCCAGGTGGCCTCTGCTTTTCCCTGTCGGTGTGAGTTTGCTCTGGGGTGAGTGTTGCCGAACAAGAGGAGTCAGTGGCTGGCTCCTCTGAGAAGGACTTCTCCTGAGAGGTGTCCAACAGCGAGTCTGTACCAGGGTCTTCATTTTCTTTTGTCATCTCTTTTGACTCTGCCTGATGAGCCTCATTGCAGGGAGCAGACTGAGCGCTGCCGGGGTCCATTCTGGTCTTGCTCAGCTGGGGTTCTGGCTCCTGGGCCAGCCTGTAGCTCTCTGAGCCATCAGATGGGCATTCCTTGTCCTGGCCTTCTGAGAGGGACCCATTAGTCCAGCTGAGCTGGTCTCTCAGAGCAGTGGCTGAACTGCTGCTCACAAACCTTATCCTTGAGCCTGTGTCAGCCAAAGAGAAGGCAAGGGAGCTGCCCTTTGTGCTCGGCTGGAGGCTTGCCCAGTTGTCTGTCTGCTCCATCCCAGTGCCAGGCATGAGCTGAGCAGCCCCATCAGCTTCCACCAAGCTCACGGATGGACTTTTGGTCTGGGACTCCAATGGCAAACTTCCTCCAGCGCTGTTTTTAGGTAACACCTGGTCTGAAGGTGAAGCATCTGTAACACCTCCGCCCATCTCCGTCAGGGCAGTGGCTGAGGGGGGAGCGCTTTCTGAGGGATGACCATCCTTGTTTTGTTTGGTCTCATCACTGATCTGCTTCCCGGCTGCTTGTGGATCCTTAATGCTCTTTCCTTTAAACAAAAAACATGCAATCAGCCACAGCTGCAGAGTTGCACCAGGGATCAACCAAGATGCTTCTGCCACTGGGAGAGGTTACAGGTGAGCAGCTGCCTGCAGAGGGAGCACTGACCCTGAAGCAGCTATGCAGAGCAGCACTAGTTTATCCTCCCTGTACCTCTCCCCGCCTTATACCCACGTGGTCGCCCTGGCTGGACTACAAGGCTCCAGCTCAGCAAAGCCCCTGCTTTGTCTTCAGCAGGTGTGTTTTGCTGCCAACTGAGTGATTTCCATGGAAACTCCTGGACTTGCAAGGAGGCCTGAAGGTCTATGGCAGGAAGAGAGAACCTGCAAGGTCCTGAACCAGGTTGGACTGCTGGCTTGGCTGTGTGAGGACTTCAGAGCTGCCCATTAACCAGTCTAATCCTGCTCTTGCAGAACAGGTCAAGGAAAGCCATGGGCTCTGTGGTAGACCAATGTCCTTGGACTTACCTAGTGTGCACTAACACTGAGGTCAAGAGACCAAAGAAAAAGCTAAACCCACGGGCTGTCTCCTCACAAACACCTGAAGAACTTGGGTGCTTCTGCAAATAGGGTTTCTAATCTTTTCTGAAGGGCTTCTTCAGATTCCCAAGCATAGACTAAGATGGGGTGCAGCAGACTCCAAGGCAGTGACACACTGTGCTACTGAGACTCAACAGCACGGAGGGGACTTGTGTGGGGATAACACCAGTGCCCCATCAGCATGGTGCTGTGGCTGACACATGGGTCAAGCATCTCAGAGGGCTTATCAGCACAGGTGCAAGGCCATACTGCTCCAAGTTCCTGCTAATACTGGAACAGATCTGTCTGGCAACAGCTCAAGGCTCTCTGCTCCTCTTCTCCTCAGCACTGGCTGCAAAGCTTTCTTAAATAAAATGCCCCAAATGCAAACGCAGAGGCTTCTTGCTGGTGCTTGCTTGGCTCAGGCTCAGAGGCAGATGGGAATGAATAACAGCAGTACAGTCAGGTCTGTGCCCTTACCAGACTGGCTTTCCTCCGGGCTCTCCTCAGACAAGGGTTTAGGAATTGCATCCGACTCGTGCCTGTTCTTTGTCTTTCTCAGTGTGAACCCTTTCCTGATGTCGGCCAGCAGTGCATCGATGACACACACCTCGTCCTGCTTCCCCAAACCCTTCTTAACTGGGAGAGAGAGAGAGATGAGTGTTAAATCTGCCCATGGGGTGGGTACTGCTGTCCCAGTACAAGCAACCACTGGGCAAGAGCAAGGCACCAATATCAGGCCTGGGAGCAGCTCATGCTCTGTAACCCCACAACAGTGTGTACGAGCTGAAGAAAAGGCATTTACTCCAAAGTTTCAGTGCTACAGGCTGGCACCAGTGGTACCAGCTCAGCCCAGATGTGTCCCTGGTTGTGCTACGACCTTGAAATATGCCCTGTTTCTTATCCATGTTGGTAGGGGACTTTTTTTTTTGGAGGGAAAATACTTTTGATTTTTCTATCCTCTCAGCTTCTTCAAATCATATTTTGCAGTCTTTTGCTTTCATCCAGAGATGAAAGTTATAAGTTATATGCAAGATTTTTGGGACATCAGTAGCCTGTGATAAAGAGAAATTATTCAAGTGTGTACAAGGTTCTTGGAGGAGAAGACAAATTTCTTGTTAGATTTGGTATTCATAAGTTATGTTTAGAAACTGAAAAAGTTAACTGAAATGTTTTAATTTCTGGTGGTTTTTTTTCTTCTGCTGTTCAGTCAGCAAACCTAAAATTAACTTCTTTGCCCAGCTGCAACTGCGGAAAGTCAATTCTTAGCTATGGCTCTAAGACACCTAAAAGCCTTTAGTCAGCTGGCACCTGGAAACCCACAAAATAGATTACCACTATTGGTCCATTAAAGCAGGACCAGCAAAGAGCTCCTTTGGCTCCATATCTCTTTTTTGAAGCCATTTCAGATACTCACTGACTTTTCCATTTTCTCCCTTTTGTCTCTTCCCCTCTTCCTCTTCCAGCTGTTTTTTCCTCTTCTCTGCTTTGGCAGCTTGCTCCTTTCTGTCCTTGTTTTCCTGCAGTGAGGTAACAGGGGCATGAGAAGGTTGGCTAAATGTCTGCTAGAAGCTGATGAAGAGAAAGAAGATCTATAGATGAAGTAGGAAAAATTCTGGCCTTATCCTGTGCAATAAATATAACGGGCACTGGGAATAAGGGCTGCTTGCCAAGAAGGTGAGAGGGGCCAGGTCAGGAGCACCACCCCTGCACGAGGATGCAGTGGAGAAGGGTTAAGACAGTGCTTCACTGGGTGCCTCATGCCAAGTGCCAAAAGGAGGAGCCCATAACCAGCATCTTCCCCCCACCAGATTCCAGTGCCCATCCCATCCCTGCCTATTGGAGTGGAGGATGTGCCAGTACTAAGGATGCTCAGCATCATTCCAACCTTCAGAGCTCGGATGAAGAGATCTCTGAAGGTCTTCATGATGCTAAATATGTCCTCTAAGGACAACTTGCTTGGGTCTTCACAGAGATAATTTGCAAGTTCTTCTCTCTTCCTTTCAATGGTTTCGAATTCTTCTTCCAGCTTTTTGGAGGCATCGATGCTATCCTGAAATGCATTAAACACACACAGTAAAACACCATCCAGAGGACAAGGAGTGAAGTGCACTTACAGAGAAAGGATGTAAGAGCTTGGAGCAGGACTCTGGGTCCTGGCTTTTAACTGAAGCAGAGCTTATTGGAAGCAGGTAGGAAGAAATGAAGATTTGCAGATGATCTTTGCTCCTGGTAACCATCCTGTGCCAGTTTAAAGGGGTGGCTTGAGCAAGACATGGAAAGCTCCATGCAGAGCTTAATCCTGAGCAAAGGGCTTTACTCTGGTGATCCCCACAGCGGGTGAACATCTTCACTTAAAGTGAGGAGTTACACAAAAGCATGGAGAGAGCAGCTGGGACGTACACCTCAAGAAATGGCCTCACCAAAGGTATGTAGTTTTGGAGTGGAGCTAGCAACTGCACAACAACAGTTTGTGTGGCATTGCAGCCTATTTCCACATCTGAGAGCATGTCTTGTGGCAATATTTTCCCTCCTGTCTTGAGCCTCCTCAGCTGCAAATGTACCACGCACAGCTTCTGAGTGTGTAATGAGGGAGACTTAAGTGAGCTCCATTACTGACCTGGATTGGCTTCTCATACTGTTGTTTCACGTCATCATTTGATGATAAGACTTTCCGCTGAAGCTCCAGCAACTTCTTTAAATTGGTACTGGACTCCGTGCGTATAATATCAAGATTAATTCTGAAATCATACAGAACCCTACCGTTAGTTGACACTCCAGCATCTTGTGCTGACCAAAGAGTGGGCAAGTCTGAGCTCATGGTTTCGATGTCCCTCTGCTTCCCACCACTTCACTGAACTGAAACCTGAGCTCTGAACTCTCTGTACAGTCCAAGCTCGCAGAAAACAGCTTCCTTCCACAGACCTTATGGAAAGGCTGTCAGGTCTACCTAAAACTTTGTGTATTGGATAGATGAAGGCCAGAAAAAGTCCACCTGTTCACAAAACTGTTATCCACCTGGAGTGCTCAGCATTAGCTCACTTTCCCTGGCCGAAGGCACTTCAGAAATGCTTCTGGGTAGCTGGCCTTCACAAGCTCCTGCCACCACAAAGGCAGTGCATATTTTGGAAGGGTCTGGAAGGCAGCTTTAACTGAATGCTCTGCAAATTTCAGCCCTAAGTGTTGCCAGCTGTAGTAGAATTATTATATATTAAAGGGCTTTCAACATTCATCAACCAAATCTTTTGGTTCAAACTATATAAGATGCCATCTTGTTAATATGCTATGCCAGCTGTGTGTGTCCTAATTTCTGGTATATTGTTGATGTTCATGCGATTTATTTTTGTTTTTAATTCAAAGGAAGTGACACACAATTTTACCCTGCTGCTTTTGAAACATATTCAAGATCCTTTGGCAGTTCCAGTAGGTCCTTGTGGCTGTTTTCTACTTCCTGAAGAGGAAGAGAGAAAGAAGAGTTATTTGCTGTGTGGCAGGAACTGGGGGGAAGCTGGGGGGAAGGAACATGGCCAGAAGTGTCCAGGAAGGATAACTGTGCCATGACCTGCTGCTGCCCAGCTGTCTGTAGTTTGCACATTTGGAGAGGAAAAGCATCTCTCTGGGCTATAAAAACATACAAGAGGACTGAACCCTGAGAAATACTCATAGTTCAAAGCAAAGCTAAGCTCTTCTTTTGCCCTTTTTTGAGACACCTACTCTTGAGGATGGGAGGAGGCAGGACTTTGATGCAGTCTGACACTTCCTACAGTCTCAGGAGGGTACTAAAAGGCCTTGAATCTTATTTGCATTCTTTACTTTCTCAGCTGTCCTTGCTGAAGCTACTGCCAGCTAAAGTGGTGCTTGAACATGCATAACCAGAACAGAGGGACCTTGATGAATGAAAGTGGCAGAGCAGAGCATTCAGAAAAAAGGTAAAAACAGCATTGCAGGGAGAAAGAAAGCCACAGGGGCTTAGGAAATAGCATGAAAAGCTCAAGCATAATCTGGTGGAAAAGGGAGAGGCCATGGAAAGGCAGAAAGGCTGAATGGGTACAGAGCAGCCAGGACAGCTTTGGTAGTCACACGCTCTGTGGTTTGCAGCTGCTGATGTGCAGATTGCACAAATATGAAAAAGGAAGTTCCAGACATTGTAGGGAAAGATTATGGAGGGAAGCAGAGCAAGTCTTAAAATAAGGAGATTCCTGAGTAGTGACAACAAGCAACCTCCCCCAGCCAAAGTGATTCAAACACTCCTGACTTGTGACACTCTGTGGGTAGCCGGGGAGGGTATGAGTATGAGCATGTGGCATTAACTGGAAGTAGAGTAGGAGAAACGGTTTGTCCATAATAAAACCCTCCCTCTTCCCTATCATGCAGGACTTGGCAGTGGTACCTCTAGAATATGGTGGAGCAGTGTGATACGGGTCTGGTTTGCTTTGGTTTCTGTTAGTTTGAGCAAAGTGCTGATCTTAAACCCATCGGCATCGCCTGTGTGACTCCCCTACAAGAGAGAAAGAAAGCACATGTAACTCGTGTCCACCCAAATTACAACCCTAAAGGAGATCAATCACAGACTGTAATGGGCGAGGGCAAGACAAAATAAGCCCTTACATAGTTCAGGAAGTTTCCAACTTTGAGAATCAGTTGACAAAAGAGTGGCAGGCGATGACTGGTCAGAAGATCTGAAAAACATAAAGGACTTTTAAGTAAAAGCCTCTGTTACACCAGAACGTTTCCTAAACTGAAACTGGGATTCTGAATTCCACCAAATCAAATCTGGTATTTCAGCTTTGCAGCCCAATGGCACAACCTCCAGAGAAACTGGTTTAAATAGATTCAATTCCACAAGTTGTACAAGCTTCTGTTGACTTATGTTTCTGTCTTCAATCTGGTCTCTCATTCCTAACAGCAAATAACCTGGAGTTGGACCCTCCTCGCTTACAGGCTTCAACTCACCACCTTCCTTGGAAGTGCCCCAGTGTGGGTGAGGGTAACTGGGCTGCAAATTTAATCCTGCCAACTTCATTCAGCTGTGCGGTGAAGCCAGTTCTGACAGCCCTGTGATTATCTACCAGCTGGTAAAACAAGACACTCTCACCCTGTTCTTGGTCTTGCATGGTGGAGGTGATTATCATCGGGGTGTGAAGGGTACAGTCCCTGTCCTCGCGCTTATGACAGGGTGCTGCAGTGGTGTGCTCTCTGAAGCACTCAGCTTTGAGTCAAGAACAGCTCCAAAAGGACAACTGGGCTGCTGGGAAGACACTTTTTGGGAGAACTTCAATTTATCCCAGCAAGCAGCTGTAATGCCAGCTGGAGAAACCCACAGCAGGAGTTGGCGGAACCAGCTCTGTAGGACAGGTAACACTTGACAGTGCCAAGAAGAGCATCCTGCTCTCAGTGGAGTGGGACCAGAGGTTTCTGCCATAGGAAGCCAAAACCTATTGCCTAATCTCCCTGTGTACTCACCAAATTTGAGCATCAGCAGTTTTATAACCCAAAATAACAAGCTTATTCTTCTGGTTCCATTTGTAGGCAGGGAAATATTAAAGCACCACTACTTTCTGGGGGAAGTTTGGGGTGGACTTTTCTGGCAGCAGAGAAAATTGCTGTATGAAGGTCTTAACTTGGCAAATAATGCTGGATGGATGAATTAGCTGCAATGGGGCCAGCTCTGCTGCCTAAATTCAGCTCCTTTGAAAGGGCTGATGAGTTTCCAGCGCTTCACCATTGTTTCAGAGGAATACATCTGCTGCAGAAAAAGAGGGCTGAGGGTAAGGGAAAATGATCTTTGGTTCTGTTAATGGCCTTAACCATCACTAGAAATACCTACAGCTTCACCTCATGTGCTGCAACAAACCAGTGAATGGACCATAGGGGAGTTCTTTGGGGATTTGGGGATTGGGTAGTAATATTGCAGAGCTCCAGGGCAGTTTTGGGGTTAACAGTGCAGTGCTCCAGGGGAGTTTGGGTGGGGATTAAAGCTTCCTGTCATAAATCAGATCCAGAAATAAGCTCAGGTCACTTACCTTCGCAGGCTCTCCGGATGGCTTCAGCTTTAGGCTGGATCATGTCCAGCACGACGATGGTCTCTTCACAGATCAGCATACACTCAATGCGCAGCTGATAGCTGAGGATGGAGATTGATTCACAGTGTAAAGGAACTGGGATCTTGGCCACCACAGCAGCCCTCTTCCCACACCACCAGCAAGTCTGTGCCCAGCCCACAGCACTGCTGCCCACCACATCCACATCAAACCACTGTCTGTGGCTTGTGGAGGGAGGCGAAGGGCTGCCTCTCGCCCTGAGGGCCAGGGGGGATGTAGGTTCTGCTGACACACTGTGATCAGCAAAGAGAAGACTGACCACTGTGTGAGAGGTGGGCTCCCCCTTCTTGGCACTGCATTTGGCACTGCCTTTTGGTAGGTTATGGAGCCTCCTCGGGCAGATCTGACCTTGCGTCTGGATCAGCTTCTGCTACTTCAGAGGGAGAGGAGCTGCTGGAGCAGGAAGAGCCCTCCATCTAAGGCTAACAGGGAAAGGGACAGCTCTAAGGTGGAAGAGGGAATCCACCAGTTATACCCATCAGTGTTGGTCTGTCAGGCTCCTATAAACAGAATTAAACTTCCCAGAGGTAAACCAAGAAAAAGACTGGGCTGAAGTTCATGACCAACATCCTTACCTGGGAATCTGAAGGAGGAGAAGATAAAACTGATCTGCGTTTGCTAGCTTTGATTTCTCTTCTTTGAAGGCCTTCAGGTTTTCTATCTAATGGGAAATAAAGAATTAAGACTGCAGGACTGCACTGTGTGTTCAGCTTTGTGAACCTTTGGTAAGGGTACCATTTTCCTCCTGACCTCATGCTTTTCAGGAAGCAGCTTCAGCAACTGCTTCAGAACCTCAACGTCGAACTTGGTCCGGTCCCCATTCCGGATCATGGCAGTCACCTCTTCATTGGAGCTGCAGGAAGGAGGAGAAGAGGCAGCCATCACCCAAAGACCACTCTTTCACTACCAAGACTTTTATCTGTGCAAGCACTCTGTGCTTTCCCTAGTGAGAGTCACAATAATCCAAAAGGAAAGATACCTCCCCACAATTAAATTAGAATCTGGATCTGGATCCCTGCTATGACCCAAATTTTGCTTCTGGCCCTGGTCAAATGACTCCAGGCCAGAGATGAATCCTGCAACTCACATCCTGTCTCTGGGCACTTTTTTATCTTAAGATAAAATTTAATTCTTAACTTTTCCATTGGACCTGTTTTGAGGAGGGATTTAACTTCCAGATGCATCTCACAGCCTAAGTCACCCTAAGAATCTGTGCCACAACTTTATCTGTAACATGGAGATGTAATGCCTTTGCCAACATATGGGGATGTTGTATGTAAAAACATAACTAAACCTCTAAACTCAGTATTTTAAAGGCACTGTAGGACCAGCAGGGGAATGTTCAGATGATTCAGTAACATGGACCACCAAAGCACATTGGCTAGAACAGATTTCGTGAGGACCTTCCAGGTACCGCAAAACCTGCTCAAAGTTTTGTCAACTGTCATGAAAACTGGCCATATCTTACCATTTAAATTGCTTCAAAAATATGTTCAAATTGAGACTTTTCTTGGAGTCCAAAAATGTGATCTTCATTAAAGAAAAAGAAGATATCTCACGTTAGATGAGCTGTCTGCAGTGATCTTTACTCAAAAGAATGAGTGGGACCTCCTCACCTCCTTTGGCTCTGCCTTCACTGGGGTGACTGTCTTCTCCTTGGGGGTTGGTTGTGGAAAGCAAAACAGCTGCTCTATGCTGGTGTAGTTGGGCTCTATAGTTTCCTCACTGCTGCTGCTCACTGAAGCCCACATCGAGTGACCCTCTGAAAAAGAGACAAAGTGTTCAGACTGGCTACAGGGACAGCTGAAAACTCCTGGCTCTTGGGGCAAAGTGAGTTGCTAGAAGGGACACTCCTCAGAAGATGAATGAAATAAGAAGGGGCGTATTTACTGTTGGATAAATGGTCATTATTGAGGAGGGGCAATTCCCAAACGTGGGATTCAAAGGGCCTGAAGGGCAATTCAACTTGGTGCTTTACCCCAGGATGTGCTGGTAAGGGGAGGCAGCACTGGGCACACAGAGGCTGTACAGCCCCACCCCTCTCTGTACAACTGCATTTTCCTTCAGGGTGGGCAAACTGGGTCAGCATAAGAGAGAGCTTGGACATTTCTTTTTTAGTCCCCTGGCTGATGTTATTTTTGCTTCCTTGCATGCTAACTGAGGGACTGGGCACAATCTGGACATTTTCTGACTCTGACCTTCTCCATTTATCATTTTATAATTGAGCTTTCTTGTATAATGCTGGCTATGGGACTGCTCGAATGAATTCCCACTGTACTTTCTTAAAATCTATTTAAAAAACAATCAGCACCCTAACATGCCTCTGGAAGTCTCTACTGAAATAATCCCAATAATTTACTGCTCTTGTGATTGAAAACATGGCTTATTTAGATTTCACCTTTGCCTACTTCTATGCACTGGATGCCTTGCTTGTATAGGACAAAGCTGACATTGCTTGTCCTGGCTTCTTCTCACATTTCATGCTCCTCTTTGGATCCACTAGGAGAGGGAAATGTAACCCAAAAATCAAGAGATATGTGATGTGATCCTCAAATGCACTCTTACTCATGACTTTAATATTCCAAGATACAAGTATAGACGAAGTGGGGAATGAAAGTTTGGGGAACTCAGATCAGAGTCTGTTGAGGACTCAGGCCTAAGGCATGTCATGGTGGATTAGGAAAATATTCCCATCTCCCTTTCTTTTCTTTTAATTTCTAACTATTTTAGTTATAAACAAGCTATCCCACAGTACTGATTTAGTTGGAATGGTTACTGTATTATACTAGTAGTTTCACACTACTTTTATTTATTTAAGCTCTGCAGGTCAAAAGTAAAGGAAATCAGGAAAGTTCTGTATCTAAATGGAGTCAACCACATTTGACAAACTCAAAGATAGTGTTTCCTCCCCTGGATCACCCCTACAGCAGCTGTGACTTTATGCCACCCACCTCTCACCACGTTGGAGGGCAGCTTCTGCCAGTTCAGCTTCTTCATTCTCAGCGTTGGCGTCTTCACTGCCTTGCGGGGAGGCCGGCCCATGCCAAGAGGGCAGCTGAACTGGGAGGCCACCACAGCTTCTATGTGATCTCCTGCCATGCCAGGCAGGAGGGGTGGAGGGGGTGGAATGCCACCCATGCCAGGCAACGGAGGGGGAGGGGGAGGGATACCACCCATGCCAGGCAATGGGGGTGGAGGAGGTGGGATACCACCTGTGCCAGCAATGGGGGTGGGGGTGAGGGATGCGGCAGGGTGGAGGAGCCCACCATGCCAGGCAATGGTGGTGGAGGAGTGGAGCCAGGCAATGGTGGTGGAGGAGGTGGGATACCCCGCAGGCAGATGGGGGGTGGGGTGGCAGGGATGCCCACCCATTCCAGGCAATGGTGGAGGAGGAGGGGGAATACCCTCCATGCCAGGCAGTGAGGGTGGGGGTGGAGGGACGCCAGGGAGTGGAGGGGCTGGAGGTGTATTCGTCATCAGGGATGTGGGGTTCATGGCTGCTGTGCCAGAGGGTGGGGGTGGAGGTGCCGGGGGTGGAGGTGCCGGGGTGGAACCAGTGTTGTGTGGAGGGTTAGACATCTCTGGCAAAGCAGAGCAGCCTGTGAACTGGCAGGATGAGATCTTCTTTTCACTGGCAAGTGGCCCTGAGGACGTTGTCGGTGCCTTGGAGGGGTTTGATGATCCCACTGGACTCCGAGCTGCACGTGCACATGGTTCTGGCTCACCCTGGGCGCCTCCAGCTGCACTCCCAGACAACCGGTTCTCAGCTCGCTTTTGCTTGTTTGGATGTTTCTTGGTAGACAGCAACCTCTCCATGACTTCTTCAACTGTGTTCCCTTGAACTAGAGAAAGGAGTCAGGGTCAGAGAAGGGAACGGGGCTCCAAGGCTGGTTCGTGTTATTCAACCCTCACCAAGCAGCAGATCTGGAGCCACGGAGCCCACTCCATGGTGTCACTTTACACAATTACACTTTTGGCTTCCAGGCAATTTCCTTCCCATGCTCCCAGCCCACAAACACTGTTTTGAAAAAGCCTGCCAGCAAGACAAGCCAGCGCCAGTGGCAGCATGCCAATGAGGACAGATTCCCAATGACTCCCATGACCCAAAGCTCAGGGATTAACCATGAAAGCAAGACTGTGAATCTGAAGCTCACTCCTAAAGGTGGCCATCCCACATGGATGGAGCTTCACATGAAGACTTGACCCTATACAGGAGGTGTAGCTTTGTCCCAGCTTCTGTTCAGCTCATATCAAGTCCCACAGATTATTTCCAGATTATTTGGGAATGACTTTTGTGGGCTGTGGGTGAGACAAGGTAAAACAAGAGGAATGTGCAAAGCTGGATGGATATGACATTCTTACTGTCATTTGCAAGCAAAAGGGCTCTGTTCACTACAGCATCCAAGGACTCCCACAGCAGGAGGCTGGACTGATGAGATGGTTCCAAGTGCAGCAGGCTCTGAAGGATGGACAGCAGCTGGATGGAGACCGGGGAGCGGCTCACCTGGAAGACAGGGCAGCTTTCCATCACAGCAAGGCTGGTTCCAAGCAAAGTGGGTTAACTTTGCCACTGTGTGACTTTGCACCCCATGGGAGAGCCTACTTACTTTATTGAAGAGAGATGAAAAGACCTCATGATGATCATTCATGTTTATGCCATCACACATCTTTAATAATTCCTCATCATCTTCTACCTTGAACTCCTCAAATGTATCACACTGGATAAGCAGATCCTCCTCTTCGATGTCTCTGCAATATTACAGCACTCATTTTCACTGGAGAGCCCTTCACTAATTTTCAGATGATTGTTTTTGTTTAAGTGGTTTTTATCTCTTTGCCTCTCAGACTCAGCCAGTCAGCATTCGAAGCACCCAACTGGGCCTTATATATAAAGGATCAGATGCCATCAGTGCATCCTTTCTTGAACTGAATATACCTCTTCCTACAGTCAACATAAACAAACGAATGGGACTTTTCATGGCATAACCTGTCCCAGTGTATGCTTGCTATGGAATTCTCCTTGGAGCTGTAACAACAGAGTGGCATTCCCACCTTTTTGAAACTGGGCCACCTTCTTTCTTCTTTTTTAAAGTCAAGACAAATTGAAAATATTCCAGTGACGTTTCTGCTTGAAAAACTTCCTTCTCTGTTACTCAAAATTGGATTAAAAAAAATCCCAGATACTCTAAAACTAACTTTTTCAACACTCTCGAAACCACTCTGTGTAAGAACTCTACCCTTGCTGCACTATTGAAAGGTTTTCTCTTCCCTGATTTTTATGGTGTTGGATGGAGCAATTCGAGTTACATGGATAACTGCAACTCACATATAACGCATTCTAGAATTTATCACGGATGTTTCTGACAGAACATAATTTTTAAATTATGCCCAGATATGCACTAGTAAATTGTTTTAGCTGGATGCTTCTGGGACCAACAGCAGCAGTGAAGAGGTTTTGAATACAGTGAGCTGCTCAGTGAGCCCACAGCATTGCTCCAGGCTCAGTCTGGAACACAGCCTCAGTGAGGACATTGCTACTCCATCTGTGCCCAGAGCCTCTCTCTGTGCCATCTGTGCCAACAGCTGTCCCTGTGACACTGTGGCTGGCAAGAGCATCTTAACACTGGCTGAATGCCTTTGGTCCCCCTGTAAGGGGTGCACACAAGAGTGGTCCACTCCACCAGGTGCACTGCACTTCACACAGCTGAAGGTTTATAAGTATTAAATTTTCACAGATACCTGACCGTGAATCTCACTTATAAAATAAATGTAACCAGTGATCCTTACCTTAGCTTGTCTAAAACATCCAACAGCTGAAGCCCTGGAAGAACCACAAAAAAAAAAAAAAGATATATTTGCATTATGACCCATTTGGTACTGATTTATTATGATCTTTATATAATGTTATGCTTATAAATACGTTTTGCAGAGAGAAAAAAAGTGAAAATATCTTCATATGGATCTATCAAAGTGGGTAGGGTCATTTGCTTAATGATGAGACACCTCAATACACATCTGCAGCAACTGTGTGAACTACAATCCCTGTGGAGTTACTGAGGGACACAGGCACTTCTGGGACATGAGTGACCTCAGTCCAGATTAGATATCTAAAATTAGTCATGGTCCAATGTCTCTTGCTCTTCACAGAAAGAAACAGAGCCCAGGATCACCAGCTCAGATGCTCCCATTATGTGAGGTGTATTTCAACAATGGTAACCAGGATCCCAGGATTCAAACAGTTGGAAAGAATTTCTGAGTCACGGGACAGCTTCTGTGGCTCAGCCGAGTAGACACAGAGTGAAGAAACCTCATCAACAGTTACAAGGAGTTGCAACATATGGAAATGTGGCCATATAAGATGGTTGGTTATAGAACTGTTCTGAAGAAGCTAAGTGATATAGTGTTGCTGGGATTCCAGAAAAAATCAAAGCTATGGGAAAGCAGCAAAGTTAAAAAAATCTGGTGACAGAAAGGTTATTGAGAATAGAGGTCAAAAGAAAGAGGAAAATTAGTATTTGCAGTTTTGCTCCCCAGACCTGTTCAGGCACCTTGTGGATATATCTGAAATAAAAACTGCTTGATAACTGACTTTCTCCAGAGAAAGTTAGGTGCAACAAATATGCTTACCTATGAATTCATTTCTGATTTGTGTCCTTGTTCTTAGCTCTTCTTTCCCCAGTATGATGGCATTGATAGCACTCAGCAGTGTCACCATGTATGGCACGTTGTCTGTGTTGGAGAGCTCGTTCATTATGATGCTGAATCGATACTGCTGGTTCTTCACACTCTGTTAATAACACAGGAGATATTATGACAAGAGGGCATGGCCAAGACAAGAGGGCATGGTCTTAAGCTGTGCCAGGGGAGGTTTAGGTTAGATATTAGAAGGAATTTCTTTACAGAGAGGGTAATCAGACACTGGAATGGGCTGCCCAGGGAAATGGTGGATTCTCCGTCCCTGGAGGTTTTTAAGAAGAGACTGGATGTGGCATCAGTGCCATGGTCTAGCAACCGCAGCAGTAGTGGATCAAGGGTTGGATTTGATGATCCTGGAGGTCCCTTCCAACCCAGCTGATTCTATGATTCTATGATTCTATGATTCTATGACAAGAATAGTCTATATAGACATAAATGTCTATCACTGTGGTACAGGCTCTCAGATGGAATTAGCACCTTAAAACATCAGTTTATCCCACTGTGGACAGGACAGGAAGACACAGGTAAAAAGCAGCACTCCTCCATTATGGAGCAGGCTCTGGTTGGCAGAGAAAGTCAGTGAAACATCTCTTGGATCTCTTCATGCTTTCTGATAACTGATGCACATACCTGTGCACTTGGGCAGTGAAACCTGTGAATGTGGCACCATTTATTTTGCTGATCTGGTGGTGCTTTTGCTGCCAGAAAGCACATTGTGGTTGGTAGTCATCCATCCAGACAAGTCACAGACCAGCACCCTAGACTTATGCTGACCAGGACTAATTTCCTACAGTTTTCACCTTATAAATTCCTGCTTCTTTTACTAAAATGATGCAAAATAAACTTCATTCCCACCCTTTTCTGCATGGATCAGAGCTGATCCATGCCTCCTGCTCCAACCCAACACTTGCCTTGTAGTGGTCCAAGGCATCCAGAGCCAAAGCATGGCCATCTGATGAGTAAATGCACAGTGCAGCCAGGAGCTCAAATATTTGCTTTTTGACCATGACATTAGTTGTGTCAAGTGCTGGAAGAAAAACAGAACAAAACAAAGTAGAATTTAAAATTACAATAATGTTCTGAATCTCAGTGTCTTCTGCTATATGGGTTATGACCAGTGGCAGAAAAAAGACAGAAGGAGGGGACCCACTACATGGAAGATGGGAAGAAAAATATCTCAGTGTCTAGATATCCCATCTCAATAACATTATGTGATAGTAACTTCTAGTGGGAACAGTAAATGCTACAGGTACCCTATTGGCATTTTGGTGCAGCCTGTAGTTGTTCATCTCTTCCATGTCCCAGTGGCATGCTGAAACAGCAGCCAAGATCTCAACACTGACAATCACACAATTCAATTCCCATTTTCACATATGGGTGTTTTCTAGAACAGCAGATGAACCATTTTCCTCGATTAATGACTCTTATTTTTAGTGCAGAAGAGACCAATATGCATATCAATTAGACCAATTGTTCTAACCAGTCCCCATGTATTCCCTTTTCCCACTACTCTTTCTCTGTGAGCCCTAGGAGCTGGGAGGGAGTGGATTGGACCATCTTATTTTTCCTTTATTAGTACACAAAGAAGCTCGAACACTGAAAAGCCCAGGATACTCCACTGTTTTTCACAGCATAAAAAGGCCAGCTCCATATTTCACACAGGTTAAAAAAATGCAGGGTGAAGAGGAAGGAAGGGGACTTCAAAACTGAAGAGGGGAGCAAGACAGCTTTCAGACTAAATGCATTCTAAGAAGATATTAATAAAGGTTTCTGGGTGCAGCTGTGATCTCCGTGGAGCAGCACAGAAGTCATCCTTCTGGCACCAGCACCATCAAGTGCTGTACAAAAAGTTCTAGGAGATGCCCTGATGCGTTTCATACCTAACGACGAGCCAAGTGAATGGTAAGAGAATGTAAGTGGTGTTACCTACCATCTTCTAGAAGGAAGAGATGGAGCAGCACAGAAAACAGGCTCTCTTGAGTCTAAACCATGCCACTTTCCCTCCTCTTTACAAGACTCCAAGCCCTTTCAATTCCTCTCTCTCTGCCCTTGGGGCTCACAAAGCCATAATAGCAAATGTCTGCTGTCAACTGAAGGGTCATACCTGCACACAGCTAAGGCTGGGTTTATCCCCAGCTCTCTCAGTAAACTATGACAATATTTGTGTGGAAACAGCACTGGGTGGCAAAGGTAATGTAATTTCATGGTAGTATTATTTTAAGGAAGAAAACAATCTCATTAGTCCATTGTGACCAACAATTTCCAACAAGCCTGGTACAGGGCAGAAGGATAAGCAACAGGAAGTCCCCCCACCATGCCATGTGATGAATGAAGCAGGAAGATGTCTTCTCACCTTGGAAGAGTTTTCTGACATAGCCCTCGTTGCTCACAATGTATTCGATGCCTTTGTGGGAGTTCATGACGGCTCGCACGCAGCTAATGCAGGTGAGCTGAAGCAAAGCATCGGATATCCTGGCCACTCCTCGCCCAGACAGCCTGTCCAGGGCCTCCAGAAGGAGGTCCAGCCCACACAGCTCCAGGAACTGGACCATCCAGGCATCGTCGCTGTTCTCCAGACGCTTCTTCAGCCCAGAGTAGTTCACCACCGATGGCATTTGCAGGAGACGGATGCACAGCTCTGGCTCTGCATTTTCCAGGTTGGCCTCTGACTGGTCAGTCTCCTGGGGTCCAAGTTTCTCCTTCAGGGCAGCCCACTTCTTGTGGGCACCTTCCTTTTTGATTGACATCGTGAACAGTTTGTTCTGAAAGAAAAAAAGAAGAGACAAAGTGAGATGTTTGTCTGGACTGAGCATAAACCATCCAGTAGCCCTGCTTTTTCTCCAGTTATCAGGATGTGAAGCCCAACTACAGCAGGTCCCAGCTCTTCAGCATGTAGAGAACACACTGGAACCAGCCCTCTATTGAAGAAACTCAATATATCCCCACCTTAAACACACACATTACATTCAGGCTCTGAAAACTCCACGGAGAGACTTTTAGCACATCCAAGCCAGCAAATACAGCTTTAAAACTAGCCAATTTAGGCCAGTCAATAGCCACCACCTATTTTCATGCAGTGAAAGGATAAGGTTGGTAGTGGCATTATCAGTTCTAAACTCCTAATGCCCATTAAACCACTTCAAAATCTCACTGTGCTGGAGAGGCTGTGCAGTTTCTAAGCATTTGTAATGGGATGGAGAAGTAATTCTGAGCATATCCTGCTCATAAGAGCATCTAATTACCCTGTTCTCTTTTGCTTTTGTTTCTTTTGACTGATGTTGAGGTTAATTTTATAGCACTCACTTGAATCACTTCCTGTCTGCTGTAATAACAAATATGTTTGCAAACGTGGTGTTTGTGCATGATTATGTGAGAGCCTGACAGGTTGTGAGCGCAGGGACAGCAGAGGGAGGCTGAGAAAACAGCAGAGCACCTTTTTGGAGATGGGCAGTATAGTGGATTTCTGTGGCTGGGTTTTGGTAGCGGGGGGGTGCTACAGGGGTGGCTTCTGTCAGAAGCTGCTAGAAGCTTCCCCTGTTCCATGGAGCCAATGCCAGACAGCTCCAGCACAGACTTCCTGCCACTGGCCAAGGCCAAGCCAATTAGGAGTGATAGTAACACCTCTGTGATAACATATTTAGGAAAAGAAGGTTGTTGCGCAGAAGAAATTTCAGCCAGGGAAGAGTGTAGTGAGAACACGGGAACAACAAAGTAGACCCCAAGGTCAGTGCAGAAGAGGGGCAGAAGGTGCTCCAGGCACTGGAGCTGTGGCCCTGCAGCCCCTGGTGCAGACCATGGTGGAGCAGCTGTGCCCCTGCAGCCCATGGGGGAGCCCATGCTGGAACAGGTGGATGCAGGAGGGAGGCTGTGACCCCATAGGAGGCCCAGGATGGAGTGGGGTCCTGCTGGAGACCTGCAGCCCATGGAGAGAGAAGCCCATGCTGAAGCAGGTTTTTCCTGGGTAGGACTTGTGGCCCCTGTGGGGGACCCACGTCAGTACAGCTCACCTGTGAAGGACTGCACCCCATGGAGGAGTGACCCATGGGACAGCAGTTTGGGAAGAACTGCTGCCCAAGGGATGGACTCACGTTGGAGAGGTCCATCAAGGACTGTCTCCCGTGGGAGGGACCTCACAGGAGCAGGGGAAGGACTCCTCTCTCTGAGCAGCGGCAGAAACAACAACTGATCATAACCCCCATTCCGCGTCCCCCTGCACAGCTGGGGGGAGGAGGGAGAACATGGAAGGAGGGGTGGGGTAAGCTTCTTTTAAAACTGTTTTATTTCTCACTCTTTGGCTCTTATCCTGTTAGTAATAAATATAAGTACTATCCCCACTTTGAATTTTGTTTTGCCCGTGAAGGTAATCAGTCACTGACCTCTCCCAGCTCTTAGCTCTCATCAGTTCTTAGCTGTTTTTTTTCTCTCTCCTCTGTCCAGTTGCAGAGGGAGAATAAGAGCGGCCTTAGTGGGTACCTGGTATCTGGCCAGGGTCAACCCACTACAGGCTGCAATGGCTCATCTCCCTGGAGGGCATGGCCTGCTCAGCCAGGTTGTTACAGCAGCAAGGAGGGTCAGGAGCTGATTCAGCACAGAGAAACTGTAAAGCCAAGTGTAAGTCTTGATGCCAGATTTTATGGTTTTAGGCAGGATTATTATTTTTCAGACCCACAACGATTAAGTTATACAATGCAAGTCCTTTTCAAAGCTGCATGCAATCGTTTCAAAGCTGAATTGCTCCCAGAGACGACAGTTTGCCCAACAAGAAGGGGATAAACCTGGTGGACCCAAAGCCATGTATGGATGTGACTTCTCCTCCCTGCCATGCCCCAGGACCTCTGTTCCCCTGGGCTGCTAAGCCCGCACAGGGCTCAAAATAACCTGGGGGCCAATTGGTGCCCAAAACTCAGCACTTAGGGGACTGAAGGGATCATGGGAGAGTCTCGTTTTTCCTTCCCAGCGCCAGCACAAGGGTTTCTAGCCCTGCAGTGAGTAGAGAAAAGGCTGGAAAAACCTAAACTGAGTAATCTCTGGAAGGTTTTATTTGCCAGACAGCCAAGACAAAGGATGGACCATTTACACATGGTTGGAAGTAATCTCATTTTAAAGCCTACCTTGTGATTTTTCCTGGGGACTGCACTGTTGGGAAAGGTCCTGGCTGCTTCCCCACAGCTGAGTCACATGGCTTCTGCTTTACCCAGAAACCCATTTTGGCAGTCACACCTTGGCAAATATACAGACAAAGGGTTTGCTCATTGATTTGTGTTAGGCATGATATTATAGGCCTAAACATGCCTCTTGGAAAGATGCAAAGCGTGATGGGACAGGATATTTGAACAATTTCCCTGAGAGAAGGTGATGGTGGGACTCTGTGGCAGGGGCACTCAGCTCACAGCATCAAAGTCTGCATTGAGAGGTCAGAGGAGTGGAGGAGTTAGCAGGATATGGCGACAGAAAATCCCTTTAGAGAGCTTTGGAGAAACTCTCTTGCAGAGTTTCCTTTTGCTTCAATGGGAAAGGAGCTGGCCAACTGCCCAGTTGTTCCCTACTCTGTTGGCTGAAAAAATGATGGCCACAATTGAAAAACATGAAGTTGTGGATATACCATCTGAGAACACACTGTACAGCTGAAAAGTGATAAAAAGACCATAAAAGAAAAAAAACCCCAACCAACCAAATCCCAAACAACAAACTCTCCTGCCAAAGCACAGGCTTGAGTTTCTAAGATTTGTCATCACTGACTGCAGCCCAGAGCCCTTACTCACTCTTGGTAAAATTCTTATTGGGATTAGTCAACCCCAGTCCCTCCCTTGTACCCAAGCTCAGGTATTTGGGTTAGGCTCGATGCAAAGAAGAAGAAAGATCCTCCCTCCCTGGAGGGAGAGAAGTGAGAGTGCCCTGCCTCAGGTCACTGATGAGGTAGTGTCTGAAACCTCTCACCACAGTGAATTTACAGTCATGGGGCCGGAGAGGTGCTCCTACAGACCTGTCAAATCCTGCTCCATGATGTGTATTGAGCCCTGCCACCCCTTCCCAGTGCCTGGGGTCAAGCCTGGACCTTTGGTGAGGGCAGTGCTGAGGACCATCTGACCTGGGTGCTGGTCAGCCCGAGGGGCTGCAGAAGTGGCTGCCAACTGCAAGCTTCCTCTCTCTCGTGTGACTTCTTTTTTATACTCAGCAAATCACTTTTTAAATTTGAGCATGTCTAAACATTTCTTATCAAATCAGATAACAAAGCAGGCTGGCTTTTTGCTCCCAGGTGTATAAATACTTCACCATACTGTATTTGTATTGTATTATATTGTATCAGCTACAGCAAGTCAGAGAAATTATAATAGCATTACTGACCTGAGGCTTAGCTGATTCCTGAAAATTAAGCTCCACCAGTGCAACAGGAGACAGGAAATACGGACAGAGCATCCTGTTTACCAGTGCATTTGTTCTGAATTATCCTTCCCTCCCACCTGCTCCACACAGATGTGAAGAGATGAGAAACAGAACCAGGCAGGTACCTCTCCAAACAGTCCTGGTTTGTGTTTTTATGCACTAGACTGAAAAAATCGGATTGACTAAATATTCTTCCCCACAGAGAGTGTACACTTTTTGTAGGGAAGAAAAAGAGATGCCTAATGTATCTAGTTGTAAAAAGGGAATAAAATAAATAGGAGCTGTACTATATAAATGGAAAGGAAATTAATATGGAGGAGAGGAGACAGCAGTACGATTCTGCAGATGGTGTGACAAATCTGTTTACAAACATAGATATGAGTGATATATTATGAATGAAACATCTTTCCATATTTTTCATGAAGCAAAGTGCTGCAAAGATGTTCAGATACATCCTTAAAGGGCTGGTAGTTTCACCTTTTATCTCTGACCACAGGAGCTTATCAGCAGGTAAATGATCTCAGCAGAGTGAGACGGACAAGGATTAAAATGGAACACATCTATCTGGCTGGCTCAGAGAGGCCATTTAGACTGTGTTGGCTGAGGGAAGGACAGTCCCCTGACACAACCAGGCAAGATGCTCTACTTCAGTGGCTGAATACACCTCACCTCTTGCCAGTAGACAGGCATGGGGAGCTTTGCTTTTTGCTGCCCAGGCCATAGAAAAGGATGTGATGGTGGGAGCAATGTCCTCAGACTCTGTGTCCAATCATTCCTGCAGCATCCATTCTCTGCTCTCCCCAGCTGTGTGCTCAGCATGGGTGCTGGGTGCGCTGCTCCCTTGGGCACATCCTGACAGTGTGTCTGTGCTTACTGCTGTGGGGACACCCACAGCCACAGCAAAGAATCATGGAATAGTTTAGGTTGGAAAAGACCTTTAAGGTCATTGAGTCCAACCATTAAGCCACTGTTGCCAAGCCCACCACTAAACCGTGTCCCCAAGTGCCACATCTACATGCCTTAAATACAACATTCTCCTCATCTTCTTCTCTCCCTCAGAGGTTGGTCAGGCCTGATGGGTAAGGACAACTGAAGAAGCATCAACGCAAAAATATTCTTAATTTTGGAATATTCCTTTTGGAAACATAAAGGCATCCTAAAGGCTTGCCCTCGTGCTCCCGGCCACAGCAAGACTGGTTCATGGTGCTGACTTCTTGGATCATTGGGTTTGCAAAGCTATAATATTCCCTGCATCCATCCAACCCAGTTCATAAAATTTCCTCCTCCTTTCTTTCTGAATCAGGTGCTACCCAGATTGAGTTTTCTGTGCCCCTCTGTCCTTCAAGTCAGCTCCTAGGGAGATGACATCTGTGAGAGATGAATCAGGGCACGTCAATACTTTCTCCATCCTGTGAAGCTGTGGAGAACAGAGCTGCACAGCACACAGTCTAAATTATTGCATGCCTCCAGGACGACATGGATCACAGCAAGGACTGGGGAGGACATGTAAAAAGAGATTTCTCAGGGCAGCTAAGTATAACTGAGTGAAAACAACAGGGAGAAAAACTGCAGATCAAAACTGGTCTGATTTTTTTGGAGCAAACTCGCTGCCTGTGCTAAAGAACAGGGGTGCATGAGGGGGAACAGTAGTTCCTTGCTGCCCTTCGAAGTCTGGGAGCATCCCTATCCCACGTTCTGCCCTCACAGCCCTCTGCAAGGCTGCTGGGGCACATTGCTGGCCCCTGAGAAAAGCTGCTCAGCCCCTCCTTCCTTCTGTGCCTGTTCCTGGCACTCAGGAGCCCGTTCTGCCTGGCTGACTGCTAATGACAGGTTTTGCTTCTGGGTAGTTCCAGCTTTCACTCTGCTGCTGGGAATATGCTGAGCCTTTGTATTTTGCAACATGTCAGACTACTCAGTCACTAAAAAGAAAAAACATCCTGGCTAAATCACTTTTAGAAGCGTGACGGGTTTTCTCCACCTCTCCTTTTGCTTTCATTTGTACTGCTGTGTTTTCCCGTGCAGAGTCGGAACAGCTCGCGTACATACAGACTAACAAAACCATCCTCCCACACACCAAGACTAGTTGGGAGGAACCACAGATCTCTATTTTAGAAACCAACCTGAGCCCCTGGTGTGGGCCCATTAGCCTCTGTAGGAAGCTGCAGTGTTCTCAGTCTCCCAGGGGAGCTGAGGATAAGGGTACAGTGGGAAATGCAGGAGGGTAAGACAAAGGTATTGGTTTGCCCAACCGTCCTCGGCTCAGCACGCAAACCTAGTGCTGCTCCACACTTCAGCTGCCATGGCCAGTAGCCACAGTAGCCTTTAGCTTTACATATTCTTTATCCTCACCCGTATCAGAAGCCAGAATGTGCGATTTATGCTCAAAAAATGAAAAGGTCTTGGAATGAGTGCCCAATCTTGTTCTTCAATACTGAAGAAGCTCCTGGGGTCTCTAGCACACTATGCTTTGCTGTGGCACACCCCTCATGTGAGGCACACAGGAGTTCTCACAACACAGTGCAGGACTGTCTGTGCCCACAGCAGTGCCACACCTTTACAGGGAGTGCTCTGTCTTTAGGAAATGAGAGAGCATGGATACACAGCCTGCTGCAGCTGGGCAGGAGCTGTGCCATCCACATGCTGACTGGGCCTGGCATGGGGCTGGCAGTGGCTTCTTCTGGCAGCAAACTTGCAAAGCAGGACTTCAGTGCATAGACAAAAAGTGGCCATAGTGATATAAATTTGTATGTATTTTGCCAGTATAGCTTATTCTTTCACAAATAAAGGAAAAACACGTTGTCCTGATTCAGTCCCATCCACCACTATCAGGATGCTGTGTGCCAGCACAACTTTTCTCTCCTGGGCAAATACAAGCTACAGTATTGTGTGATGTCTCCCACAGAGGGTAAATGTGTCCATTCAGTATGTCTTGGTAGTGGTGGGGTTACACCAGGTTTAACCACACTGCGAAATAAAAGTCACCAGTGCCTTCTTCCTCACAGTAAATAAACAAATACATAAATCATCAGGCTGCTACAGGTACCACACACAAATCAAGCTTAAGTGAGATGCTCAAGGATGTTTATGTCAGGATCTTCAGTGGCATCTAAACCCTTATTTATATACTGAAAGGTTCCATGAGCTTTGCTTTAAATGGGTTTAAAACCACTCATTGTTACTATGATGACACTGTGTGAAGACACTCAATAACCATATCCCTTGACCTGGTGAGCCAGGTTTAAACCAGACTGGTGCAGATCTCAGACCTTTGCTTTGGTAATGGCCACTGCCACTGGGGAGACCTGGCCAGAAGCAAGGCACCAGCCTTCCCCGTCTATATGAGTGCCCAGTCAGACAAACCAATATAAGAAGCTTTCCATGGTGGGTATGAGCCCTGGGCATCCTCACGCTCCCACAGGCCTTGGGAGGCATGGCGGATTTTGTGCTGGAGTGATGTGAGGTGGTAGCCAGCACTTGCCCCATGAAGACAGAGGGTGTCAGCACCCAGCTGTGCTGCAGCAAATTGGACCACCAATGCTTCATCTCAGCCTCACTGGAGCTTCCCCCCTGCTATCATCAGCAGATCCACGGGAGCCTCGGACCCCAGCTGGAAAGAAACGGGACTTAGGTCCAGATCCCAGGAAAACACTGATTGGGAGTAAGGCAGGTCTGGAGGACCCCCCTGCTCCAGTGCCCCCATGCTCAGGCAGCACCTCCACCTGCTAGCAATCCCAGCATCATTCAGCATTTCCGGATGCAATTTATTATTCCAATTTGGGGGTCATGCGAGAAGCAGGAGCTGTTACCCAGCAACATGGACAGTGCAGTGGTAACTTTCTAAGACTTCCAGCTTCTGCTCTGTGGGAAGCTGTCACACAAGCAGATATTATGAGTGGCAAAACCCTATTATTGCATTTTTTGTTGTTGATGTTTTTAAACACCTCCACAGGATGCCAAGAGGACAGAGAAAACTGTCAGAGAGAAGAATTCCTACCTCAGAGCTGAAGCCAAATAACTCCCTTGTCTCTCTCACATCGAAGGATCTTTCTGTACCAGTTGTGCAAACCTTCCCTTCCCCAGCCAGCTCCTTTTCTCCTTCTCTGCCAAGCAACCTTCAGTCAATAAAGTCTAAATCCCCAAACGAGCACGTCTACAAATCGCACGCTCTAAGAAAGTTCAACAGGATGTCAGTGTCTAATAGTATGCAAATACCAGCCTTCGGAAAGGTGCGAGGAAGTGACTTTTCTGTAGCCTCCAGGGAAGGCATTTGCATGTCATTTGTCACCCCTCTCATTCACACTGCACTGGGAGGGTGACACTTCCCCATGGGCTGGGAAGGCGGGAGCCTTGCACCCACTCCAAGTCCATCTGCCAGCATCAGAAAGCAGTCCTGCCATGGGGTGACTTAGAGAAGGGAAATGACCAAAGCAGGGAAATGATCTGGCAAAGGAAAGGGAAAAAAATAGAAAAGAAAAAAAGAGGATGCAGGATGGCCAGGGTGGTGGGATGGAGAGCATGGGAGTGGGTGGGGACAGCCCCTTGCATCTTTCATGAGCTGCACTGGGTTTTCTGGCTTTGTGACACCGGAGCTTTTAAACACTGTAAGATCTCAGGGCTCTTTGCAATACTGGAAGAGCCAGGACAGTTAAAAATACTGAGGATGTCTAACCCAAGGCTGCCCATCGTGGGAGCTGGGAGAGGATCAGCAAAGCAAAGATCGAGGGCTCAGGCAGTGTCCTCTGAGCAGGGGCTCAATGACGAGAATCCTGCCCTCGCTGGGCACCTCTAAAGTCCTGCTGAACTTCAGTCAAGCCCAGTTTTTACAGGCTGAGCAGGCTCTGAAGATATTAAAAGCTCTTTTTAACAGAAAATATCTCTGTGCCTTTCTGGTTGACATTTCACGTGGAAACTAGTTTGTGAGCCACAGCTGCCAAGTGCATCCATTCAGCCTCTCGGGAGGTGTTAACTGAAACCCAGTCATTATTAAATTGTGAATATTTCAACATGGCCCATTTTAGCATAGGCCTCCTGCCCAGCTCAGGGTAGCAGCCTTCAAATACTGCTTATTTCTTACTCTGTGAGGTTCTACCCTGAAATGAATCTCCTAGATCAAAAGTTGGAGCCCACAGCAAGAGTCTTCCTGCCTTAGGTGGGAAACTCAACCCTTGTGTACATGAGCACAACTCCACCAGTATTAGAAATCCACTGATCTGTCTGCCCTTTAGTCCAAATTCAGCTGGCCTTTCAGAGACCAACTACCACGTGCTTTCTAATTAAAACAGTTTCACCACAACAATTTAATGTCCAAGGAAATGACTCCACATAATTCCCCATCCTGCCACAGGAAACACTCTGGGAGTGTGTCTATACAATCCAAGACTAATGTTAATTCAAGATGGGTTTTACAACAGCAAGTGAATGTCCCTATACATAGCATTCACTCCTGAAGTTTAATCCTCAAGTCCTCAGAAGATTAGTTGCTAATCGGTTTCCTAGGAGCAGGACCAGGCTCAGAGCAGGTTTTAGGGAACAAAAAAAAAAAAAATAAGGGGAAAAAAAAGTCCTGCAAAGAAAGGATTGTGATGGTGCAACATTCCTGTCCCTGAAAACCATGGAAGAAATGTAAAAGGCTATCAGTCAGCTCCCATCAGATTTCATCTGAAGCCTGGATCTGCGAGAAATGCCAGAAATGCTTCTCTTCTTAGAAAGGCTGCATCATTTCCCACATAAAAATGAAAAAGAAAAAGCAGAAGCAGAGAAGTTCGGCTGAAAAGCAGAAAAAACAGCTCTAGAGCTGCAGTGGCTGTCTGTGGGCCCCAAGGACATGAACAGCAGCAGCAGTGGGCAGCATCTGAGAAAAATGAGGTCATTTGGAACCCAGCTCTTGCTCCCAAGAACCCAAGCATCACTCTAGCTGCTTCCAGATGTTTGCTGCTCTGCCTGCTGCAGACAGCTGCCCACACCCTCACCATGCTCTAATGCCAGCCTGAGTGGGAGCACCTCGTGGAAAGATGGATGTTCCTGCACCCTGCTGAGCTCAGCTCTGGCCAAAGTCCATCAACCTGACTGTCTGTAACTTGGCCCCAGCAAAGGTGTTTGCTTTTCACTGCATGACTAGAAAGAATCCAGGCATGGGGTTGTGTCTCTGATGGAATGTTTTGGGCACTGCCTGGGGAGAGAGGGTTTCCTCAGCACATATAGCCTACTCTTCCTCTAGAGGAAGCAGCGGCAGCCCCAAGCTGATGTGCTTGGAGAGGGGTGCCAGTGGGAGTCCAAAGGCTTATCTTCCAGGAGAGCTGAGTGCTAACCTGGGGAGTGAAGCTTTGCCCCCAAACCACAAGGATGTAGGGTGTTAAGGGCATAAATCCTTTTATGGATCCATTCCCTCATGTCTGAGCTTCCATCCTACCAACTTTACTTTGAAGTCACTCAGAGAGAGGGCTAATGGTTTTCCCCCAGCAAATCAGCCCAATTTTACCCCAGTTTTAGCAGATGATTTGGTGGTCCTCTGAATAGTAACTATACCAAAATCAGACAGATTATATCAAGAACTAAGAGTTTAGTCCCATGTTAGGTAAGGCAGAGCTGAGATCCTCTACACGTCAAGTATCGCTCTGCTGCCTCTGAAGCACAGTGCAATGGCTTCGCTGCCCACACGGCAGGTCCACAAAATGCAGGAATCCAATTAAACAGACATAAATACAGCCCATTTGCCTTTAGGAATTAGATTATTCCTAATTACAGCAGTGTCTTCTCACTGCTCTGCGTTTCTGTGACAAACCCATTCCTGTGCCAGTGGCTTTTCAAGCAAGACGTGTGAAGGGTTTTGGAAAGGAGACACCCAGCTCATTTCTGGCTGGCAGGGACAGATGCCAGCCAGAGGTCTGCTGAGTTGGCTCTTTTTAGGTGATCCTGCCTAAAATGCCTAGTATCACTTGCTACTAAATTACTAAACATCAGCATAGGCAGTATTCAGGAATTACAGGTGTAATTCGCCTCTGTATCTCTGGGACCAGATTACTGGCCATTGTGGTACCTATGTGGCCAGTGAAGACAACCACACATTTTTATAGGGGAAAAATTAGGGTACTGGAAAGAAATGTGGAAAATTGAACTTCTCTGTTCATCTGAGAACTGAGCTCTGAGTTAGGCAACCAGAAGTACCAGTGTCAAAGAGAGTGCTGAAATGGCACTGAAAGGGGATTTGGCCAGGTGAGGATATATAAATTTAGGGGGAGAGCCAAATCTCCCCCTTCACCGACAAGATGTCTGGCCTTTGCAACATGACCCTGTGCCATGGGGAAAGCAGGAGATGCCAGAAGAACTGCTGGGAAGCAGATGGGGCGAACGAACGCTGACCTTCCCAGGTACAGAAAGAGCACAGTGACAGCAGCTGGTTTGCTCCCTCCTTAGGGAGCAGAGACATCTGAGCATCCTCAGGAAGCCACAGAAGCAAGACAGGAACTGCAAATCTGGCTGCTGCTGGCTCTTCTGCTTACTGAATTTCTCTACTCTCCTCAGAGACTGATATCCATCCATCCCTCTTGCCACAGACCAGCTCTCTGACTGCTTTTCTGCTGAATACATTCACTTTAGAGGATGTTAAAAGGAAGAAAAAAAAGCCCTCTGAAGTAGTCTTTATTTAATGGATACTTCAGATAACAAAAATAAAAGACTTTGCTACTGCCAGCACATGCATATTTCGGGAACTCTGTATTTAATGGGGTCGATCTGCTTAAAACATCCACAAAACTTGCTCTGCAGTTCTTCTGGTAGGAAGCTTCTGCAACAAAGAAACATCCTGTTTTGGGGAGGGTGCTTCCAGCTGGGGAGATGAAAGCATTAACTGTGGAGAACTTGGTGCTTTCTTTGGGCAGGTGATGGCAAAAATCTCTGCCAAAATCCCAAACCGCACTAGCAGTTCTGCCCAGAGCAAAGGGCACAGACCCATGTACAGGTTTCTAAAGGATGTATGTGCACCTAAGCACAGGCTGAGGAAGGAGCCTGATATTTATACAGTTTATTTATCCTGCATACAGATATTGCACAGGTATTAAGGCTGCAGGGGAACCGCTTAGGCATTGCCAGGATGAAGGCTGCCACGGCAGATGAACTCTGCTCCCCTGTACAAACACTGGTGCTGCAGCAGCAAGAAGATGTAATTACAGAAGAAAGACCATCCAAGACTTGCCCACAGGGAGAGAGGCAGGCAGGTCCTGTCCTCTGTACTCTTTCAGCACAAACACAAGCCCTCCTCACTTGCACAAGGATGAAGACCTTCAGGGAGAGAATAGCTCTTCCTTAGAAACCAGTTTGATGTCAGAGGTCTGAAGGGGAAAAGGTTGAGGGCACCACTAAGCCAAAGAGCTACACAGATCCATATCAACCTTTAAAGACATCAGTTCTGGAAAAAAGCTACCAAGACACCAGAATGGTACAGAAGGGAGAAGCATTTTTCCAGCTGTTCTCCAAAAGGGCTGCAAACATAATTCCCTCCTATAGAAATCAGCTTTTCCATTCAACTGCTGATGAATCACGGTGGCTGGTATCTCATCTGGTGAACAGCCCAAAAGCAAACATTCTGAGTGTTTTTGTTCAGATAAGGTTGACCCTAGTCAGGATTCCTAATGGCCTGGGTGAAGCACATATTTCACACATTAAGGAGCACAGCCTCAGATACTGCCAGGTACTTTTCTGCGAGATTGTGAGAATGTGAACGCTAAGAGTAACCAGAAAGCATGCTCAGCTGCTAATTCAAGAAGTTAAGCATTTGAGCAGTTTAAAATAAATTCTTGAAGAAGGGCAGCTTAGCATGATTTCAACATAATCCAAAAGATTATGTTGAAATCAAAAGATACCTTCAGAGTATTTGCTCTTCCGTTGGGTGAAAAAGTCTGAAGAGCCTGTTTTATAACGCAGTAATCCTAAAACATTGACTGGCTTAACCCCTCATTTTGCTACGGTACTTGGTCCAGCTGTTTTGAGAGGACCCAAAGTTGTCCTCCTTGATATTATCTTTCCAGTTCTAAGTCAGTCTTGGAATTAATGCAAATAGATTTTAATATGGCCCAACCAACTGGAGGTTGATCCTGGGAATTTCTCATGCTGTGGCAAAATGACCTTACTGTACATGCAGGATACCTTATACTGACATTTTGATCTCTTTCAGTTTTTCCTGCAGTATAATTTAAATCACTTTAGAAATAAGTGATACCGTTTTGCTGTTTGCAAAGAAATCACTTGTTCAGTCATATCCTCAGGTTTGCATAGTCTAAAGAGCTGCAGTGCTTTATGCCAGCTGAACTTGTGCTGTCATTAATCTTCAAGAGGAAAATCACTGTATTTATCTAATAAATTAATACACAATTAATATTAGGATATCATTTTATAAGTGATTCATCTCTACACATATGGTTTGCCCCAACACTTGCTTACAAGTGTTATCAGAACAGGAGTTTGAGAATTACAGGCTTGTAAATCAATTTAGCTTTGTGTTAGCCCTTTCCCTTCCTTTCTAGATAAATAGAGGCCTTATTTAAGGCTTGGTAATGTTTGTGAAGGTTCAGTCCATTTCCAGTAATGGAAACAACAAAACCCAGAATTTATCCCCAGGCTTACAAAAGAAGCCTCAGAACTGGGTAAATATAAAATAACTCATGAATATTGGACAGCTTGTTCTGAAATGGGGAACTACAGCCCATCAGTGCATAAACAAGTGAGCAGAGCCAGGCAGGCTGGAAAGCTGCCTTTCGAGGGAGAAATGGAGTAGCTCAGCCAGGCTTCAGATGCGAGCTACTCAGGGAGCCGGCTGCCACATCAGCGTGATGTAAACCAGAAGGGAAACAAGCTATAAAATGTATCAGGGAATAAAAATATTTGTTCCCCAGTTCACCTTCACGGTGGGCTCAGATTTGCACTGTTTGTCATATCAGTCAAGAAGAAGACACATTCACAAATACTTCCTAAATTGCAGAGCCCACTGCTGACATACCAGGTAAATACTGCAACACCCAGTTTCTTATTCCTTGCGAACTTTCATGCTCTGGCTCAGAGCACACTTGCTTTACTGTATTGTGCACACAGTTGAAAGTTAAGCTGACCAATTCTAAAGGATTTATCTTTTTTTTTTTTTTTTAAATAGCAGAAGTAATTAATCTGCTTCAGAGAATGAATCAGCCTTTTCTGAGCTAGAAGCACACAAAGGAGAAGATTGTGGCTGTTTCTGGGGCGGGAGGGAGGCTTACTCACACAGACCATGCAGCGGAGGCGGCTGCCCAGAGTCCACAGCTGTGGGCAGTGAGGGGGGCAAAACCCCAAAGCTGGACCCCAAAACCCCCTGGTGCCACTTGGGGCCCCCAAGGGACCCGCTGGGACAGAGGGAAAGATCTCGGAGCTGGGCACTGCAGTGCTGATGGAAGAAATGGGCCAGTGCACAAGGAATGGTCCAGGGAGGGTTGTGTGGCTTTGCCTCTCCTCCTGCATCCCTCTGGGTTGCACACCCAGCCCGTGAGGGGCTGCACCCACTCCTTGGAGTAAATCCTTTGGCAGCAGGGATCATCCTTTTATTTAGGTGAAGTACCTTGATCTCGGCCAGACAGTGGAATGAGTTGATTTGCCACAATTTGACTTCTTGGCAGGGTGTGGGAAGAAAAGCATCACCCACAAAAACCTGCTGCCTTGTACAATGGGAACTTCTGTTTCCACTTGGGGCCTCTGTCAGAAAATAAAGCTAACGCTTAGCTCACTGCTTCCAGAGAATGCTGGGCAATGACTTAACAGAAAAGCAGGATGGATGAGGAGCAGACACTTCCCAGATAGGGGAAACCAGCAGAACAGAAGCAGCACGGAGATAGCTGCCTCATTAAAAATAATGCAATTTAACCGACAGAGTGGAGGGTAACAAAGTTATTCCTTAGCTACATTGACACAAGCAGAGATGCTCACCAAAGTTATAAATAAAGAAAGAAAGATGATGCCAACCTCATTCATTGATCTGGAGAGAGGAAAGGCGCTCTGCTGCTTCTCTCCCTTCATCTCCTCTGCTTACCAAGGTACACTGGGGAGAGGCTGTGCCTCCAGCAAGAGATGAGCTCACCGTGCAGTCCCTGGGACAGGGACAAGGCTGGATGTCCCTACCTCTGGGTAACACAGTGGGGGGACAGGTGGCCATGACTCCCCATGCAGAGGCTCCGTGTAAAACAGATCTGTGGGTCTCCAAACTCATTTGACCTCTGCAACCGCAAAATCCATTTTAAAGTACAACTAAATATAGAGGTTTTATGGCTGCAGGGTGACTCCTTTCCCACACTTTCCTGGAGTGATCTCCAAATTCCTCTGCTGTCCTCGCTTGTTAAAATGTGACTCAGCTCTCCCAGCTGGAAAAGTGGAGACCCACTTAGTCCCAAGGTGGCCAGCTGCCACTAGTGATGTCCTATGTTGGCGTTAACCACAGCTTGGGAGCAGCAGAGGCAACAGAAGGCTTTGCAAGTTGGATTTGGGGTGAAATCAATATTACTGAACCTGTGGGTACTCTGAGAGCAGCTACACAAACCATCAGCTGAAATTTCCTTCGTGTCCCTTTTGGGCAATTCCTCTCAGCACCAAGGGGTGACTGAGGACACCTGCTCAACAGACTCTAATGGAGCAGCAATGCAAAGAGCAAATCCCTCCTCTGCCCTCAGACATTCCCCCAAATTAATACCATTTACACCTCAGCTGAGGCAAAATAATGGCTGTGGTAAGAAAAACAAATGGGAAGTCAATGCCAAGTAGCAGGACCTGGTGATTCCCACTACAACTTTGCCAAGTTCAACATCCTGCCTTACCAGCTACAGCATCTGGCAGTTCTTCATTTGCCTGTACTTGTTTTCCTGGACATAGTGCTGGAGCAACGTCCCTTCTGAAGTGACTTGTTTCTTTTAGGGTAGTTAAACATTTTGGAATCAGCTGAGTGACTCCAATGCTGGGATGAGGACTTCATCCACCAGGTCTCAGTCCTCCTTTCTGGCTTTGCCTGATGTCCTTTATCTGGCTCACTCTTTTTTTGGAGCACCTTGAAATACACCATCAAATGCTAAAGAGGTTTTGCAACCACTATTGCTTGCTTAAGATTCTCATTGATCTGTGGCTTCAGCATTCCCAGGGCTTTGAAATGCCAGCTCAGGTATCAAACCAGTAGAAACAGCTGAATCTGGGAACAATATGTGTTCGTTATATCAAACAGAAAAACCATCATGCTGTTAGACGCTCTCCTGATGATTTCTGTAGATGTGAGAGGCTGGCTGGCAAAACAGCAAAAAATGTTTACCTGCCACATCACACAACCACTTACTTAACTGCGGGCACTCCTGTAGATGCCAGGCTATGACTCAGGGGCTCATGCAGGAACCCCACACCCCTATTTGTTTCCACATTCAGTTCCATTAAACCAGCTCATCTACCGCTGACGTTATCTGGTAGTAATTATAAGGCTTGGCTGTTGCTCACTAGTAATTTTTTTCCTAGGAAAAAAAGATGATACTAGCCCTTGACAAGAATCTTGAGAGGCACAGAGAAGTTGCCCAAATGCAGAGAACCCTTTTTCGAAGCATTCCCGTTTTGTGCTTCGCTCCAGCTCTTAAAGCATGCCTGCAGAACTGGAACAACTGGGATGCTGTGACAAACTCCACACCAGACCTACAAGTACGATGCTGGCCTTCATTAGAAGGAGAAAGTCAAAGCTCAAAATTCGACATGGCTTTTTTCCTTCCCCCAATTTGTTCTTAGCACTTCAGTTGACAGCACAGAACCCAAGAGGTCTCTGTATAATTAAAATACAGATTGTTTGCCTGCTCTGCACTTGGTGCTCTCAGTGCTTTTTCTGGCCACTGGGAAATGAAAGCAGGCTCTGCAGCAGCACACTCATGAGCACTGTGTGATAAACTGCTGCACATGCAGTGCTGAGAAACACTGGAATAAACTTGAGTTTGGTGGATAACACCAAAGGGCTTATAATATATTAGGTCAGAAGCAGGTAAGTCATGCACTGAACACAAGGAGCATCATCCTGCAGAACTGCATCTAGCTTCTGCAAAATATTTGGGGTTTTTTTATCTGATTATATAAAAAGCCATGTCCAATGTTAATGAACAGAACAGGGATAACTCCTTGTGAAGTGTTTATCTGCACATACTGGCTGTGGTATTTTGGACCGAGCAGAGCTGGATTTGTTCAGTACCTTGTGAGCTGACTTTGTTGATTCAGTGGGTGGTACTTCCTCTGAATCACTATTGATAGACCTTACTGCAAATATTAAGAGCGAGGATATTCGACTGGGAGCTAAATCTGAGCTCAGATATGAGCACTGAGTTTGTCTGAAGTTCCCGCAGCTGTTTCAGCTCTATGAATATTGTTCACTGCCCAGTCTACAGCACTGTGTTGATACCCACTGCTGAACTACACCCGTCTTCTACTCACGGCTGGTTACAGCACAATGGTGGGATTAAACATCCCTCATCAACAGAATAATTGTTGCAGAAAAAAAACACCCTAATAACTGATGCCATGGAAGTAAACAGGGGGAAAGGAGGACAAAATGCAACTTAGCTAGCTTCGGTAAGAAAAATTTTCTACTCAGCTACTTTGGGAAACCTACCCAGAGTACCCGGCACACAAGACAGGGGCAAAATTCAGCTTCAAACACATCTGAAGCACATACAGTCACTTGCTGTGCAGCTCAGTAAAATCAGGACTTAACAAACAAAAGATGACAAATCATAATAAATAGGGTACAGACCTAAAAGGATTGGACAGACAATCAAATGGAAGGGGTCAGTCTGAATTTGGCAGGGGTCACTACAAACTTAAGTTCCCCCTTCATGATGGAGCAAGTAGGAGAAAGCTGGGGGAATACTGTACCAGCACAGAACATGGGGATATGCAATAAAAAAAGGATTAATAAGAGGCCTGGAGTAAGATGAGAGCTGACAGCAGAAAACAAGTCAGATGGACATCTGAGGAAGAAAATCACAGTTTCCCACCCCCATCACAGGACAGGAGGAACCTGAGGAGGAGGTTAATTGCAGTACCTACCAGCTGAGGGATTTATTTCCAGGTGAGATGTCAAAACACGAGAGGCACAGGACAGACCTCTGAGCCTGGTAGCTCTGCTCATCCACAGGGAAGTCAGAGAATAAGAAGGCCAGCTCATGACTGCCAGGGAGCAGCATAAGCTGGAGCCCGTTTCATGAAAGCAGACAGCAAGTTCTATCTTGCATGGCATGACACAATGAAAAGCATTCAACTCCTATTTCTATATTGATAAGAGAGAAAAGCATCTATACTGGGAGAACTAAGCAGTCACAGTGCAAATACAAAGTAAGAGAAAACCATATATTGGAGAAAAAATTACGGTGTCAGTTCAGTAAAGTTGTGAAACTTCCCCTTCCCAGGAGACCAGGGACAAATGAATTACAGTGGTGTGCAATAAGGCATAATATCATTCTGTGTTTAGATTTGCTGACCTGCCAGGTCCCTTCCTGTCCTACATTTAGATTATCTTTTATACAATGGGTCTTGTACACTGCTTGCATTTTTTGAGCAATATACTTGGATGACAGCCTAGAAATGGGATTATTAACTTATAATAGGACAAAAAAAATCACATATTCTCATAGGTTCCTATGATCCTCTCCTCCCCCCCGCCCCCCCAGTTTTGCCAGCCTCTGTGTAGCAGAAAAACAAGTTTAAGTGGATGGCAGAGAAAAGAGATTAGTGGCCAGACAGCCCAAATTCTGAGCAAGTTCAGTAGGACGATGGCAACCTTACCGTAACTCTGCTGACTCCAACTTTTCTTTTCAACTGACTTAGGCCAGAAGTTTCCTTGCAATTTACCAGGGAGCCTCAGGTCGTTTCCCACTGTGTTTACCCTGAGAAATTCTTCAGAAATCCGAGAAAAGCAATGTACATTTCACAGTGTCGATCTGGTACTGGGAGGGATGACAACGAACACCGTTTTGGGGTATTCCTCCTAAGATCAGTGTGTCTGAGCACTCCTTCCCCACCCCCGAGCTCTGGAATTCAGCTCTGCGTGCTGATGTTGCAAGAAGCCATTTCATCATTGCAGAGTTATTGAGCAAAAGGGAGGATGAGGCTGGAGAGAAGTATGTGGGAAAAGTGGGCAGGACTTGGGAGACGTCCGAAAACCACTGGATAGGAGAATATTTCAAAATAAAAGCCTGAAAGTTGCCCAGCCCGGACACAGGCACAGCAGCCATACACTCTATGCTAGGAGATGCTCGGTCACCCCCCGGCACAGCAGGACCACATCCCACCTGCACATCACACCTGCAACCCGCACCACGTTGCTCCTACACGTGCAATCTGGACCACGTCATACCTAAACACGGTGTAGCTGCACCTGCGATCCAAACCACATCCAGCACCTGAGATTCATATCACATCCAGCCCGTACACGGTATGTTTGCAGCTGCAATCCGGACCAGCTCCCACCTGTATGCTCCACCGTCGCACCTGCATTCTGGTCCAGGTCCCACCTACCCACCGCTCTGTTGCATCTGCAGCCCAGACCGGCTCTTACCTCTCCCACGTCCCAGCGGGGAACACGTCCCAGCGATGCGCCCTGCGGTCACACCTGCAGCCCAGACCGGGTCCTACCTACATCTCCCTGCTCCTGTCGCGCCTCCATCCCCCCTGCGCTCAGCCATCCCTCCCTGCAGCTCCGAGCCGCCCGCCGAGCTCCGGCTCGCCGAGCTCCTTCCTCCCGGGTCACCGGGGCTGGGACCGGGGGGACGCCAGCGGAGGGAGGGGGAGATGCTCAGCCGGGCTGCAGCCCCGGGAGGGGGGTTCAGCCCAACTTCTCCCGGCTGAGAGGATCCCGCGATCGCGGAGCTCGGCCTTACCGCGGCGCTTTCCTGCGGCGGGCACCGACCCTGCGGCGGGCAAGGACCCTCCGCCGGCGCCCGCAGCCTTCGGGCTCTGCCCGCCCCGCAGCCAGCCTCGCCCCGTTCCGGGCGCGGGCGCGGGCGGAGCGGGGGGTCCGGACCGCCCCCGCTGGGGAAGTTTCTTCCACCCGGCCCGGGGGGTCCCGCTGCGCCGCCCCCAGCCGCGTTCTGCCGGGGATGTCACCCGGCAGCGCCGGTTCCTCTCTCTGGTATCGCGCCTGGCAGAGCATCCCCGAGGAAGAAGCCCTCCCCGGAGCCAACATCCCCCTCGCCGCTCCTCTCGCCGCAGAGAGGTCCTGACCCCCCGCAATGTACCCCTTCCTCCTGTGGCCCGTGGGCGCCCTGGAGGCGAGCGCTGCCCTCCCGCCCCAGCCAGAACCGTCTGAGAGCCCTGCTGTGCCCCGGTGTGTGCGGGTGCGCCCCGTCCCCGGTGGGGGGACCCTCTCTGTCCAGCCATGGGGACAGGCTACCCAGGCAGTCAGAGACCATGCACCTTCCTCTAGGCACCCCAGCACCCTTGTCTCCGCAATTTAAGCGCCTCAATTTTGACATGGAATCGTAGAAACATGGCATCTATTAGGTTGGAAAAGACCTCTAAGTCAATCAAGTCCAATCATTAACCCAGCACTGCCAAGTCCACCACTAAAACATGTCTCCAAGTGCCACATCTACACACCTTTTAAATAGCTCCAGGGATGGTGCTTCAACCACTTCCCTGGGAAGCCTGTTCCAATGCTTGAATCTTGTACTTGGCACCAGGTTAGTAAAGGTGATATTTGAGCGTTTTTCCACAGATTTTGAGTGTGTCATCATGTAAACATCCAGAGAGATACAGCCTAAAGCTGAAATCAATACAAGTTCAATATCTTGCAGTACTTCAGATCAATGGGCACACCCAACCAAGCCCTCAGAGGGGAAGGATTCCTTTTCCCTTAGTGAAACACATCAGCTCTAGAGATGAGCACTGAAACAGTGGAGTTAAATTAAATATTATCAGCCAGTGGGGAGAATTTGGTGGAAAAGTTTGTTTCCCTTTGTGGGTCAGAAGTGCTGTCTCCTATAGGCATTAGGGGCCAGAGTCAGTTTTGATTTCAGGCAGAGCCACTCAGCTTCACCATCCAGAGAAAATCTGGCAGGGAAAATTAAGAAGCAGGAAGAAGGGGATAGCTGATGTAAAAATCATGATAAAGTGTTTTGCAAAGGGCTGCTGCAAGCTGATGAGAGCTGAGCTTAGACCACTGAGTGTGATTACAGGAGACTGGAGGATAGTTACAGGGTAAGAACATAGGGCTGTGCATCTCTGAGACTCCAAATTGGAAAATGGGACCTGAGGTTTTACTGCTTGGCATAAAACACTCCTCTGTTTTTAGTGGAAGAGGAGACAAATGGAAAAAGACTGCCTCTCTGAGAGATGGCAGTTAACCAGAGTGGCTCATCGGTTTTTCTTTTACCCAAAATAAATGTTCCTAATTGGTATCTTATGCAATACTCAGGTGAGCATGTACTTAGCTTTACAAATCTACATAATAGGCAAAATGGATGTGTCCCCTGCAATCTTTCTCTGAAGGGTATAAACCCGATTTTGAAAGAGCTGTTTGTTGTTTAGGAAATAGTAATTGCCTTTGCCTGCTGCTGCTGTTCTTGCTTTAGCCTTTTTTCCATTCTCTGCAAGTTTTTCTACTTTGATGTGTGAAGAATAACAGGGAACTCAAATGTTTCCTGCTTGAGCGCATTTTTCTTCTTCTTTGCTTTTGTCTGCTCCCTTTGCACTCTGGGGCAGCCCTGTCAGGGCTGGCCATGCAGAAGGCAGTTAGGCAAAACACCTTGCTCTTGGCTGTGATGTGGCCCATGGGTCTTCCCCTCATGATGCCTCAGTCATAAGCCCATTTCAGGTATTTTCAGCATCAGGTTTGTGGCCTCTGTCCCACATGGTGTGTGCTGGGGCAGTTGGCCAGTGGATCCTTTAAGCCACTTATCAGCAGTGTTTGTAGGACCAGGGGGTAGCAGGGAGGCTGTGGAGCTGGGTTACATGCAGGAGACCTACAGTTCACACAGTGACCTTGTACTTGGGGCAGATAAGAGACAGCAAGGGAGCTCTTCTCCTTCCTCTGTGTGTCACTGCTTTACTCATTCTTACCCAAATGCTTGATGCATGTCAGTCCTGCTTTCTGACGTGGACATGAGAAGGACAGTACACATGGCCCTAAAAATTGCTCATGGAAGACCAATTATACCTGCTGTACTATAAAGGCTCTCACCATCTGATGTAGGAGTGAGGAGCAAAACTCAGAAAAGACAGGGCAAGGAGAAAAAATGAAACTCTGTGTAAAAACCCCTCATTTTTGCCAAAATCCCTTTTGACCAAAGCAGATATGACTGCGGGGGTGAACAGTGAACACACAAATGCTCCTTTGTTGGGATAAAGCCACATTGTGCATGTATGTCCAGAGTATGTGGTGTGGCCGAGGGGATGCAGTAGCTGGTTTGCTTCCCCAGACCTGTATCTGCAGTGTGCTTTGCACCTTGAAACCTTGCACTCTTGAAAAGCAGGCTGAACTCTCCTTAGGCTCTCCATCTGCCTACCTGGAGGGGCTGTGATCACTGAAGGTGCTGTTGAATGTCTGAATTGCCATTTCTATTTGATGCTATCACTGTCAGTTATGTCAGAAATGTGTAAATAGAACTCCACCACATGGTTCAAATTCTTCTTCAGTTACAACACAAGCCGCTTTTTTCTCTTCTAACCTTCCAGCTGGTCACTTTTTTTCTTTGCTGCATGCAAAAGAGCTGATAGCAAATCCAGTTTTGTTCAGCAACATCCTTGTGCTTGGTTGTTTGGTCCCACAGTAAAAGGGATGGAAAGAAACATCACTGCAGCTGGAAGACGGGGCTTTGAGCTTCAGGGGGATTATTGCCCTGGCTGAACTGAGCTCTTAAAAAGCAACTTTTTCAGTGGAACAAGCTACTTCCAAATAGTTCTTAGCTTGTATTGCTCTGTGTTCTCACTTCCTGCACTAATATAGAATAGAATAAAATAGAACAGAATAGAATAGGAATAGAATAATTTCAGTTGGAAGGGACCTACAATGACTATCTAGTCCAAATGGATCAAAGTTTTTTTTCTTCTGTTCTCTTTTTCTTGCTGTCCAGAGTTCCTTATTTTTTACCTGCAGTTGTGCCCTGCCCCTCAGGGGAGATGAAACATTTTTTGGGGGGCCTATGACATGAAGGCAAGGCTGCAGTAGAGCTCAGGAATGTAAAGACATGAATGTTTGTGCAGACTTTCCTTTTCCTACTAATGGACTGAGTTTTAGATAGAGATCTGCCACGCTGAGAATGTCATTACTGCACATCTGCAGGAATTGTTGTCCCAAGGTCTCATGATGAGAGCTGGTTTTGTGTTTGTCCCCACTCAGATTAAAGTGGGCCTCGTTTCCAGCAGTGGAGGTTAAGAGCATGTACTGCACAGAAGGATTCCTGATCTTTTGTTTCTTCCCTTCAGCGCTTCACAATGTTTGCAGCGAAGGTCAGAGCACAGAAGAAAAGTGCTTTTTGGTTTTGAGTCGCAAAGTGGTGGCAGCAGTTGAATTTTCCTGAGGGGGAGGTCCCAGGAGAGTCGAGAGCCTCAAAGACAAAGATATTATCTGTAATATCAAGCGCACAATAATCTTTGTGTTTTAGTGTTCCCTAACCACAGGAGATTAAGTAAGAACACTGGGAAGCAATGTAGTATTTGTAAGTCAATAATGGAGCATAGATACACAAGGATTTAGACACACATTTTCAGTTGTAATGGGAGGAAGATAAGAAAACCCCCACCATTTAAGAAGCCTAGAGACGCTGGATGGGTGAAATGCCTCAGATTGTGTAATTTAGATAAAGACTCACTGATGTCCTATTATATATTGTAACTAAGCACAGTCAATTTTTCTAAGATGTTTTCAGTCACTTTACTGCTTATTTTGTTTTGTTAGAGACGACACTTGGAGAGGGAGAGTCCTTTGTTTCCAAAGAGCTCATCTGCTCCTCTTGCCTACTCCCCACTTGAGAGCATTTTTTTCTTCATGTGCCATCATGTTTATTTCCCCAGCAACAGTGACTACATCTCAAACATGATTTCATAGAAATGAAAAGCTTCCAGAACAAGTGTCCACAGCAGTTAAAAAGCAGAGGCTGAAGTCTCCTTCCCTTCACCCCCAGATTTCTACCTGATCACAGGTTAGGATTAATGACTGTATTTCTCATGTCATGGAGTTTTAAAGCACTGTAGTTCTGGAACTGATTATTCACTCAAAGCGCAGACTAATGGGACATAATTTTTTATTGATTCAGTGCTCTGGCTTTCCTGTAAATCTCTTACTCCTTGTCTTCCTGGTATTCTTCCAGGTACACATCAAAGCCATGCTTGCTGTCACTTGCTATGGATAAGGGAACTGGTTACAAAATCAGGAGAGAATATTTATCCAGGTATCCTGTTCACTGGTGGGATGCACATCTGTCAGCTAGGCTGGGGGTACAGGTGATGTGTGCCTCCCTCCTCCTACCTCTTATCCAGATGATGTAAAAATCTTTAAGTCTTCTAGAGCTTGGAAATGTTTCCAGTTCTGGCAGGAAAGCCTTCTGCTTTTATGTCCGGCTTGCTGGAGTTCAGGTCCCCATTGCTAATAACTCAGCTAGGAGCATCCTTTGAAATGCTGTGTGTAATTCTAGATAATTCCCAGAATGGTGAATTTAAAGTGGAACAGATGCTGAGAAGGGGGGTGCTAGTGGTGGTTTACAGCATGAGATTAAAAGACTCTGGCTGACAAAGCGTAACAAAATGAGGGTTGAGAGGGGATGTGATCATCTCTGAGTATTTCAGGAAAGGTGTCAGTGCCACGCAGGAGCAAAATATCCCCAGCTATTAAAGTGTGTGAATTATATTGGCACAAGAAAAAATGGGTATTAATAAGAAATAAACACCTTTACACTGGAGAGGAGAACAAGGGTTTTAATGGTCAGAAAAGTGATGTGTTTGTTAGGAGATGAAAGGCCAAAATTCTAGGCTGAGTTAAAAGGGACCTTAATTGCTCCATGAAAAGTGATTGAAGAGGGGTTTGCCTGCAACCGCAGATGCTGGTTTCAGTGACCACAAAAGAGTTTGGTCCTAAATGCTCCTTTCCTTTTACTTAAATATCTGTCTATAGCCTGAAGGAATGAAGAAAGGCTGTGATATTGAATTTGCCCTCCCATTTTGTAGTGATCAAGGACAACCGCTCTCACAACATGAAGGGTGCTTCTGGGTAAGTCACCCCTCCTTTGGCTTCCTCCTCGTTCCTCTCATGTCAGGCTTAGCCTACATCTCCTACTTTGGTTGTGGTTCACATCACAAGGTTTTTCCCTTCATATCCTGCATGCCTGGAGTGTTTCATATGCTTTGAGACAGAAGGTGAAGGGTTATGGGCTCTGTAGGTTTGCCTGTCTTGTGTAATGGAAACTTCCTCCATCAGCTTTTGGATGGGCAATCCACAGCCACAGGAAGAAAGACCAACCAGCTCAAGACATGTGTTACAAGTCATAGCCAAATTACTTTGTTAATGACACATCTCCTACCTCTTTGCCCTTACCAGAATACTGGAGGTGCAGATATGGCAAAAAAAATATTACACTTCTGGGAAAGGATTTTTACAAATGCTTGGGCCCTACAATATGTTAGGCACTAGGACTGGATCCAGCAAAACACAATCCAGCTCTTTAGTGTCTTCTCCAGCAAAGATTTAGAACTTCAGAAAAAAACCCAGCAAACTAGAAGACACGTTCAAAGTAAAACACAAGAGCTTATCCCTCACATTAGATGACACAAGTTGTGAAACTGCCTGCTGCAGGATGTTGTGACAGTAAAAATCAGGGAAGACCAATCCATGAAAGAAAAATAGTCTGAGGGCTACTGAGATAATACTTAGGGACTTCTGGCTCTGGAAGTCCCTAAGGTGCAAAATGTTGGAGACTGAGGAGGTGTTATGGATGGGTATGACTATATGCTATAATTAATTATGGCATAATTGTTTATTATTAGCTTGGTATTATCAATTGTTAGACAGGACTAACAATTATGAGGCATCCGGTTTGGTCACTTACAGAGAATAAATGTAGGTCTAGTTGGATGGAGACTTTGGTGTGGCCTAGTACAGCTTGTCTTGTATTTTGGGCTTTCTTCCAGCCTGCCCTTTATAGGTGGAGGTAGCCCTCTACCCCCTGCAGAGCCTGGTTCACTTCCCATTCTTTGAAACAACGCCTGCAAAAGTTTTAGCCAAGTAACTTAATTAAAAATATATCTGCAAAAAGCTGTCACTGATTCCCCAGAAGGTCTTTGTTCTGGTTTGAGCAAGACATGGGGTTTTTTGTTTCCAGAGGCAGCTTGGTCCTAAGCTAGCACTGACTTAGCCAGGTTGCCTGAGCTGGTGGAAGGATGGAAGTACCATGGCAGGACAAGGCATGGCTCCTTCTCCTCTAGGATCTACTTCCACTCTCCTAGCTTGCCGAGAAGCAGCATGCTCTGCATGTTAAGTATCAACATGGCACCAAATTTCATGCGCGGTTTTGATAAATAAAATCTGTGTTCTAAGCGAAGGCACCCAGACAAAGCCCCTTTGTGAAAGCAAGACTTAGACCTAGTGTATGTCTTTGGGAGAAATGCAGAATTCGTTTTGGGGAGGGAAACTGATGCGAACAGCAGGCCATTTTCCTCTACAAAGGCTCTCTTTCAAAGCTGGTGCATGCAGCAGAACAAAGGCTGACCCCACAATAGCTTGGAATATTTGATAATTTGGCTATTGTACATGCATACATCATGCCTGGCCGTAAATAAATAGGGCCATGGTTGGATCCACTTTGAGGATAAAGTCAGCCTGTTCCCCATTAGCATTCTGGTTTCAAGGAAATGCTTATTTTGTGTCTCTGCATTCTCTTGGCCAAGGTATGTCCATCTTGCCACCAAGGCCAAAGGGTCTCAATTTCAAGCCCAATAACCAAGACACAAAAAGTTTTGCCACCATTTTAGAGGTAACTTCTTTACTGATGCTAAACTGGTTCATTACTTCTCTCTCCTATTCCTGTAACTTCTCTTTTTTCTTAATGACCTTTTCTTGGCTGAATTAATGGCCAACCAATAAGTAGCCCAATAAGAACTTCTGTCTTACAGGCAACTTGAGGCCCATGAGGTAAATATATAGACTAACTCTCCACTTCTGTTGTTCCTTGTGTGTAAAAAGGAGGAAGATACAACTGCCAAAGCCTATCCTTAGGTGCCTGAGATACTCCAACAATAGAAGAGTGTCTCTTGCTCAAGCATGTAAAGCAGTGGTAGTGTGCAGATTAGTGATGGTTCTTATAAGTTGTCCACAAAGTTTTATGGGGATGAAACATATTTGCTGAGAGCATTTTGTGGTTATGCTCATAATGCAAGGAAAATTTTGGTTGCTGCACTGGAAACATAGCAAACCACATTGCATTTACAATGTAAACATTTGAGCTTTTGTTAATATAATTGTCTGTAACTGGAGAACAAAACAAGCAGGGTGAGACTCTTGAATAGTCATCAGTTGTTTTACTGGATGAAACAATTTTTACTTGGACATTTTGATCCCATTCAGTTCATTGACTGGCATTAGGCAAGAGTTTTTGCAGCCATAGTTGTCAGAGCCTGGCATGAATGATTTGTCTCCTATGACATAATGTCACATGGCATAACAGTACATAAACATTTTCTAATATCGTTAAAGTCTTTGCACATGTTTTAATATTCAGGCCAAGAACACAGAGATCTGTTCCAGAAGAAGAGCTGATGACATGTATGACTCAGTACATGGAGTTGCCTCTAAATACACAAGGACTTGAGCTTTTTTTTTTTTTTTTTAGTATTTACTATTTGCATTCCTCAAATATTGTGAAGACACGTAGTGATGAAGGGGCAGAAAAGTACCGGAAAACTACATGGGGAAACTTCAGACTGTGGAAAATCGGTAGAAAAGAATAACAGAGTACTAAGTTAGTAGGGGGGGTAAATATGAAGCCACTTCCACGAATTAAGCCTGGTTAAAGCAGATGAAATGGATAAGGAATGGACTAACAGCTGGTTCAGCCTGGAGGAGAAGAGACTAAGGGGAGACCTCAGTCTACAGCTACCTGCAGTCTACAACTTCCTCATGAGGGGAAGTGTAGGGGTAGGCATTGATCTCTTCTCTCTGATGACCAGTGACAGAACTCGAGGGGGTGGCCTGAAGCTGTGTCAGAGGAGGTTTAGTTTGGAAAAAGGTTCCCCACCCAGGCAGTGGCTGGGCACTGAACAGGCTCCCCAGAGCAGTGGTCACAGCACCAAGCCTGACAGAGCTCAAGAAGCATTTGGGCAATACTCTCGGGCACATGGTGGGATCGTTCAGGTTGTCCTGTGCAGGGCCAGGAGTAGGACTTGATGATCTTTTTGGGTCCCTTCCAAATCAGGATATTCTATAATTCTAACAGACTGCTATAGTGGTTTATCTTGGGTTGCTTTTCTGCATATTCATAAGCAATCTGGAAGAGGAATGATGTAGTGGTTTAGGCCTCTTTCCTGGCAACCAGGTCAAAACTAAGGAAGTATCCATATACCACAAATGAATAAAGAAGTGACAGCAGTTCCTGATGATGCAGAGTTGACTGAGAATAATAAAAATTAAAACTGACAGTAGAGATTAACAGAAGGATCTCACAAAAGTTATTGGCAGAATGGTAGACTATCAGATGCAATTCATGTACTTAAGGAAAACAAAACAATCCTAACCATGCACAGCGGTAAGATCTAAAATTAGCTATTGCCACTCAGAAAGAAGAGCTTCGACTCATCCTGTATAACCCTGTGAAAATGTCAATTCAATGCTCAGCAGAGAGAAAATGGCAAATCAGATATCAAGTATTGTTCAAACAGGAAAAGTGCACAAAAAAGAGAAAACATAACAAGCTACTCTAGAAATGTTTTTCACTCACGGCTGGGAGGCTGCACACCCAGAGCAGTTCTTAACTCCCTCGCTGAAAAAAAACCCCAAGCTGAAATAGAAAGGATGTGGAGAAAGGCAACAGTAATGGTAACAGGAATAGGACCTCTTCTCATGAGAAGACTTTTTACTGACTAGGAAGAGGACTGATTGAAAGGGTCTGTGTTTGAAGCTGCAATGTCGTAAGTGCAATAGAGGAGGTGAATAGTGAACAAAATTATCTACCTTTTTCCTCCCCAAATGAGAACTTGGGGTCCTAAAATTAACTCTTTTTGTTTTCAGTAACAGAATTTTTAAACAAAACCCAGTTCTTTACACAGTCTAGCATTGAACAGTAGAATTCACTGTAAAAGCTCAAGAATAAAGGGCTTCAAAAAGTGATTATAGAAATTCAAGGGAGAAAAGTCCATTGAGACTGTTAATTGTAGAGGATCTAGTGTGGATCAGCAAGTCCAAAAGATGCTCATGGATTAGAAAATATTTGGATTAGAATGTCATGTCCTTATTGCCCAAGTGTTCACTGCTGCCAAAGACAGGATATGGTCCCATACCTCACCCATGGGCCAAGTGTGGTCCCACAGTAGGTGTCCTTGAATTTTCCCCAGAGCTGTAAAGAGCTCAGTAAATTTGGTGCCAAATGTCTTTTAAAAACTGGCCTTCAGACTGGTGCTAGACCTCAAAACTCTGACTTTTCCAAAGTTACAAATATGGTAACAGAGTCTGCAAGAGCACTCAGATCTCCCGTGTCTCCACGGGATCATGTCCCATAGGATGAGGCAAACCAACCCACCTCCCCTTGTGCACTTCTGCTTCTGTTCTTTGCAATTAAGGCACCATTTAATCATTTGCTAACATTTTCAAAACATTTATCCCATGCCAATGACAGATTTTGAGATAGCTGTAGTACAGAGAAACTGCTTTTTCAGAAACATCTGAAGGCAGTCACAAAGCTGATTTGACAGGGAGTTTCCATTGCTTGCTCTCGCTGCTCAAAGGTTTGCTTCCTATGACTCAGCCACTGATGTGACTTGGTTACTCATCAGAAACCTGCTTTAGGAAAAGACTAATTTTGAGCTGAATTTGATTAATATCTAAACAGTGGAGCAGAGACAGAGGCTCAGAACTGGGGTTAGCAATAGGATGGGGTAAGGAGGACCAACAGCTTTACGCACTTCACTGGTACAAGCTTCTGCTTCCATAACAAACCTTTCCTTCTTCCAGAGACACAAGAGCTGCACTGAGCCCCAGGGATTTGGGTTAACCTCAGAAAGCAGTGTGTTTAGTCCTGTAGCCTGCTCAAGGGACCTGTCTGCTTGTGTTCTTGGATGTGTATGTGCTGATGTGACCCCTCCTGCAGCTAGGTGAGCTGCATGCCACATCCCCACCCCATGTCTTTGGGACCAGGCAGCTGAGCCAGCATGAGAAAGGCTGTTATTTAACATTGCCATGGGCCAACAGAAAATACTTCTTTCAGTTGCAGGAGGAAACCAGAAAGGGAGTGGTGATTCACGGTGAACCTATGAGTCATAAGAGTTTGAGAGGATTATATTAGGGTAGGGCAGGATAAACCCTACTCCTTACTTGATGGAAAGCCTTCAAGTCACTGTCTAGCTCGTTTCCCTGCTATAATCAGCTGTGCTGCCTCGTGCTTGTTTAATTTGTACTATATTGCCTTGCCCTTTGCCTGACTGTTTTGATAAAAAGTGAAAATCATTTTCATGCCCTTGGTGTTGTGCAGTGAATTGGTTCAGGCTGGACAAATCTGTTCTCTCTCCCAAGGCCAGGCTCGGAATGAAGGATGGGTCCTTGTAGGAGGTTTTTGTTAGCAGCTGCAAAGCCAAAGCCCTGAGAAGCTCATCACTGATACAAGGAAGACCTATGCATCTGGCCCCCTTGATCTCTTCTTTGTCAAATTTTAAATCTCCCTGTCTCCTGCGTGTCTGGTAGACAGAGACCAGAGGGCACCTGAAGCTGGTGAAAACAGGAGGGAGAAGTGTGGCTGCAGAGTTTGGCCCTTGCCTTGCCAGCAGCAGAAGCCGGCCTGAGTGGGAAAGCTGGAAAAGCATTTCCAGTGTCGTCTTTCTGCACTTGGGATTCATACAGGTTTCAGAGGAATCACACCTGCTGAGGGATTGTAGGTGAGTTGACAGCACTGCAGCCTGCTTTCACCTACAGAACTTCTTGTGTGGCTGGAGCAAACACTGAAGATGGCTCATGTCAGGCTGGCAAATCTGAAGGATGAGCAGTCCATGACGTGTCTCCCAGTTGCACAGCCCAGATCCTGCAAACCACAGCACTGGTGGCTGTTCTTGGCTGCAGACTTGTAACTCTTCTCCAGAGCAGAGGAAGACCTGAATCCCAAAGGCCATACTGTAGGAAGTCAGACCAGATACTGTCAGGGCTGCTGAAAATTGTTGTGAACCCTTGAATATTCATGTAGTCAATTATTACTGTAGCTGTGACTGCTCTGAGGATGTAATCCGTGTGAGACATGCAGGGAGAGAGATCTTTTGTTATACTGTCTTCAGCTTTCTTTTATTTATTAAGAAATCTGCACAGGGCTCAGGAAAACTGGTCTTTAAATCTGTCATCAGCTTTTAAAAGACAAGCCCCAAAGCTCCAACTTACTATTATCTGAGAAACTTGTGAAATAAAAGCTGGGGAGGCATGTGGGTGCTGAGCTCTGTTTTCCAACTCCATGAATGAAGCTGTAAATGAATGGGGAATGGATAGCTCGTGTCTCCTCCCTGCATCAACACCTCTGCCAGGAAAGGGCCTGTTTCTCCACTGAGCTCCCCCTACTAGAGGTGATTAGGCTGTTGTTAGACACTACCAAGACAGAACAGCAGATTTGTGTGATCTCCCATGCTGGGCATGGGGTTTACTCATTTGACTTCATCTTTCCATTCTGTCCCTATGGAGGCAGTGTATTCATGGGCAGTATTACACTGTGGTAGCTTCTCTGCATTGGGATTCCATGTGTCTGATGCAGCTGCTTCACTGGGTCTGTGAATTCCTCATCAAATATGTAGAGGCAATCTCAGATGGGAGGGTGGAGTCAGGGTCCCTACAAACACCTTGCAGTCATTTTCACTTCAGAAAGTCCAGATGAGTAAATATCATCCATGAAGTGGTTTCTTATAGAAACAGCATGTTGTTTGCCCTAAAAATGAAGAGCCTTTTCTCATTTCCAGAAGCAGCATGATAAATATTTTCATTTCAGTGTGATTTTTGTTGGGAATCATTTTCATTTAGTTTCTTATCACAGTGACTTGGGGGCTAAGAATAACTAGAGTCTAGCGGTTCCTAGCTGATGAGACACATATTTTGAGAACTAGGTTCAAACTTGCATTACTCATAGGAAGCATAATCTGCTGCTGCACTGTGCTCAGCAACATGCAACTACTCCAGCCTCTTTGCACCGAAGGAGCTTGATAACAAGCAGGACAGTGGTAGCTGCCTCCAGCCCTCTAGCTGGGAATAGCTGATATTTCCCAGATAGCTGCTGCTGCTGGAGATACCCACGCAGAGCTTATTAGTGCCACACTGGCTTCTGTTTTGAAGGTTTCTGAAGATGCTCCATACGCAAACATCTGTATTTGAGTGCAGAGAAGCCTTTTGCAGCCAGCAGGTTTGCAGTTCACTGGGGACATGGCCTGATCCCCTGCTCAAGTCAGGCAGCTGGAGCCTTCCCCCAGCAAGGGGGCTGCCTTGGGCCTGTGGAGAGCCACTCCAGACCAGTGTAGCAGTGTGCAAATGTGCCTGTTTACACTGGCCACCTCTTATCACCTGGCAGTGGTCTAGTGTGTTGTGTCTGGTCTGTGAGAAGACACAGTGGGGTACGGACCACAGAGCACAGGCCACATGAAACCTGTGGTTTGGTGGGTGAGCTGCTTCCTCAGACAGCTGGATTAAAACTGACACAGGTCTCTGGGCTGATGTCTCACTTCTCCTTTACAAGCATGCTCTCCAGTCAGGTACCCTTTTTTTGTCTTGGAGTGGTTTTATTTTGTTTTGTTTTGTTTTTTTTTTTTATCTTCAGATGGTCAGAGAGGGGAGAAGGGATATAAGGCAAATGCTTTCCAATTAGAGATGCTCAGCAGGGCTCTGTGTGCTCTGGATGCTCCAAGTGTCCAGTACAGGGAGTTGTCCCTGTTGGGGCTTTAACCAGTCAGTGTTATGTGTGCCCTGGAGCTCCACAGCTTGGACATTTGCAAAGCCTTGGGACTGGAGGGAGCAAATGAGGACAGCATGGAAAGGTCTGGGTTGCCTGTAATGTGGGAGGTGAGCAGAAATGCCAGAGGAGTCAGGCACTTGGAATGGGAGGGGGCAGATAAAGCCCGCAGGACTGCCTGGGAGGGGCAGGAGAGAGTGTGGGAGGCTTCACTGCCATGTCAGGGGCAGGGGAACTGTAGAGGACTCCAGTTTTCAGCTTAGAGGTGGGATTGAGAACCTCAATCCCTCTTGCCTTCTTCAGGCCAAAGAAAAGTTTCTGTTAACTTTTTTTTTTCTTTTTTTCTGAAATTCAGATTTTGATGTGAACAGGACATAGAAAGGAAAAATAGCTTGTGTCAAATGAAAAAAAAAAAGGAAGCAGAAGCAAATATGTACACTGAAGTGTCTGAAATATGGTGTGAAATGAGTGGCCAGTTGCTATTTGGAGTTGCAACTGGCTGAAGGCAGTGTCACTGCAGTGAGGTGAATGAAGTTTATTAGATTTCTCTGCAATGGATGAGACTACACTCCCAAGAAGTCAAAAAGGAAGCTGTGAATCTTGGCCATTTTTAGAACCACAAATCATTACAGGGGGAAAGAAATTTGGGATCCGATTTAAAACACAGAATCATAGAGTATCTGTAAGCAAGGACTCATGCAAAGGTGCACAGTGCAGTGGTGACCCAGAAATACGGGTCCGACAGGATGCTCTTGAAATTGGACCACTGCCAGCAAGCTGTGGTGCTCTCCAAGAGGATGCAGGAAGATGCTGATAGTAACCAAAAGCAGAGAAGTCTTAGAAGGTGTTCAAGGTTTTCATCTTGTTTGGTGGAAGTGCTGCCACACTTCCTTCATGTAGTAGGTGTTGATGTGGTGCACCCACTGGGGAAATGATGGGGGCAACCAGGAGGGCCAACATCTGGCCATACCTGCGGACAGTGGTGTGACTGGTTTCAGAGCCCTTTAGGTGCCTGAAGGCCTTTGGAGGTGTTTATATTTGTCCCTATGCCCTTCCCTTGACAAGATACATCCTATTTGCCTTTGTTAAGTGCTTTGAGATCTGCTGAGTTGTTAAGCTCTGAGTTATGATTCCTGCCAGTGTCCCTCTGGGATGTGCAAGGGTCCTGTTCACAGACTGTGTGATCATTCTGCTCAAGCCATCACTGGCCCTGGGAGGATCTGGGCATCCATACCTGCCAAGCCAGGCCCCAGGCACCAATGTAAAGATCAGAGAGGGAGATGCACTTTGTCTGGACAAATGACTGACTATTGTTTGAAGGAAGATAAAAAAAGGGCTGCTGGTGGTTACAAAATGAACAGCTATGAGTTGTGGTATCAGGGGGCCTGAGAGGATGCCTGCACAATTTGTCTTTTTTTGTTTTGCTCAGATTTAGTAAATACTAGCTAGGGAGAACTTAAACAATGCCTTCAGTCTCTGCTCTGTGCAGGTCAGATATGAGGTTGGTGGGATCAGCAGAGACTCCAGTAAATTCCCTTCAGAGGATCAATCTAAGAGCAGCAGTAACTCCAGCCATGCTGCCACAGGCCAGGTGGAAATTTCTTGCCACAAATGGAAAAGTGAGCTTGGGAAGAGCTAGGCCATAATTTCTAGCAAGACACAAGCACATGTGCTTATTTATTGTGCCTGTAACTGGATGTGAACTCCCTTCTTGAATTCACACTGATTTAGAGGAAAAAAGCCCCTCTTCTAGCTGTCCTCAACGAACACAACAAAAGCATGCCTTGCCAGCTGATTTAGTTCTTTCATGGGGTGAGATGTGAACAGGCAGCCATGTCTTCTCTGTTTCCAGGTCTTGATGCTGCTCTGAGAAGTCCTGTGAGTACTGTGGGCAGCTGGGGAGGCACAGGATCCACAGGACAGCCCCAGGGGCCCTGCCTGCAGGAGAGACAGGCAGGAGGAAAATCAATGGCACTGAAATTAGGAGGGGTCAGCTTGTGTTAGGCTTGTTGGGAGAGTGGCATGACTGGCTGCCAGGTTCTTTCCTTCTCATTTTGATTGTGGTGCAGGGGCCAGTCATGTTGCAAATGGATGCTGAAGTGGTGAGACCTGGTCTGCAATGACTGTGTCCATGTGTGCAAGGAACAGGTGTGATCAAACGTCCACATGATGTGACCAAATGTGACCAAAACATCCGAATGCAAGACATTGCTGTGCCAGAGCAAAGAGACTAAAGGAGAGATCTGAGGTAACCTGCCTCAGCTACTGACTGATGCTGTGAAGCCAAGTAGCTTCTGCACACACCTACCCTGTGTGTGTGTGTGTGTGTGTGCCCAGTGATGGCAAAGGCAGAGCAGCTTTCCTTTGAAGCACACAATTCATTCACAGTGTTGGGTGCTTTGCTGGAAGGAACCACGGCTGAGTGGTTCACACCAAACTGTGCCTGTCTTGGGGATGCTCAGGGTTATGCCTTTCCTGAGGCTGGATTCAGCGTGGATGGGACTGAGCTGAAGGTGAGGTCCCTGCAGTGTGGGTGTAGGTTGGCATGGTACACTCAGGGCTCTTGTTCAGCGCAGGTAAACCTGGTTCCAGGTTCGGAAACCTCCAGGCAGAGATGTGCAGGTGCTCATTCCTCACTCTCATACCCATCTGCTCTCAGTGACCACACACTGAGCGCTTTCTTTCTACTTCCCATTTTTGCAACTCTGGTTTGATTTCTCATGCAGACCTGACCTTGCTGCAGGTTATGGCTGCTCTAACAAGCTCCAGCTGCTGTTTAGGAAGGGCACCTGGAGCCAGAGCTGCAGGAGGAGGCTGTGTCTATGCAGTTGGTGAGAAGGGTTTTGAGCCCTGGCTCTCACTCTTGTGTGAAAGCTCTTCCTCCTGGAGGATGGGAATGAAGGATGGGGCGTCTTAGGCCTGAACGGGAATGATTGAACACTTGCCTGTGATGCTGGCAGCATGACAGCCCTTTCTCTGTGGCCTGGGTAGAAAAGTGCCTTGGCTTTCTCATAAAAATTATGTTGCATGGGGCAACATAAGCACATAGACCTGTTGGAGCAAGTCCAGGGGAGGACCATGAAAATGATCAGAGGGCTGGAGCACCTCTCCTGTGAAGAAGGACTGAGAGAGTTGGAGGTGTTCTCTTCTGGAGAAAAGAAGGCTTTGGGGAGAACTTATAGCACATTCCAGTACCTAAAGTAGCTACAAGAGTGTTGGAGATGGACTTTTTGTGAGGGCATATGGTGATAGAACAAGGGTTAATAGCTTCAAATTGAAAGAGGAGAGATTTAAAGTAGATATTAGGAAGAAATTCTTGAGGGTGGTGAGACACTGGTACAGGTTGCCCAGAGAACTTGTGGATGCCCCATCCCTGGGAGTGTTTAAGGCCAGGCTGGATGGGACTTGGAGCAATCTGGTGTAGTGGAAAGTGTCCCTGCCCATGGCAGGGGGTTAGAACTGGATGGTCTTTAAGGTCCCTTCCAACCCAAATCATTCTGTGATTCTATGAAACCTTTCTTATCAGGAGGAAAATGACAAATGTCAAATTTTTGAGAGAAAACATTTCCTTGCTATGAATTTATCTGCACAGAGAGGGAGAGGCTGAGACAATCAACTGAAAGAAGAAAGCCTGGCCCTTGGGGCCCTTGTTGCTGCTCTGTGGTCTGAGTCGGCACTGTCATGCTGGGGCAAAATTGGACAAACCAGCCACAGCCCTATTTCATTTCTCCATTATCTGAGAAAGGGCTGAGTGAGGTCCCTGACCCTGGGCCAACAGCTGAAGAAGCCCTTCTTTTCTCTGCCTCTGGCCTGCTGGGGTGGTTCTCTCCATGGCAGGGTTTTGGTTGGACTCTCTTCCCTAATGTCTGTAACAATGTGGCAGTGCAGGCATGAGGAGATCCAGGCAGTGTCCAGAGGGATGAGAGCCCTGGCCCCACTCACCAGTGAGCTGCCTGCACTGAGGGAGAGGATGGCCTTGTAGTAGTGCTCAGAATGACTGCTATACTAGAGGCACGATGAAATCACTGTCTAAATCCCCCCACTTGCTACTTAGGGCACATACAGGCTCTATGAGGAAGCTGAGGCACACGTTTTGACCTCAAGTAAACATCCCTTCCAGAGACTTTCCTAGGTAAAGCTGTCAAATGAGGATCTACCCATATGAAGTGCGCCTCAACTTGTCTACCCCTCCTTGGGGTCAACAAGTGAGTGCCCACATCATTTTCCACGCTGCCTTTGTCCCCGTTGATGCAGTGCAGCTCTCTGGGTACCACACTGGAGTACATCTCCCTTTCTCTCATTTGTAAAGGAGTTATTTATTGCCACTGACTGCAAGATGGTGAAGTGGCTCCTGGCAGCCATGTAAAATGCCTTAACAGATCATTGATTGCCACAGATGAGAAGGCAGCAATTACACTATTTACACCACAGTTGTTTTGTTTTACAGCCTAATTCGTATTCATTCCCCTGTAACAAACTTCAAAGAAAAAGCACCCGTTCATTGGTGTTACTCATCTGTATAATTAAACAGTTAGCCCCTGATCTGTCAAACAGATAAAGGTTCATTCAGGTTTTGCTTGCAACGTGTTTGCTCAGTGGAAGGGTGTAGCCCCTCAGAATTGGCACAGCTGCATTAAAACCAGCTCTGTTAAAGTGATGAATGGGGGTTTGGATAGTTATGCAGGCTGCTCTTACAATGGGAATGGTGTTGATTTTAGACCACAGGGTGTTTGCTTAGGTTTTGGGGCTGTATTATCATCCCAAAGCTTCCTAGGTTGAATAGGCTGAGCATTCAAACCACTTCAGATGAAAACAGAACCAAGCGTGTCCCACACCTCCAAATCCTCTCTCTTTCCTAGAGTACTGGAAGGGATATGAGTGTGACTTCTTCCCTTCTTAAATCTGAACATGACAGTTTCCAAATGGGATGATCTTGTAACATCTCTTTACCATCTCTGTCCTTTGCACTGGGATTGCAAATAGGGAGTGAATAACACTGATCACTCCAGATGGCACTGCTATTTGATTTTCTGGTTTATAATTGGCTTACATTTCCTTTTTGCCTGCCTTGTGCTCTTTGCATTTTACAGGGAAAGGATGGAACTATGTGGGCACAGCTCTGTCCCAGATCACCCTGTCCGTGGAACAACCCTGGGGGAGACTGCATTGTCCTGCTCTGACCACCTCTTTGTGGCTTCATTTGAATCCCAAGGAGATGCACCTATGAGGTTCTAATCAATGCTAGCCTGGCTTGCAGGGTCTGATTTATTAGTGTTGGATAAGCTTTGCCTGCCTATGTTGCTTTCCTTTAGGTGGTGTGCCAGACTTGGTGTCTGCATCCCCCACTGAGAGTGAAATTTGTTTTGACCAAGGCTTGAGCTCTTATTCTGCCTCTTCTCAGGTCATTTGGGTGCCAGTGAATTCAATGCAACCATGAAAGACCTTCTAAACTCCTTATAATGACCAGTGCAGTGCTCCATCACTCTGCTTGGTTTGACCACTGCTGTCTGTGTCTACCTTTTTTGCACTTTATCCTGTTGCTGGATTTCACCAGACCAAGGTGAAAGAGAAGATCTGTGCTGGGTTCTGCTCTGGGACCTGTGTGGTCTAGTGACCAGCCTTTGCTGTAAATCAGCCTGGTGACAACTTTTAAGGGTTGTTTTTGTGGTTTTGTTTGTTTGTGTTTTTTGTTTGGTTTGGGGTGTGTGTGTGGGTTTTTGGTTTGGTTTGGGTTTTTTTTGTGTGTGTGTTTTGTTTCTGATTTTTGTTTGTTTGTTGGTTTGGGTTTTTGTTTGTTTGTTTTTGTTTTGGTTTGGTTTGTTTTTTTTTTTTTCCTGAGAATCACTTATCTAGTCCTTTCATGGTTTTAGAGAAGTGATACCTGCTATTCCTGTGCAGGCAACACTGGGGGCATTGGGTAGTGACTTGAAACAGACAAGAATCAGATCTGCTCTGCACTGCTGTGAACTTAGAGGAAGTAAAACCATCAGAGATGGATCAGACCTCTCAATCCTACCCACACACATCCTCCAGACTTCTGGCACCTTGACATATGCTGCTTGCCATGGGTACTGCTGGTGAGTCAGGCACAGAAATGAAGTGCTCTCCCCAGTTTAGGTGCATGTACCCTTAATGCAACAAATATATGTACTTCAGTAGTTTACATGTATAGATCCTTTTACATTTCTATCCTTTCTATCAGGACTTGTTTGTCAGCAACAAGGTGTGTGCCCAGCTTTTAGTTTTGATTCCTAATAAAACATTGGCTTGGGTGTCCAGCATGGGAAAACTAAGCTTTCAGTTGCTTGGAGAGCTATTTTCTACTTTTCTATTCAGAAATGTGGATTATTTGGGTAAATAAATGCCTTTTTGCTGAGAGGAGACAAGAAAAAAAGTCTGGTCACTCTGACCGGACCCTCACTTAGTACATCTCTCTGTCTGTTTGCTTTTTGGGCACCTCAAACCTCCCAGAGCTGCTTTAGGTGAGGGCAAGAGCTCACCATGAGTGCTTAGCAATTCATTCAGATTCTCCCCTCTGCCCACTGTAATAACATTTCCCCAGCTCTCTGCCATGTCTCATTTTGAACAGAAATAGCTCCCGAATGTATTGAGATCGCAGAAGTTTCAAGTTTTTAATGTCCTTCATTTCTTCCAGATGCCCATAGAACCTCCTGCCAATTTGTGTCTTCTTTTTTTTTTTTCCAGGAACTTAGGTTTCATCCAACCAGCATGTCTGCAGCTTCAATTAGGGATTAGGAAGCAATTAGAGTAAGCAAAGAGCAGTACTGGGAAAAGGCCAATGACCTTGAAGTTTTCTCCGGGGAAGCAAGAAACCCACTAAGAGGCAGGACAAGATTTCACTGGCATTACACTGCAAGGTCATCCTAGCATCCCTATTCTTGCTGATTTTCCCTTAATAACCTAGGCTACTCTGTGGTTAATTTGTGAATCTAAGAGTTTAATTTAGGCTGAAATTCCCTTTCCTCCTGCAGGGTCTTTGTCCCTCTTCAAGCAGCAGCAGCAAAGTCAGGAAATAACTTGTGAACCAACTAATCTGGACAGGTGTTCATGGGCCTGGGAAAACCCATGTTCATGACCCAGAATTTACTTCACTTCTTAGTTCCACATCTTGTTCCTAAACGACATGAGAAAGGAAATTTTGGGTTTTGCATGGGCAAAACAAGGTGTCCTTCCCCTTAGGGTTTTTGTTGGAAAGAGATAAATTAATTTCTGACAGATTTCTGAAATCCAGACTAACTCATGAGATATTCAACCTAAAATGGGTACACAGTAAATAAAACTTCAGCCCAAACAACAGATATTTGAAAAGCTGTAGGCTAGAAAACCAAAATATACCAAACCTTTTTTGAACCAATCCTACTAAGCTGATAAGTCCATAGCAAAGTGTTGCTCACTGTTGTTCTCCATGGTGTTCTTGTGGGTAAACACCACTCCGTTTATGTGATTAGATAGTCTATATCTGCAAATCCTACCAGGCACACAGTGAACCAGAGGAGGAGGTTTATCTCAGTTCTCAGGCAATCTTGTTCTTTGCGTTCTTCTCCCCTTTGATTTAAGATGTGACAACAGGAAAATAAGCCACCAAAGTTGTCAAATTTAAATGTATCATTTCTCTGCTGTGATTCTTGAGTAGAGGAAACATGAAAAGACAAGTATGTTTCTAAGAAAACACTCCTCAAAAACTAAAACTAAGGAAGTAGAAATTAGAATCTTCATAAAATATATTATCTCTGTGATGATCTCTCTATTTCTGTTGTTGACAAAGTTTACTGAAGTTGACTGAGTTTCCACTGAGATCTCAAAAAATATTTATGTTGTTCTGAGGGGTATTTCATCCAGGCCCCACACAGAAAATCAAGAAAAATAGTTCAAGAATCATCTTGTCATGCACAGTATTTTGTGTGTCCCACCCTCTGAGAGGTGTCTGAGTCTACACATACTCTGACTCTTTCATTGCTCCAGGGTCTTGGGCCACTTGTTCACACTCATCCTCTCTTGCAGCTTTTGTCATATGCACTGGCATATTTTTCTGTGGAAGCAGAGTGTGTTGGTAAAGGGTGTGAAGGGCTGGCACATTCCCACATCCAGCTCTGATAAAATACTGGGAAGTGTCTGCCATCTGGGAACTCCCAGATAACTTAGATTAGGTTTATCATAAAAGTAAATATGCAAGTCAGTTCAGGGACTGCACTGTTGCTCCTGCCCTGGACATAAGCCAACAGAGCCATGTTGATTGCACACCCTACAACACAGCCTTTCTGATTTGCACACCTTAAAACCAAGACAAAGCAAGCAGAGAACTCAGCCAGGAACCCACCTTGCTCTGGAAAGGGATGGGTTGTTCCTGCCAAAACAGGAGAAGATCTTAACTTGGAGCTGTGACGGTTTCATAATCGCTTCGGCTCCATAAACCAGGAAAAGAGCACTTTGGGAAAGACCTACTACAGCTCAGATAACAGTGACAGATATTTTGAGGTGATGTTACCTGTAATGGTCCAGGAGCTTATAAGAACAATGAAGTCACCTTCTCTGATGGAACTTCAGGCAGGTGGGATTTTGCTCAGACTATTCTCAGAGTGCCTTTTTGGAGGCACACCTGAGAAAAAGGCTTTTTGGTGACTGCATCCTTCCCTGTGACCTTCTCATGCCTCAGCCAAGACCCAGGCCTGGCTGTATCACAGCCTTCAGGATCCCCCATCCCAAGGAGCAAATCCAAGGATGACAGAGACAGTCAGAGGAACATGGCAGGGGGATGCCCTGCTTTTGTGTTTCCACCAGCTGTGCCTTGCTGAGTGGACCTCCCTCTTGGCTTCTGCAGCAGAGAAGTGTTTCAGGGCAGGGAGCTGGAGTGGACCAGCACAATGGCTGGGTCATACTGGCACTAAGATGTGAAGAGGAGGTTCCCTTCACACCTTTGGCTGCACACTGTGAGTGCTAGGCTGTTGAAAATGCCCCAGCTTTATTTGTGGCCACTCTCAGGGAGCTGTGCCCACAGGCTGGGAAGGCAGGTGCTCTGCCTGGCTGGGTGCACAAGCTCTGCTGCTCAGTCTGCTCTGGCAGAGCTGAAGGAGGCACTGGGTTGCTCAATCCTGGCAAGCCCGGGCACTGAGGCTGAGTGCCGGTGCCTTAGAAGTGCCGAAGAGGAACGTCTGGGTGTTTCTGTGGTCGGGTAATAGCTGAATGAAGGCTTTCTTGAGCTGTGCCCTTGGCTTTGCACCAAAATTTAGCTTAAATTCTTTGTTGCATCAATTCCTCATTCTTGCTCGCAGTGCATCTTCCTGTCCTTGCTATGCACTGTTTTCAAGCTTCTCAGAAGTGCATTTCTTCATTATTTATCTAGTCTGACTGATTGCCTGGGCATTATTTTGTCCCTTGTTTGGGACCTCCCCTTTGTCATCTCCTATCGCTGTGATGACAGCATGAGTACTCCTTGCGTGAATGCTTGTGTGAATATAAATTCTCGCCAGCTTTTGCAACGCTTCATGTGTGCCAACATCCAGGGAAAGTGTAGAGCTGGGGTAGCAAATGCTGACACACAGTCTTCCTTTGAACAAAATCTTGAAGAAGACTGTGGGAGATGTCTATATCTGGATCTAGTTTATCCAAACATGTGCTAGGAGAATGGGACTCTCCAAAAGCAGACATCATTATTAATGAAACTCAGGGTTTGTATGTGTTAGCTGAATTTCACACCTCTTTCCAAGTAATGGGAAAAATATTTAGGCCTGATAATAAGTAACGAATCCAGATATTTTTAAGAAGATGAATGTTTAGCTACTGGTTGTAGATAAATCCTTTTTTAACAAAGCATTTTAAAGAAACTATTTCAGTAGTTTTGGGCTACTGGTCCTAAGATGCCCTCTGAAATTCCAGTTCATCTGTGCTCCAGCAAGGATTTTGCTTAGAGGATGCAAGAAGAAGAATCCAATGTTTGTTTTTTTCTCTGACCTACTGCTGAGTAATTGAATCATCCCAAGCAACAAGCTAATGTTTTTCCTCCCTGGGAGAACATAATGTTACCAGGAAAAGGAGAAGAGGGAAAAAAAATCAAAAAGGCAGCTGCAGATATTTATTCCAAATGCCATACAGTGCATATCTGAGACCAGGAAAGAACATTTTTGTAGCTGAAGAAAATACTCAAAAATCCAAATGAGCACGGGTGGGTGGTGCTGAACCCCTGACACCTGTGGGGTCCAGGAGGGTACAGCAGACCTGGCTGATGCCATGGAAATGCAGATAGGCAAAACAAAGAATGTAGGACTTGAGTTCTGGCATATTTTTCAACATTTGCAGGGTACATACATGAATTATAGATGCTCAGAGGTGCTACAGCAGCAGCTTGACAGACTGGCTATTTCCATACAGCAAACAAGATGCTGAGAGAGGACAACCTGGCCTTATTATGACTTAGTGAGTACCCAAATGAGTATCCATCTTACAGTGACGTGGCTGAGCTAACTACTTTGAGCCAGGACCTGTTGTGGGTAAGTTTTTAATTCAATGTCCTGCGGGCAGGAAGAGAAATTAGGCAGAAACTCCCATTTCATTGCCCGGGACGGAGGCAGGCAAACTCGTGACAAGTATTGCTGTGTCATCTAGTAGATGCTAAAGTATCAAGCTTTTCTTTGCCCCAGACTGGCTACATGTGGGATTGGACTGCTCCGCTGCAGAGGTGGTAGCCTTATTTGCATGACTAAAATATCAGTCCTAATAATGCTCTAGTATGGATGCATGCACATTTCTTTCATTTCATGTGCTGTTTCTTTCATTTCATCCTTCCCGCAGTGTTGATTTTTAGGGCTGATGCAGTCTGTGGCCTGAAATAGTCATTTGGTCTTTGGTGAGGGAAAAGTTTCTAACCCTTGTTGGCTAGACATGTATTTTATGAACTTTTGTCCCTGTGAGATGATGGGAAATGAGTGAGTTTTTTTAATTAGACTGATCTAAACTGATATTGCCATGAATGAAAAAGCCCAGATAGAGAAGATGTGCTAAGTGTGTGGGTAAAGGCCTTTTAATTCACTGGCCTTGAGTGTGTCCAGCAAGATCTCCAGCTCTACTTAATGTTGTGGAACTGGACCTTGAGGACACGGATCTTTGCAGCCTGAACTGCCCTTGTGCCTCTGTGTCTGTGCCCAAGGTGCAAGGGGCAAAAGAAAGGCAGGAGCGAGCCTGTGTGCTGCAGGGCTCAGGGTTTGTGCCAATTGACTTCCACAAAGATGCAGCCAAGGGGGAGAAAGCAAATGTTTATTAATCTAAGGGGAAGGGGAGGGATGAACCTTCTTAACCTAAGGGGAAGGGGAGGGATGAATCTTCTTAACCTAAGGGGAAGGGGAGGGATGAATCTTCTTAACCTAAGGGGAAGGAGAGGGATGAACTGTGGGCAGGAGAAGGGAATAAGCAGGGAGGGAGGGAGCTGTACATAGGGAGGGAGCTGTACAGAGGGATGGAGAGGCCAGGAGCTGCCTGGCCTTGCCGCCAGGCTCAGTTGGGTCCAGCCCAGCACCGCTGAGAAGTGGTGTCTTTGCTGTTGTCCGGTGCTGTTCCAGGCACATTGGTTATCTTGGTGGAGAAGATTACTTAGTTACTGCCCGTCGAAAAGCAGACAAGACTGCATTCTGCATGGTGGAGTAGGAGGAGCAGTCATCTTTGGTCATGGCTTCCAGGGCTGGAAGAGAGAAGAAGGGAGCCACAGTCAGAGCCCAGATCTGTGGGGAGGTGAGGAGCCCCTCCTGCCAGGGCCATCCCAGCCAGCTCTTGCCATGGCCAGGAGGGAGCACGGCCCACCAGGATGAGTCAGAAGGTACTGGCCCTCAGTCCCCCCATGACCCTGAAATGTGTCTCTGCTCTGCCCGCCGCTCCCCTCATCCATGCAGGGAGCAGAGCCCTGTGCAGGTGGGGCAGGGATTGCAGCTCCTCCCCACGGGCCTGCAGGGACACCCTGCTGTCCTCACTCACCCTTCATGACGGGCTGCAGGTCTTGCATGTGCCATGCGGCGACCCCTGGGAACAGAGAGCTTGTCAGGGCCCCAGCAGCACAGCTCCCCCCAAGCACTGCTGCCAGCCTGGCCACATGTCCTCCAGCCTGGCGGGGCTGAGCTCGGGGCCTTCCCGCATCGGGACACCCAAGGGGGTGGCTGGCAGAGGGTGGCAGCAGCAGCCAGGGCACTCGGGACTCCACAGCATATCCCTGGGCCGCATCCTGCTGCCGCTGCAGCAGCCGGGGCTGGGGCCGAGCTGTAGCAGGGTGGGGAGGGACCGCGGGCTTGTGGCTCACCCATGAACCTGACGGCCACCTCTCGCAGGGGCTGCTGTGGGCTCTGCAGATATGGCAGGGCTTGGTGCAGGTGCTCATCCCTTCGGCTGACATCCTTGTCCATCTGGAGAGAGCAGAAGGGCATGGAGGGAAGGGTTGGCTGAGGTTCTGCCCCTTGGCCGGGCGCTGCCTGCACCCAGCAATGGCCTGCCCTGCCCACAGAGCCCTGTGGCCTGGTGGTGCTGGGCTTTGGAGGGAGTGGAGGACTGGGTGCTCCCGGGGAGCCATGGGGCTGCCCTGCCCCACGGCCCAGCTGGGCCAGGGCTCCAGCAGCCCCCTGGCTCGGGGGCAGAGGAGCCTGGAGAAGAGCCTGCAGAGCCAAAGGAAGGCAGCAGCATATGGGGTGCAGGCTGGTGTCCCACAGGTGGGTGCAGCAGTGGGCAGGGGCACAGGGCCAACCCCACACCCTGGGCATCTGGGGCTGGGGGCTTGTCCAGCCTGGGGCTGGGCCTTGGGGGTCGTCCTTACCAGGCAATCGCAGAACTTGATGGGCTGCTGTCTTCTCAGCACCTGCTCGAGATCCCTCCTCTTGAGGAAACTTGCAGCACAAAGCAGTGTTTCCCGAGAGGCCTGCAGAGCAGCAGAGAGTGGGACATGGCATCACAGCCCAGGGCACAGGACCTGCGTCTCTGGGCCAAGACCAGGAGGAGGCTGGAGCCTGCGAGGCACCAGGGCAGGAGACGGCCGAGCCCCCTGCCACAGGGACACCAGAGCCCACAGGTGCTCACCTCTGCCACGCACTGGTTCTCATCGTGCAGATGGAAGAACAGGGGGACCAGGCTCTGGTGCACCTGCATATTCAAGGTCTTTCGTCCCTCTTCTGCAAGCAACTCCATCACCTCTTGGAAGAGGCGAAGGGAGAGCAGCTGCACTTGGGTGTTGTCCTGGTACAAAAGAGGAGAAAAAGACCTGAGCACTGGCTGCTCCAGGCCCAGCAGGCATAGGCACAGGCCTGAAAATCCACAGGGCACAAAGTTTCCAGGCAGCACCAGGCACCCAGAGCCTTACGTTATCAAAGAGTGGCCGGAGCGCCTCAGCCAGCCTCGGGGCAGTGGAGCTGAATGCTTCGATGTCCTTGTCCTGGAGCATATTCAGGAATACAGAGAGGGTCATGGCAACCACATCTCCGTCTCCATCATGAAGCAGCTCCACGAGGTGCTCAGCCAGGCTGCAGATGCTTTCGGCCTGTGTGGAAGACAGTGCTGTGCTGTGAAGCCCTGAACAGCTGCACCACCAACAGCTCTCTGGCAGTGCAACCCCACGCTGCTGCCCCAAAGGCCTGTCCTACAAGGCCCAGGTAGCTGAAGAGGGAGGCAGGAGAGCTGGGAGCAGCTGCCACAGCTCCCAAAGCCCAACCAAGCCCAAGAGACTGAGCTCCCCAGCCCCAGGCTGCCAGTATGGCTTCAGCCGGGTGTCCCCTTCTCACCATTGAGGGATCCACACTGAGCACCAGGAGTCCTCTGAGTGCCAGGCGATGGCTCTCAGGGCACTGGCTCTGCAGGTGCCTTGATAGGATTGGCAGGACACTCTCATGACATCTTCTCCCCTCCACATAGTCCAGGAGCTGGAAGGCAGAGAGCAGTGATGAGGTGCCCAGGCTGCAAAAGCCCGGATCCGCCCAAGGCTGGGCCCAGGCAGCAGCACAGGTCGTGGGCAATTGAAGCTGTGAGAGGGCAGAGAGGGGGGAGGCAGGTGGTTGAGGCAGGGCTTGCCACCAGGCTCACCTCAACAAGGAAGGCCAGGGCAGGCAGCTCCCAACTGGACTTCTCCTTGCTGAGCAGCCCAAGCAGATGGGTTGTGATCAGGGAATAGAAGGGGATGAAAATGCTGTGCATCTCCCTGTCAAGGAAAAAAAAGAGCCATCAACCCTGAGCAGGGTGAGCAAAGCTCTTCCAGGACTGACGCCCAGAGGCCTGGTCTTCCTCCCGTAGCCCTGCATGGACACGGGCTCTTTGGGAGGTGGCTCCTCCTGTGCACCCTCCTCTCGCTTCCTTTTCCTAACTGTTCATCCATCCCTTGGTGCCAAGACCCTCTGGCCCATGACCACAGGGGCTGTGTGGGGTGCCCCGTGCCCATGGGAGAGATGGTGGTGGCAGCAGGGAGAAGGGTGTCTCACCTGGCCAGCAGCCCCACTGCATAGTGGTGGGTGTCAGGATGGAGGAGGGTGTCCCAGCCACGCTTGCGTTCCACTGCCACCATCGCATCCTCCCAGTGCAGACAGCAGAGCAGGGCCTTGATGGTCTGTACTGCAAACCTGTGTGCACAGCAAAGGCCAGGTCATGCTGGGAGCCCTGGGCCCAGCCCCGAGGGCATGGGAGGGAGAGAGGACTGGGATGGAGCACCTGTTGGGGTCGTTGGGAAGGTCATGTTGCTCCTGGCATTGCCTCCAGAAGGTCTTGACCTCCTCTGGCATCTGCTCTGTGCTCATGTAGACTTGGAAAAGCAGAGCCACGAGGAGTTGGGGGGCATAAATCATCAGTGCATCTTGGCACTGGGGCTCCTGCATGATCAGCCGCAGTGCCAGGGTTGCCTGCAATAAAACCACGTGGAGACAGCGCTCAGTGGCCAGACATCCATGAGCAGGGCCTGAGTGTGGGAGGGAGAGGGCAGGGGAGACACAGGGGGAGGAGCCGGCCTGGTGGCCCTGAACCTGCCCTTCAGCCAGCTTTGCAGCCCAATGCCTGAGGCAGGGAGATGCAGTGGTGGGGGAGGATGGAGAGCGGCTGGAGAGGTGACCTGGGGAGGAGGAAAGGCCAGTTGCAGAAACTCACAGCCAGGGCAAAGACGTCTTTGTTGTCGCCGTCGGAGGAGGACAGGCTGTACAGTGGCCAGTCCTCCATGACTTGCAGCAGTGTTGGGAGCACCTTCTCTGCTGTCGTTCCTGAGGAGGCGATGGTCCTCCAGATCATTGCAGCAGCTCTGTGGAGCCAGAGCCCTGTGTCAGGGGGCTCTTGGCCACAATGCCCTGGCCTGGGCAGCTGTGGGGGCCCAGGTGACAGAATCACAGTGCCTTGAGGGGCAGGGAGGGTACATGGCAGCAGGATTGGGGGCTGACAGGCCAGGGCTGGGAAATGGAGGGGTCAGAGGGTCCTGGAAGTCTCCATGTGTCTGTGAGAGCAGGTGGGACAGGCTCTCTGGGGTGATGGGTTCTAAAGGCTGGTGAGCCCTGAGCCAGGAGGGCAGCTGGGCCCTGTACCTGTCACACACTGGGGCACGGTGCAGGAGAGACATCACCACGTCATGAGGGTGTGCACCAACCAGGCTGAGAATGTTAGTGTGGAGGCTGACATCTGAAGACACATGGAACGTGAGGCACTGGTGGATGTACCTCACGATGGCCGGAACCTGGAGGGAGAATGGGGGAGAGTTGGAGAGCTGCCAGAGTGAGCAAGTTGCCCAGCTTCTCCGGAGAAATGCTTCCCTTCCCTTCACACTGTGCTGGTCTGAAAGGCTTAGGGGACCAGCAGATGCAGCTTGAGGTGCCACAAGACCCCTGGGGGATTCCAGCTGTTGCGACTTGCTGCTTACTTGCTTCTGATTGGGAATATCTTTCTCATTGACAAATCTAAATTGGGGGCTGTGTTGGGTTCCTGTGGCCAGGTCTTGCTAGCAGGGGGACTACGAGGCTGGCCTCTGTTAGAAGCTGCTAGAAGTTTCCTCCCGTTTGGCAGAGCCAATGCCAGCCAGCTCCAGGATGGACCTGCTGCTGGACAAGGCTGAGCCAATCAGTAACAACAGTAATGCCTCCATGATAACATATTTAATCAAGGAAAGAAATTTATCGCACAGAGGAAAATTTCAGCCAGGGAAGAGCAGAGTGAGAAGATGGGAACAAGGTAGACACCAAAGTCAGTGCAGAAGGAGGGGCAGGAGGTGCTCCAGGCACCAGAGCTGAGGTTCCCCTGCAGCCCCTGGTGCAGACCATGGTGAAGCAGCTGTGCCTCTGCAACCCATGAAGGAGAAGCGGGCTGCAGAGATCCACCTGCAGCCCATGGAGGAGCCACAACAGAGCGGGTGGATGCCCAAAGGAGGCTGTGACCCTGTGGGAGGCCCATGCTGGAGCAGGGTCTTGTCAGGGGCCTGCAGCCCATGGAGAGAAGAGCCCACTCTGGAGCAGGTTTCCCTGGCAGGACCTGTGGCCCTATGGGGGACCCAAGCTGGAGCAGCTTGTTCCTGAAGGACTGCACCCCATGGAAATGGGATCCCTGTGGCAGCATTTTGTGAAGAATTGTTGCCCGTGGGGTGGACTCATGCTGCAGAGGTTCCTGAAGGAGTGTCTGCTGTGGGAGGGACCCCACAGGAAGCAGGGGAAGGAGTCCTCTCCCTGAGCAGCAGCAGAAACAACAACAGACCATAAGATCCATTGCCTGTCTCCCTGCACTCTTTGGGGAAAGAGGAGGTAGAATTTGGAAGGAAGGAGGGGTGGGGAGAAGGTGCTTTTAGGTATTTTTTTCTTCTCACTGTATTGCTCAGATTATGTTAGTAATAAATTTAGTTAATATCTCCACTTTGAATCTGTTTTGCCCACAATGGTGATCAGTAAGTGATCTCTCTCAGCTCCTAACTCCTGAATCCTTTGTTGGATTTTCTCTGCTCTATCCAGTTGCAGAGAGGAGTGAGAGAGTGTCTTTAGTGGGTACCTAGCATCCCTAAGAGGCCTGCCGAGCAGCAGAGACCAGGACATGGCATCACAGCCCAGGGCACAGGATGTGTATCCCTGGGCCAAGACCAGGAGAAGGCTGGAGCCTGCGAGGCACCAGGGCAGGAGATGGCCAAGCCCCCTGCCACAAGAACACCAGAGCCCACAAGTGCTCACCTCTGCCATGCACTGGTTCTCATTGTGCCAGTGGAAGAACAGTGGCACGAGGCTGTGATGCACCTGCGTATTTGTTCCCTCTTCCACAAGCAACTCCATGACCTCCTGGGAGAGGCGAACAGAGAGCAGCTGCACTTGGGTGTTGTCCTGGTGTAAAAGAGAAGAAAAAGGCCTCAGCACTGGCTGCTCCAGGCCCAGCAGGCACAGGTACAGGCCTGAAAATCCACAGGGCACAACGTTTCCAGGCAGCACCAGGCACCCAGAGCCTTACGTTATCAAAGAGTGGCCGGAGCGCCTCAGCCAGCTTTGGGGCAGTGGAGCTGAATGCTTCGAAGTTTTTCTCCCGGAACATATTCAGGAACACAGAGAGGGTCATGGTGACCACATCTCCATCTCCATCATGAAGCAGCTCCACGAGGTGCTCAGCCAGGCTGCAGATGCTTTCGGCCTGTGTGGAAGACAGTGCTGTGCTGTGAAGCCCTGAACAGCTGCACCACCAACAGCTCTCTGGCAGTGCAACCCCACGCTGCTGCCCCAAAGGCCTGTCCTACAAGGCTCAGGCAGCTGAAGAGGGAGGCAGGAGAGCTGGGAGCAGCTGCCACAGCTCCCAAAGCCCAACCAAGCCCAAGAGACTGAGCTCCCCAGCCCCAGGCTGCCAGTATGGCTTCAGCCGGGTGTCCCCTTCTCACCATTGAGGGATCCACACTGAGCACCAGGAGTCCTCTGAGTGCCAGGCGACGGCTCTCAGGGCACTGGCTCTGCAGGTGCCTTGATAGGATTGGCAGGACACTCTCATGACATCTTCTCCCCTCCACATAGTCCAGGAGCTGGAAGGCAGAGAGCAGTGATGGGGTACCTGGGCAGCAGGAGCCTGGAGCCGCAGAGGCTGGGCCCAGGCAGCAGCACAGGTTGCAGGCAACATCGTGGGCAGCTGTGGCTGTGTGAGGGCAGAGAGGGGGGAGGCAGGTGGGTGAGGCAGCGCTTGCCATCAGGCTCACCTCAACAAGGAAGGCCAGGGCAGGCAGCTCCCAGTGGGGCTCCTCCCTGCTGAGCAGCCCGAGCAGGTGGGTTGCGATCAGGGAATAGAAGGGGATCAAAACGCTGCGCATCTCCCTGTGAAGAAAAAAAAAGCCATTGATCCTGAGCAGGGTGGGCAAAGCTCTCCCAGGACTGATTCCAAGAGGCCTGGTCTTTCCCCACCAGCCCTGGACGGGACACGAGAGTTTTGGGAGGTGGCTCCTCCTGTGCACCCTCCTCTCACAGCCTTTTCCGAACTGCTCATCCATCCCTTGGTGCCAAGATTCTCTGGCCCATGACCACAGGGGCTGTGTGGGGTGCCCCGTGCCCATGGGAGAGATGATTGTGGCAGCAGGGAGAAGGGTGTTTCACCTGGCCAGCAGCCCCACTGCATAGTGGTGGGTGTCAGGATGGAGGAGGGTGTCCCAGCCACGCTTACGTTCAATTGCCACCACCTCATTCTCCGAGTGTAGACAGCAGAGCAGGGCCTTGATGGTCTGCACTGCAAACCTGTGTGCACAGCAAAGGCCAGGTCATGCTGGGAGCCCTGGGCCCAGCCCCGAGGGCATGGGAGGGAGAGAGGACTGGGATGGAGCACCTGTTGGGGTCGTTGGGAAGGTCATGTTGCTCCTGGCATTGCCTCCAGAACATCTTGGCCTCCTCTGGCATCTGCTCTGTGCTCATGAAGACTTGGAAAAGCAGAGCCACGAGGAGTTGGGGGGCATAAATCATCAGTGCATCTTGGCACTGGGGCTCCTGCATGATCAGCCGCAGTGCCAGGGTTGCCTGCAATAAAACCACGTGGAGACAGCGCTCAGTGGCCAGACGTCCATGAGCAGGGCCTGAGTGTGGGAGGGAGAGGGCAGGGGAGACGCAGGGGGAGGAGCCGGCCTGGTGGCCCTGAACCTGCCCCTCAGCCAGCTTTGTAGCCCAATGCCTGAGGCAGGGAGATGCAGTGGTGGGGGAGGATGGAGAGCGGCTGGAGAGGTGACCTGGGGAGGAGGAAAGGCCAGTTGCAGAAACTCACAGCCAGGGCAAAGACGTCTTTGTTGTCGCCGTCAGAGGAGGACAGGCTGTACAGTGGCCAGTCCTCCATGACTTGCAGCAGTGTTGGGAGCACCTTCTCTGCTGTCGTTCCTGAGGAGGCGATGGTCCTCCAGATCATTGCAGCAGCTCTGTGGAGCCAGAGCCCTGTGTCAAGGGAGTCTTGGCCACAATGCCCTGGCCTGGGCAGCTGTGGGGGCCCAGGTGACAGAGTCACAGTGCCTTGAGGGGCAGGGAGGGCATGTGTCAGCAGGATTGGGGGCTGACAGGCCAGGGCTGGGAAATGGAGGGGCCAGAGGGTCCTGGAAGTCTCCATGTGTCTGTGAGAGCAGGTGGGACAGGCTCTCTGGGGTGATGGGTTCTAAAGGCTGGTGAGCCCTGAGCCAGGAGGGCAGCTGGGCCCTGTACCTGTCACACGCTGGGGCACGGTGCAGGAGAGACATCACCACATCATGAGGGTGTGCACCAACCAGGCTGAGAATGTTAGTGTGGAGGCTGACATCTGAAGACATATGGAACGTGAGGCACTGGTGGATGTACCTCACGATGGCCGGAACCTGGAGGGGAAATGGGGGAGAGTTGAAGAGCTACCAGAGTGAGCAAGTTGCCCAGCTTCCCCTGAGAAATGCTTCTCTTCTCCCCACACTGCGCTGGCCTCAAAAGCTTAGGGGTCCAGCAGATGAAGCTTGAGGTGCCACAAGACCCCTGGGGGACTCAAACCCTGGCCACAGACTGCTTACTTGCTTCTGATTGGGGACACCTTTTTCCTTGAAAAAGTCCAAATTGGGAGCATCAGTCACACTGTGTGTGGGTGTGGTGTCAGCGTTCACGATGCTCTCAGTCGTTGTGGTGTCGGACTTTTCCATGACATCAGTCGGTGTGGTTTCAGCATTTGTTACTTCATCAGTCGTCGCAGTGCCAGAGATTCCTGTGCCATCCATTGATGCCGTGTCAAGGTTTGATGTGCCACCCATCAGCATCAGTGCGATGTCAGCCTTTGCCATGAGATCAGTCGGTGCTGTGCCAGAGGTGGTTGTCTCATCAGCCAAAGCGGTGTCCGAGTTTGCTGCACAATGAATCGGTGCGATATCAGCCGTCGCCATGAGGTGGGTCAGTGTGGTGATAGGGCTTGTCAGGTCACGGGTCAAAGCAGTGTCAGAGGTTGCCGTGGGATCAGTCAGCGTGGAGTCGACATCAGGCTTTGCCTTGGGGTCGTTTGGCCTGGTGTCAGGCTGTGCCGTGCCCTCAGGTGGTGTGGTCCTGGGTGTTCTACGCCGAATCCCTATGAATTTCAGAAACCTCTGCAGGAGAAGAAAGGGCAGGGAAGAGAGGAAATTCCGATGGAGTGCTCCAACAGCAGTGCTCCAACCGCAGTGAGCGGTGACATGAGGCGCAGCCCAGGTGGAGATGGCTGCAGGTACCTGAACTGCTCTGCGGAAGCGGCCGCGGGCACGGACGTGTTCTTCTGTCCGGTGCTGGCCTGGATCTGCCAAAGGGCAATTGCAGTCAGGGCTGTGGGGTTGTGGGAGATGGCAGAGAACACAGCCCGGCCCTGTGCTCCACAGGCAGGGCCAGCATTGGGATGCCCAGTGGATGGAGCAGGGGTGCTGGGGGGGGTCAGCCTTGACCCCTCTTCCTCCCTCCCTTTGGCTGGGCTTGTTCCACAGGGGACGGGAAGGGGCCAAACTGGCTGCAGCCACCAGCCCTGTGGCCCAGCTCCAGCGCTCACCCTGCTGCAGGGGCTGGAAGTTTTGCATCTCCTCAGGTTGCCGTGCTGGGGCAGGCCCAGGGCCTTCGTTCTTCTTCCTGAGAAACCTGCACAGGCCAGAGCGTCTCCCTGCCATGCCACAGTCTGGCCTCGAGGGCACCTGCAGGAGAGACAACTCGGAAAAGCCTCTGGTCACAAGTTCTGCAGAATGGCCCCAAGGGGACCTTCCACAGGGATTGGAGACCCCTCAGACAAACTGTGGGTCCCCAAGTCCTGTGGTCTGGCCTCAAGGGCACCTTCCACAGGGATTGGAGACCACTCAGACAAGCTGTGGGTCCCCAAGTCCTGTGGTCTGACCCCAAGGGCACCTTCCACAGGGATTGGAGACCCCTCAGACAAGCTGTGGGTCCCCAAGTCCTGTGGTCTGGCCTCAAGGGCACCTTCCACAGGGATTGGAGACCCCTCAGACAAGCTGCGGATCCCCAAGTCCTGTGGTGTGGCCTCAAGGGCACCTTCCACAGGGAGTGATGATGCCTCGGAGAAGCTCTGGGTCACCAACTCCCGTGGTCTGGCCTCGAGGGCACCTTCCACCAGGAGTGGTGGTGCCTCGGAGAAGCTCCGGGTCACCAGCTCCTGTGGTCTGGCCTCGAGGGATGTTGCTAGTAGAAGAATCCTCGGAAATGCTTCGGGTCAGTGAGGAACGAGTTGGCTGCGAGGAAACTCCTCACAGCACCGCTCTGTCCCGTCCTGTCCAGACGCGTGCTCCGAGCACAGTGGCGTGGCCGTGTTGCTGCCACACACCTATATCAGGACGTGTCACAAAGGGCCCTTGGACACACTGCCCCATCCCATTGGCGATGACCACCGTGTCACAAAGGGCCCTGTGACACACTGCCATGTGCCCAGGGGCCTCCCCCAGCCCAGCCAACCTGCCCCAGGTTGCAAGGAATCCATTTCCTAAAGTGTCTCAGACAGCTGGACGTGAACTTTAGGAACGTCTCCAAAAAGGAGCAAACACTTCCTCCTGTGCCTGCTCATGGCAGCAGAAGCAGCCCCCTTGGCTGCTGACGCAGCCGCAGCGGGATGGGCACGGGGCCTCCACAGAAGCTGGCATGGCCTCCTTGGGAGAAATCCTGGCTGGTGGCCATCACAAACACAGGGGTGTTACACAGAGAAGCAAATTTGTGGGCAAGGGCACGAATGCTGCTCTGACCCCTTTGGCCAGGGCTGCACCGAAATTGGCAGGTCTGGCAAGTCCCTGCCAAAGGAGACCTGCCAGTGCCCCAAGTCCTGGCAGGAGTGGTGCCCATCTCCTGTCCCAAAGACTTGTGCCCCTGTGGACTTCCCTGCCAAAGGGCAGCCAGAGCCAAGAAGCATTGATGTCTGCGCTCTTGCAGGGGGCTGCTGGGAGGAGCTGCTGCAGCAATTGGTGGCACTGCTTGGCATCTGCCAGAGGGCAGAAGCTGTGGCTCCTTGCTGGAATGATTTCTCCATGGCAGTGATTACCTGCAGCACAAAAACCTCTTTGCTGTGAAGGCACAGAGGAATCTGGCATTTAATAATCCTAAATTCAGGAAAGCATTACTTCCCATTACTCAACACAAGGAGTTGAAAGACGTTGCAAGCTTCCCAATTTAACTTCATTGGGAGGACCGGAGAATGTCACATATTTGGAATTTTTGCTTCCCCTCTCATACCTGCAACTCATTTGCCTTCACATGGTCCATGGAGAGTCAGTTTCAAAAAATGAACAGAGGCACCAAAACTGAGTGTTGTTCGGTTTGCAAACTGTTTTCTATTAAGGGATACGAATAGACTATTTCTGGTAAGGGGTAAAAGCTCTCAAGGAACAAAAGTTCCCTCAGTGTTACAAAAGCAGCCCAAACAAGTGAGGATTTTGCTAAAACACTAATTCTCCCTCTGGTGCAGATAGCTAACTCTCCAGGAAAGCCTTTGAAGAGCTCTAAGCAAAGTAAAATCTGTACTGGACGATTGGGAGTTTAGAGAGCGAATGCTCCAGCCTTTCTAAGGCCTTCTGCCTCATCCTATGGACACTCAGGCGGGTGCTTTAAAGTTCAGGCTGTCTTGAAACCTTGCCTGCAGCCATGAGTGAGCCCCAGTGAGGTCTTCTAAGAATTGTGGGTTTCCCTTGGTGGTCAGGGTGGATTCTCTCCCAGGACTGACTCTCAGAGGCCCGGTCTTTCTGCACCAGCCCTGGATGGGACCTGTGTGCTTTGGGAGGTAGATCCTGCTGTGCCCAGTTGGGGCTGGCTGGTAGTGGTTCCATTCCAAGAGGTCCCATGTCACTGAGCTCTTCCCTGCCTTGTAGTGTTAGTAGGTGATCCTGATGGCCATGCATTTGCTCTGCTGTACCAGCTCAGCTAAGGTAGAGGGCATCTCTGAAGTTGTATCACTTTGGCTGCTGTGGTTTCAGCTGAGCTGCATCAGTAAGAGATTTTTCTGGGCTTCTAGTCACGTCAAGCACCAGCACAGAGTGCACATGGCAGATGTGGTGGGGGATGCAGATTACTGTCTTCAGCATGTGGGTGAGGAGCAGAATCAGCTCAGATGAGGCTGGTGTGGTTATACATGCACAGCTTGGATCCAAATCCAACCCTTGATATTAAACAGCCTCGAACTCCAAGATTTATTTCAGAATAATGCAATCAGTGCTTAACTAAAGAGTTTTAATGGGAAAACATTGCAAAGGTGCTACCAGGGTTAAAGTGCAAATACAGTTCGTGAGCAACTCTGCTTTAGCAGGGGTTTGGCTGTAATTTGTTCACTGGACTGACAACATACCCATCTTCCCAGAAGGAACTGCGAACTTCCCAGTTCTTCAGACCTCTTGTGTACTGTGATTTGACAATACTGTAAATCCAGCTTTAGGGTTCCCAGAACCAGAAAAAAACCCCCAGAATCCTATGCCCCAAAGTGCTGATGTTGCTGCATAGATTCCCTCTGCCTGTCTGAGTGTGCACTGAGGGCACTGCTGGTGTAGCATTGCACAGATGAGTTTTATGGCACATCTCCTGTCACCTGCCTTCCTTCAACTGGAGAAACAACCAGCTCAGGCTCTGACCTGTGCTTTCTGGCTAGCTGGAGAGATCAGATGCCTCTGGCTTCTGCAGATCCCATTCACACCGCTGAGAAATGGGGTACAGCTGCATCCAGTGCTGCAAAGCTGCCAAAAAGCAGGCACAGTGCAGCTCCATGCTCTGGGGAAGGAGGAGAGGCAGACAGGGAGCTGGTACGGGGGGTTTCTCTGCTCACTGGCACCCAGTGATGTCCCCTTCTCCTGGGATGCTGAGGGGGCTTCACTGACTCCCCCTATCCCCAGGTCTCCCCTTGTCCCTTCTCTGGTGCAGGGCTGGGAGCTCCGCCCTTCCATAGGCTGTTTTGGCAATCTTCTCTGAGCTGTATTGTGGCTCCTGCCACTTGACATGTTCTTCCATTTATGGGCCTGGAAAACAACAGCAGGTGACTTCGGGAGGATACTGGACATAGGACCAACAAAGCCCCATGGAGGACTTTGTTTTTTGTCTTCAAAGGTGTGTTTCTGCCCACAGGGGATGTCCGTGGCAAAATTCCCTGTGCTTCCATGGGGAGTGCCCCTGAGTGGGGGTTAATCTTCAAGTGCTTTGCCTGCTGCTGCCAAAACCACCTCTTCCAGGTGACAGGCCTAGCCTTTAAGAAGGGGTGCCCCACTGCTTATGTGGCACATAGGAACCTCTAGTACCGTGGTGCCAGGGCTGGCTCTCCTCAGATTAACACTCATGAGGGTGCTAGTAAGGTCCTGAGCGTCCCTGAACTGAAGCATTGATGGGCCTGGCAGAGAGTCAGCTGCAAGTGGAATAAACCCTTTCCTCAGGGACTAATTGCTGGTGGCCAGGCCAGTCCATGGTACAGCAAATAAGGCTTAGTGATGAAACCAGGCTGCCTGTGCCAGGGCTGCCAGCAGCAGGGAGAGGGCTGAGTACTGCTAAAAGACATCTGGTGCAATATCCTGGGAAGTGTGGCAAAGGCACACTTTTTTGGGACCAGTCAGGCTTGGTTTCAGCAGGGATTACTCACAAGACTGATCTGAACAAGTTTCTCATCTGTGTGCCCCATTGAGTAGCAAGTGTTGAGGGTGTTTTGGGGCATCCAGCCATGGTTAGCAACTGGTTTCCCCTTGAGTGGATTTGCCCTGGTTTGAACTTCTCCCACGCTACCCTTGGAAGATCACCAAGTGAAGAGTGCAGCAACACAGTTTCAGCTTGGTATTGTCAAATGGGTCCAATTGCTTTCCTATTATTTTGGCTGACAAAGCCAGTTGTACCCTTTAACTGCCACAGTTTCCAGCAAGCTGTCTGCTCGTCTCTACCACTAAATGTCATCAGCAGTGACATGGATCCCTGAGAGTCTTGTTAGTGTGTCTTGCTGGCGGCATCTCTACTTTTGATCCCAAATGACAGTCTGGTACTCAGAACAAGGCAAGGAGTCCACTTTCATCGCCTAGTAGCTCATGCCAATCTCCAACATTGCCATTCATCACTGGGGATATCTTTTTTTACCCTTTTGCCAAGTCAGGTAAGGTTTCTTTCATTGTAGACACTTGGATGGAGGTTGTTTAGTGCACTATTTAGCTTGCTTGGGTCTGTTCAAGTGCACAGCTCATTTGCTGCCATGATAACTGTGCCATGGCTGGACACTTCCTTGAGCTTCCTTTGGCATTTGTTGTGTTGCTCTTATTATATTTTCTCTTAACATGCTGTGTAGTCAGGGAGGTACCTACTGACTGCTCATGTGCTTGAAGACTGGAGCCTTTTAGCACCTTGGATGTGAGGAGGTTGGGGATGTAGTCTGCTTTGGTCTCATGTTTTTATTCTGCCCATGTTTTCATTATATGAATATTTCATCCCAAGTCTGGCCTCACTTGGATTACAAAATTACACGATTTTACTGAAGCTGCTATATCCAATACCAGTGGCAGCCCTATTGCTTCTTCTTCCCATTTCAGGCTTATCATGTCCCAGATCTGGGACTCAACTGCTCACTTGGTGCCGTGTGGCAGCTGTCTCTCAGGCAACTATGCAGCATGTGGGGACACCTCTCCAAGCCCTGCTCACTGATGGTGATATATCCAGTTGTCTCCCGTGCTGCCAATGAAGGTACTTTTAGAAGATCTGAACATCTTGTGTGTAATTTAGAATCTCCTCAGGGGTATTTGGATCCTGCCAAGCTTTAATTTTGCTTTGCCTAATTGCAGGTTTGGTTTGTTTTCTGTGTGATGCTGAGAAATGCCTGGGAACTCACCCTGCTCACCATCAGTCCCTTTGCTTGTTTATCATCTGCTTTTTTCTGATTTCGTATCACTTCAAATCAGTATTAATTCTTCCTCTCTCTTTCCTGAAGCTTTGACATAATGATTTTTTGCAGTAATTACTGTTGGTGACCACTGTCATTTGCTGATATACTCTGCCCTTTACCATTCAGAAGTAAAGCATTTGTGGTGCATTTTTTTAACACCAGATTTTCCTCCTCTGCTTTGTCCTTTGTCCTCCTCTGCATTTCCTTGTAAATAACTTCTGGTGCTGTTTTTCCATGTGTTTCTTGGCTTTTCCAGGCCTGCTTAGTGAACCAGCTCTGTGTCTGTTTCTTGCAGGCTACCTTTGGAGATCTTCTTAATGATGTCTGTGCACATCTCCAGGTCTTGGGTGGTAAGCGAAGATCCTTGGAGCATTTCTGAGCACTGCCCTGGTATTGTCTCTGCTGCCTGTTAATGAGAGGCTCTTTGCCCTCTGCTGTAAGCCCATAGATCCTACAAGGCTCTCTGAAACAAGTGGCTGAATTTGTCCTGGTGGTTGTTGTGCCCCTGCCTTACCCAGGAGGTCCCAGGAATACATTTTCCTCGTGCTCTCATGCAGGTGCTGGTTGTGTGTGTGCAGCAGAGGAGCTGCAGTGCGTCCCTCTGCACGTAGGCACACACAGCTGGCAGCTGCTCCCCTTGTCCTCGACATGACTCCAAGCAGCAGCTTTTGTCACTGGCCTCAGTAGGATCAGGGCTGGCTGGGTAGGGGCATGGAGCTCTTTAGAGCACCAGGATGCTGCTGGGAACAGTGCTGAAGTGCTGGGAAGTGACTGGGAACATTATGGCAGTTGCAGAGCTCTTGAGATGTACAGTCAGAGCTACAAGTGAGCGAGACCCAAAAGCCACTGGTCACTCTTGGAGGTGATGTGAGGCTGTGTTTTGTTGTGGGCAGAACAGTGTCATGGGAGTTGGGCTCAGCTCTGCTACCACCTTGTTGAGTGCCTTTAGTCTTGTCACTGTGCTCTTCAGGCTGGGATTTCTCTGTTACATAGGAATTTTGTGGCTTTGCAGAGTATTTTAAGATGGGCAGACTGACAGCTACACAAAAGATAAATCTTATTCTTTTATCAACATGTTTCTGTCAGCAGGACTAACCTAAGCTAACCACTGATCCAGATGCTCTTGGAATCGACTGGGAGTTTATACATCAGTTCCTTGCTGACATGCTGTCACATGCAAATTGTGATTTATGATGCTAATGCTCTCTCAACACTTTTCTAATTTTTTAATAAAGATACTTCTGTGAAGTATTCCATTTCAAGCCCAGCCCAGACTTATTCATATGTTTAAGTTATAAACAGAGTAATTGGTGGAACAACAACTTCCTTAAGTTTAACAGTTTAATAGACTGGCATGGCTGAGAAATAAAACCTTCCTCCTCTGGAGCTGTCTTCAGGTGGGGAGTCAGGAAGGCAGAACACCACATTAGTAATCGTTCCACTGATGTTTTCTCACTGCATCAACATTATATGGGTAAGGAAATTGCATGCTTCACTCTTTGACATAGTTATGGTGATAAATTGGGTATACAGAAGAACTAATGATGAAATTAAATGGACTTATGAATATACATAAGATCTCTTTCCCAAGGTCAGTTCTGGATGACACAGCAAAGATACTACAACAACAGGTAAGATGTGGGCTCAGTCAGTTGTGGGCAGCATGTTGCTGAAGGCTGGATGCAAATGTTTGCTCAGGAGTACAAAGAGATGGAGGAAGATACGAGCATACAAGTCCTTGATATGCCCCTCTGCTCTTGAAGGTAATTTGGCCTGTTGCCACCTTGATGCTAAAGAAACCCCTGCACCCCTCACATAATGTGCTTTGTTAGAAGGCTATGCAGGACTTGAGAGCTGAGCTCTGGGTGCTGCAGAGACACGTTCTGTGGAGACATCTAGTGTTCCAAAGGATGGAGGCTTGGGCTTTTTGGATGCTACTCAGCAATTCGGGAGGCAGTTTAGTCTACTTGGCCCCATCCTAATCCCCTAGGGCAAGTAATTTGGGTCAATATTTCAACAGTGACTGTTGATTTTTTATTTTTTTTAAGCACCTTCATGTTTGATTGTTTAGTTTTGGGCAATTAAACTGGATTCAAGTCAAAGCTGTTAACCTCAACTCTGCAAGAAGGGCTCTCTCAAGTAGTATATCCCAAATACAGGACTTGAAATTGCCAATTGCTTCTGAAAAGCCTGTCCTTATGTCCTCTGTCTCTCAGTTCTCTGTGGTGCACACAGACAACAGTGCTTCTTTTGCCTCCAGGAATGCTGAGGGCATGGACACAGTTAAAGTAGAAGGGCACTCTCAGACTCAGTAGATCAAAAAAAGTCTTAAATAGATTTTTTTTTTTCAGATTTGATTCCATTTCCAAAGTCTCTGTAATTACTACCACACAGAAGTCATACATGTCTGCAGGCTTTGCCCCACGAGTGGCTCCTATGTCATTCCAGAGGAGCTGCACACCCTGCAGGGAAACACTTTGTGAAGTGGTTCTTGAGAGACATCCCTGTGCTTTCTAAGTGATACAAGAAGTTTTATTCACATTTCACCAAGTGACCTTGCCCAGAGCTGCAGCTCTGAAGTAAAGTCCCTACAAGTCTGCAGGCTGTGTGTATGCAGCAGATTTTTGTCCATACTGTTTTTCTGGTGAGGATGTCCTTTTCTAAGGTGACAGTATTAAGTTGATCAGTTTTCATTCCACTTTTGTTTGCAGTTTGTAGAATAAAATGGAAACAAGCTAGATTTGCTTTCTAATTGGTGAGTGAGTGGGTCTGGTTTCTATCGATAGCAAGAAGAGGGGAGATGTATGCTCCTGGAGGAGTGCCTGGGCTCTCCCAGCTTTGCAGGAACTGGGAGCTGCTGCCTCTCTGGAAAGAAACATATTACAAGCCAATGTCCTCCTGTTTCAGGGCACCGAGGTACAGTCTTAGGGGAGCCAAGGATGGGAAGAGGTGGCAGTGGAGCGTGTGCATGCCTTTGCAGATGAACTCTGCTTCTCTGGGCTGAGACCTCGCTGGCCCAATGCGTCACGGGGTCATGCAGACACCCAGAGGGACATCGCAGCTCTGTGTGCCGGAGGCGACACTGACCCCTGCTTCTCTCCCCCTCATTCTTCCAAGTACTTTCTGGCAAATAATCTAAGGTATGGGGATTTTTATTCCCCATAGTTTCCAGCCCTGGGAAAGCACTTCCCGGTGGGAATGCGGCTCTCCCCTGCCGCTGTGTTGACTGATGCTGCGTGTGCCGAATCCCTCCAGTCCCTGTCCGACTCGCCCTGGCAGCAGTAGCCGGCTCGTGGCAGCAGAGGGAGTCGGAAGCCCAGCCACGGGTTGGGGCTCCGCTCCCCGCGCTCCTCCCGCCCCCTGCGCTCAAATCTAACCCACAAACCGTCAGCTGGATGAAGTATGAAGATGTGCCTAATTTTTCAGACATGAACGGCCTTTGTCTCTAGTGCCAAGGAGAGCATCATCTACCTGGAAGTTTTATCATGTAGGGAAATATGACGTTTACAATGTTATATGCAGTTTTGAAATTCCCATCCCAGTGGGAGGCAAATTCTGAGGCAGAACAGATTTCCAGCCTGCTATTTCAAGGAGGCAGCAGCCCCATAAAAAAAACCAACCCAACCCAACCCAAAAAAAAAAACCTACAAAAACCCCAAACCTGATCAAAAAACAGCAACAAAAATTTAGAAAAAAAGTAATTAGAGAAAAATAGGAGCAAGAACCCAGTAGCTGCTGATTAAGGATGGCAGCAGAGACAACACAACTGAGAAAGCTCTGTCTTGTAGGGCTGGTTTTGGAGTCCAGCAAAAAAGAGGTGCCTTGGTGCTTTCTGCATACTCCCCTATCCCCTAGAAAGAGTTTTGCAGCCATTCCAAAGTTCCAGCTGGCAAATGCATGCTGGCGGGCTGGGACACCCTTTGTCTTTGGAGCACACTGCTGGTGTGGGACAGAGTGAAGCTGGAACTGTTGTCAGCCCACATGAAATCCCAGATGAATGTGGGCTCTCTGCAGTAATAAGGGATATTACTTTAAGTGGCTCAATAACACTACAGCTTTGCTATCTCCTGCACCATAATATATAAACTCTAATATATAAACTCTTTTACAGACCTAGATGGAATTTCTGTGACATTTCCTCAAATTGCATTGTTTTAAGGTACTTTTGCATTTTTATTGGCAACCCAGTTGTAATAGATGGAAACCACTTAGCATTGAAACTGCTTTCTAGGAGGTGCCTGGTAGCTGTGAAATATAAACCAATAAGGTCTTGGACTATAGCTTTATCTTATCAGCAGAATTCAGGTAGTGTGAGGCTGAAATTGTGCTACTAACAAGTGTTTCCAGCCATCACTGCCTTGATGAAATGGGATGGAAAAATCAGGAAATAAAGCTGTGTCTGGATCCACAGAGCTCCTGAATGCAGCAGCACAGAGAGAGGAGTTGGCTGTGCCAGGCAGCAGCCAAGTGATTAAGATAAACAGTTCTCTGCTCCTGGTGTGCTGCAACACTAACACTACCCTGGTGAGCCTCCCAAGCCAGGAGACATCAATCCTCTTCAACTACAGAGACAAACTGCAAGTGATTGCAAGAAAATGTGGATACTTTGATGATATTTTTAGGAACTCCTCTCCTTCTAGGTTAAAAATGAAGTGAGGGCTGTCAGTGCCTTGGGGATTGCTGTGGGTATAAGCCAGCACCTCAATTTATTTAAGTTCCTTTAGGAGCAGAGATACATCATTTTAGCTGCTGGGATTTTGATCTCTGCAGGCTTTTTGAATGGCTGACTGTGGGTTTTAATACTCACTTCAGAAGATGTGCAAAATCCACCATAAAAGCTTGCCAATATCATCCCTTAATGCTCCCCATCTCTCCTTTCTAATGTCCTACCTGTGGTGCTGTGTGATTATCAGGAAACTTATACAGCATAGTTTAAACTGGATGAATCTCTGTTTCTTAAAAATTTATAGCCTTCAATTATTGAGGTCTTAAGGTTGCACAAGCCTGTGTTCATAAGGTAGCACCTTTAGAGGTGACTACTTGGAAATTACTGCATTTAGCTCAGAAATTTAGTTCAGAAAAAACATCAGAGAGATGCTTAAAGGAGCCATTCCTTGGACCATGACAGCTGGAAAGATTTAAGATGTATGTAGCCTCTTTGCTTCCTGTGCTCTTTGAAGGGTTGAGTTGTGTTCACTCCACTTCTCTGGCTCTAAAGGGCTGCCTTAATGGTCATGGCCACAGCCAGATATCCACACTAAGAAAAGTCAGATCTGCTGGTTTTCTGTACCCAAAAGGTTTCTCCTTCCTGCCTGATGTTGGTTCATCTTCGACCCTAAGATTTCCTCACATCCTACCCCCCCCAGAGCCAGGCTGCAGCAGTCCTTCAATCCCAAATCCATCCAGGAGGGAGGCAGTGCACACACACTTGCAAAAAGACTCATGGTCTCTCAGGTATTGGCCCCAGACCTCTTGTCCAAGTATTTTTGTGCTGCACTGCTGTTAAGCAGACAATCCTACTGCCCAGATGTGCCACAGTGCTGTCCCTCTCCTCCTCTGCTCCTCATGTGGTCCTGGAGCTGTGAGATGAGGCCAACAGTGTCACTGGGGTACTTGTACCTCCCTTGCATCACTATTTGTTCCCAAGGATTGTTCTCTCACTGTTTAATTAGTCCCTTCAGTAATTAAGCATATACAATTTGTTCTCTTTCAGTTGATATTTACCTTGTGGGAATCAGGGGCTCCTGAGAGCTATCATGCATCAGAGCTTTATGGGGACCCTGGGAAGAGGAATCACGTGTGACTTGGGCTTTGGCAATGGCCCAGGCAAGGGGGACAATAAAACAGTCCCAATCCCCTGCTTTTAAATACTGAGACAGAGAGACTGGAGCTGGTCCATGATTGTGCTTTTTAGCTGGTGCTCCTCTCTCCCTCTCCAATGTTCACGGGACCTCTGCAAGCACCTCCCCTCAGCCGTCACTGTTGCAGGCAGCCAGGCGAAGTGTAGCAAGAGTTGTTTGCCAAAATATGTCCAACCAGAGACAGCAGGATGGCGGAGAGGTGGTAACCAGGGCCCCAGAACCAGCAGCAATGCTTCCTCTATGCATGGTGGCTGAGGCTGGGCTGTAAGCACACATGTGGCACTTGGGATGGGTGTGCAACTGGGCCATCTGCACAGCCAAGCTGACAGGCTGCTCTCAACAGTGGGAATTCCCCAGTCAGGTATTTCTGCAATTAGAAGCCCTCGAATTTTTGATGGCATGCTAAAAGTTAATAGCAAAATAACCCCCCGAAGGTGCTCCTTTGGTATTTTCATTGCTCAAAATTCATAAACTTGCTGCAGCCTCAGTCTTTGATTTTTCCTCTAACCCATACTTTGGAGCGAGCGAAGCACCCGCTGACCTCAGTGAGAGTTTGGATGCAGGGACTCCTTCACTGGCCAAAAGCACAACACAAAAGGTGGCCTTTCTGCTCAGGTCCTGTATATTGCTCTCAACTTGTACTATTACACATCTAAAGAAATGCAGGCTGATGGATTTGAACATGCCAGCATTGCTAAACACCCTATTTAGAATTTTTAAATGTTTAATTTGTAGTGATGGAGACTAAATTGAGAATTAAAACCATGCACATCAGTCCCAAGGGAGCTCCCTTCTTCCCTCCCACTCCATCTGGAATGAAGAGGAGTTGGAATTCTACATGAATTAATGAATAAGTAATAGAGAGTCACACAAATAAATTTCAGATGCATTTTTTTTTTAAATCATCTACAAGTTAATATTTATTTATGTAACTTGCAGAATTCCAGCCAATGGCTGTGTAAATATTAATTAGTAATTAAACTTTAATAGCAAAGCAAAATCCTTGCATTTGCTAAATGTATATATTAAAACTATCGTTATTTGTTTGGAGAATTGGGTTAGTTTGAGAATTTGGTCAAGTGGTGACACGAGTATGATTTTAGAGTGATCCTGGGTTAATCGTGCTTTTTTCTTTGATTGCAATTGCTCAAAGAGAGGATGAAAGATTTTTTTTTTCCCCTCCCATGAGGAGATGATAACAAATTTAAAAAGAGCCCTTGGCAAAACCGGGGCATTGCTGTACTCCCAGTGGTATATCCTCCCTACGTTTTTGACTGATTTCCAATACAAAGAGGAGGAAGGAGGATGGCTTCTCAGCCATCAGCACAGCTCCACTGCCTGCAGTAGCTGTTCTCATTTAGCAGCTGATTATCTGGCCTGTGGTGGTACTTTCCTATTTATGTGCCTTTTGGCAGCCCTAAGCCTCACTGTTTTTGCAGGCTACCATGAATCCTTTTGCATTAATGTCTTGGGTCCGTAATCCACAATGTCCCTGCATATCACTTTTTGGTGTGTCTTGCTAAACCCACCTGGGAAGGAGGTTCACGGGGATGAGCTTTCCTCTTCTGCAAAGAGAGGGAGAATGAAAAGCTCGTGAGTCCTGGCAGCTCTGTGGCTCACACCTGAGGCCTCCCTGTGACGTCTCGCACTGCTTTGCTGATTGCTCCGGTTCTGCTGTTTTCTCTGTGTGTTGTCTTACTGCTCTGGGGCTCTCATGAGGAGGGGAAATATTCCAGCCAAAAAGGGAACTCTGGCATTCTGTGTAATCTTATGCAAAGAGTTGGTGGTAGTGTCTGTGGTGCATCCCAGCTCTGGGAGAGGCAGGGAGGTTCAGTTGCGTTGTGGTTTGGGTTTGGATTTGTGCTTTACAGATTTCTTCTTTTAAGACAGTAATCATGGACTTAAGCTAGTGAGACAAACTCTCAGTAAAGCATATCAGTCCATTTCATCCTGCTGGGGAGTCAGGATCTGCCTCTTGGTACAGTCCCTCTGTGATTCCCCGGCCCCATGGTCTGTTGTAGCTAACATCTTTAAAGTCAAAGAGGTGAGGCCCAGTGCTCCTGGGACACACCTGGGAAAACTTTTGAAGGCTCAGGTCTTTAATAAAGATGAGAAGCTGCTAAAACACTTACTGCAGTACTTTTTTCTTGGGCCTCATTTAATTACAGGGACACTACTTGTTAAAGAATTTATTAAGCAGTTTTCTTACCCATTTTGAGATTGATGGAGCATACAAAGACATGAGCTGATTAAACCCAACCAGGCTTCACTCAACTTTCAGAAATTACTAATCTCTGAGGTCTGAAAAGACAAGTACATGACTCAGGCAATAGTCCTAGATACCTCCACAATGAACTTTCCTGGGTGATGTGTGCTCTTTGGTTCAATGATAGTGGATGGCCATTGAGTGTGTCCATTTTAACTAATAGGAAGAAACAGAGACAGAAAATAAATTAAGCTGATTACAAGCACAATAAAACAAAGTGCACAAATTTAAATGTAAAACACTGAAAATGTACCAGAAGTAATAAAGACAAAACAGTGGTAGGAGTCTGAGTAGGAGCCCTGGCTAATTTTGTGCTGCAAGATATAAAAGAAAATCAATATTAAAAAAATGGGACCTTTAGCATAGAACCTGTTAAATGGTGTATGCAACAATTTAAAAGAAATAACTTGGAGGCTAGAAGTGCAACACAGAAACATCTGAACAACTGACATTTAAAGAATTAACATAAAATTATTCCAAGATAGTGATGAATGTAGCCAAGCACTCTCCTAATGCACATGTAAAACCAGGCAGCTTTTACAGTGCACCCTCAATCTTGAATGCATCTGCGTAACGATTACCCTCGTGTCCCAGCTCTCTATAGGCAATATAAACATTCAGTAATGTGTGGACCAGCCTGTTTAAATCTGACTTTTTTTGTCTTGTCCTTGACCTCATTAATAGGTGATGAAATGGCAGGCCAACATGGAGCTTGCTTTATCTCTGCTCCTCCTGTTACCATGGGCAGAACTCCTGACAGACAGACAATGAAATCAGCATCCTCTGAGTAAGACATCACTCCTTTGGAGAAGGGATATCTCTATCGGTGGTTGACATCAGCAAATACCAAATTCTATGGTGTTGCCATGCATCCTTCACTGCTCAAATGTCTTTTTCAGTACAGTGCTCTCCTTTTAAAGTGATGTTGTAGATGTTAATTAAATAAATACTCATTATTTAAGCAAGACAAAGTTAAAGTCTGTCCTTAATTTCTTCTCTAATTCTTCCTTCTCCATCTACAACAGGTAAAAATCCAGAAACAATGCCAATGTTGGTGTGCAAAATTCAAAATATTTCAGTATTTAATGACTGTGCAGTGATCTTGTGTTGGGTTTTGGACTCCCCAGGCAGTTTTGGACTGGCATAACCCAACACCAGACTGAGTGGCAGGGGCCTTTAAATAGACAATAAATGAAAGTACCTTAGTGCATTGAAACACTGATCATGTGCAGCCAGGCCAGTTGTGAAGTGATGTTCTCAGACCAAGCCCTCCATCCTTCAGGCAGTGAGATTAAGGCTCTCTCTTTACTGTGTGACTCCCAACAAGGCTCAGAGCAACAAGCCACTGCACTGCCAGCTTCTCCTGTCTCCTTTCCTGCGTGCACAAGGAGCAGTTGGCTCTGGCTGACGCAGACAGTCCAGGGAGCAGAGAATGGGAACATCTTTTAACTGCTTTGATCAGTTCAAAAGAGGTCCTGTCCCTCACTCAGATGAAGATTCCCAAGTGGCTTAAGAATAGCATCCATCAGATCTTCTCTCTCTTTAATGAAATATACACCATACACCTAAATCCTGTCCCATAGCTGCTGAGCTTTGTGTAGCAGCACAACATCCAATCAAGGAGGATACTCCTGACATTTGGGATTCAGGCTATTTGCAAACTCTGGCATGCCTCAAGGACTCATTTGCACAGGCTTCGCATTCCCAGGATTATCTTCAGAACCACTGGGTTGCCACTAGGCCAGTCATGCCTGACAGAGTCCCTCTCTCACATGGACTGTGTGACTTCTCTGTGGGCTCAGACTTCAGCCTTTGCATTTAGGACACATCACCTCTCTTGCCTTTGCTTGTCCTCATATTCTCTATGGCACTTGTAGGAACTTGCATTTTTCTGAGACCTTAGCACTCTATGAAATGTAGACTTGGCTCCTGGGTTTTTAGAGGCTGGTGGTAGGACTGCAGACAACCAATTTCTGTGAGAAACCAGCCTAAAAAGGAAGCCAGGAGCACAGTGATGCCTGGAGGAGTCAGGAACAGTCCCACAGTTCTGCTTATGTGGGGAAGAGTGTTAAAGCCAGGGAAGAGCAGCACTCCTGGAGCCTGGGCCCGTGTCCTTGCAAAGCCCAGGTAAAGCCCTGGTGTGGTGGGTGGAGCTGGAAAATCCCAAACCATGAACACTGTACTACATTTTGCATTTCTTAGAACTCAGGTAACATATTCAAAGAGGTTTATACCAGTATTTTTGACTGCTTCCACTTCCCCTTTTTTTCCCATTTGCAAATATGATACATATCCAGGGCTGTTTTTTCCCAGGCACGAGATTTTTCTCACCTTTTTTTCCTTTTCCTGAGTATAGTTTCTCTGATCATGTTTTAAAAATAAGATGGATTTTTCCATATCTTCAGCTTTACTTCCTTTTACTTGAAGTTTTGTGAGTGCTAGCATTCCGTTTCACAGTATAGCTAACTTGGGGGCTGGGATGGGTTAATTATTCAATGATTTAAATGAAATATCAAAGGAGTTTTTATTGATTTGCATATAAAAGTTGTGAAACCCAATATATGGCACAACACACAAATTAGTAGGCCATAAAAAGCATGAGTGAATTACTGTTTTATTAAAGCTTTAAGATAATATGCTGTAGTATCTGAAAAGAAAGGTCAAAAGAAAAAAAAAAGGGAAAATTTAAATGTGTGCACGTTAATGGACTGGGGAATGTGGCTTTACTAATAACTTCTGTGCATAAAAATTTATATTTTTCAACACAGCAATCATTTCTTTTACCCTGTTGGGTATTTTAACTGTGCTCCCATGTATATAATATTAATTTAGTCGTAAAATAAAAGGCAGTTATTCAGAGAGTAGCCCATGTGAGCTATTAAATTCAAAGGACCGTGTGAAGTATTTGTGGTTATCGTTCCTCGCAGTTCTGAATCAGACACAAACAAAACACTCCTGACAAGATGAAAGTGTTTGCTTTCAACATAGCTGTCCATGCTCAGCTCTGGGTTCCTGCATTTCCCTCTCCAGAACTGACACCATCTCCGATTATGTTGTTCAGGTATAAATTATCAGATTGTTCCTTGGGGGGGGGGAAAAACCAAACAAACAACCACAAAATGAGCACTTGTGCAATAGACAGGCTTTTAAAGGGGGATTGTACATTCTATGAGTCTATCTAAAACAGCTACTGTTATAGTTCACTTCTTTTTATGCCACATCAGTGAGTTCTGCTGCCTTAGGAAGTGAAAAAATGCTTTTGCTTGTCCTGCTCATTCACTAGTGTGGGGCTGAAAGTTAACCAACAGCAAATGGGCTTGACTGCAAGGCCAGTCAGCCGTGTAAAACATTTCCGTGTTGTCTCTCTCAGAAAAGCTTGAAGAAAATATTCCATCCACTGCAGCAGCAAATTAATACATAGCAATTAATCAAAATTCTTCTCACTCACTTTCCCTGTGCGTGTACTCTTGCATTAAGCCTTGGAGTGCCTGATTGCTCTGCTATTAGATGTGCCTGTGCTAAGACTCGACACAAGCACTTCTCAGCAAGAAGAAATTAAGCCCAGACTCAGGCTGAATCCTTCAGAGACTTGGCTCTGCAGCTCAGCTCAGCTAATACAAATCTGTCAGTGTCCAGCCCTTAATGGCACTGGTGTAAAGACTCAGAGACTCCTGGTAAAACCACCTCTACGGTTTCTCTCTTTATCAGGATATATCATCAAATAGCATTTCAGAGCCATCTCTCACCTTTTATTACGACTGCCTTGGAGAGAGATCTCCTTCTTACCCTTCTCCCACCCTGCCCTCCTGCCTCTCTTTACAGACAAACCAGATCTGCTCAAATCTGCTGCTGGGAATAGCCCCTGATACAGGGGAATCTGCAAGAAAAAAAGATTTTCAGTGAATCGTGCTTCCTGCTTCTGCAGCTCAGCAGCCACACAGTGGAGTCTCCTCTAAGGCCATGTCTAGACAGTATAGTCATGTGGGGCAGAGGATGAGCATTTGCCATAACTGAGACACAGCAGTCACTGCTTACACAGCATCTCAGTCCATAGCTTCCCAAAATAACTGTGTGGCATAAATCAAAGACAGACAGTAAAGCAGTGAGAATTATTTTCTGCCTCCAACTCTTCCCCTTGCTGTCTAGGTGGTTGGTGAGTTCAGTGCATATTTTGCATGCTTGATCCTTGTTCAAGGCACAGCTGCAGCAAGAGGTTGATAGCACCTGTTTGCTTGCTGTTCCTCTGTCTGCTGGCTGTAAAAGAGGGGATGAGTGGGCTTCTGCAGGTGCCACAACAGGATGGATACCCTTCTGCTAGCCTCAGAAAAACCCCAGCCATGTGTGTCACTCAGTCTTTCACAGCCAAACACCTGGGCTGGTAGCTTGGACCAGGCTCCTTGCAGCCGTGCCAGCCCAGCATGAGCTCCTCCACAGTGTCCAAGGCTTAGCCTGGGAGTCTCTGCTCTGCACTGCCTGGGGTTCTTGTGGTCTCTTGGACTAGTCTGCATCTGCCACTGCAGTTGTCTTCAGTGTCCCCTGCACCTCATCATCACCTTCCGGGGTACCAAATGGTCTTGCAGGGTATGAGAAATGCCTGCATCCAAAGTCATCCCTACTGTCAGTCAGACAGTAGAAGGATGGATGGATGGATATCCATGCCAGTACCCCAGGGACTCCTCAGCCAGCAGTCTTCCCAGACAACGGATCCTGTTTGCCTTGAGACTACCATCATCAGAGAAACGTGGGAGAGCCATTGCCAGAATGCTGGAGGTAGTCTGAGGGCAGGTGTTTTGCATATTGTTTGGCTTCAGTGAGGAAGAGACCACAGCTTGTCAGGGGAAATTACTGCAGGCCATCCCCATACCTAAAATGAAAGGTTAATTTGCCACCAGGAGAGAAGAGATGTGTGGGCAGCATCCCCATATCTGTGGTGAGTCAGACACACCAAAGATTCAGTTGGCAGACGATGAAAGGGAGAAGTAGGTCAGGGCAGACAAAGGCACCAGGGGATCCATCTGCTGGATCAGACGAACTGGGAGGTGGCAGTGGAGAGGGTGTCTGACCTCCTGCACGTTGATATGTGGAGCAGTCGGGAGAGCATTCATCATCCCACAGCCCGGGAGAGGGGTGACATTTAATGACTGGCAGCTGGAAAGACAGGTAGCTGCTGAGAGGAAGGTGTGTGATAGGGCTCCACCTGGTCAAATAGCTGGGTAAGATTGCAAAGCAATGGGGGGTCCTTTAATTGTGTGCTTGCTGCATCAATTAGTAAAGGCAATAGCGTTGGCCTGTCTAATTTAATTGGCAGAGCCAGTGAGAAGGGCATCTGACATGGGCACCCTCAGCATCCCCAGGGGCAATGCAAACCCAAATGACACCGAACTTACAGGAGAGGGGCTGCAGCACAGCCTGCCACCTTCACACTGGTGTGTTACTGCACTGAACAGCAGCTCCTGTGGTGGGAGCAGGTGAGCTTCGTGCAGTCCTTGGCCATGAGGTCTGGAAAGGCTCACCTGAAGCTGGTGAATATGCACAGACTGAAATAGGGGATTTAGAAATCAAGGCTCCAGAAGGGAAAGGTCAGTCTTTTAATTCCTCGGTAATGCTAATGCAAGGTGTAAGTTGTTGTATCACTGATTCATTTACTTTCTTTGTCTTCTTGGGAGACTTGGTTGTTGCAAGCCTCAAAGGTGTAAGTGTACTTCCCCCTACCTCCCAGCCTGACCCTTATTTCCCAACTTATTCAAGTGCTAACCACCAGTGATGGTCATAACGGATGTGTCTGGTCATAATGGCTGCATGTGGCTATGAGTGGATTTGAGGGAGACAGATAGGAACTCATTAGCCAAAGACTAATTTGAGCATTGCATCTGCCTAACTACAGGGCTGGTCAAGGTCTGACTCAAGACAAGCTTGGAAGAAATTAACACCTGTAGTCTGTATGCAAATATGTTTGTGACTCCATTATCTTAGTCCATAAACAGAGGACAGCCCTGGGCCCGTTGAGCTCTCCTGCACAGGAGTGGACTGTGTGCCAGGATTTCCCCTTGAGAAGGAATATCTTTTAAGGTGCCTTCCTGAGGTTGAGAGATTCCTTATCACATCAGATCATCAGATAGTAAGTGACTTGGGAGTATGTGCACTGAAACTTTGAAATCTTAGCTAATTAAGTGATACAAAGGATTGTGCATATATAATCCTTTAGACATGAACTGTTGACCAAGTCTGGGACGAAGTCTGGATCCAGCTGCCCCTGAACTCTCCTTTGAGAAGCTGTTTAGAATGTAAGGAGGTCCTTTCTGAACCTCATGACTTAATGGCAGGGTCTCCTTGACAGTTTTGTCTGACCCTGCCCTCTATGCAGTAAATTCTCAAGTGTACCTTGCCATCAAATCTTGTTAAACCGCTGTTGCATTTACCATTGAACTTTGTTAACTCACTGTTTTATATCAATAAAATATGTTCTTGCTTCCCTCCTGAGGGTGAAGTGCATGATTCCACCCTCAACAAAAAGGAAGCAGGTACTTCTCTGTGGAGGATGCAGCCTCTGGGGTTTGTCAGTGCTCAGCAAAGTGAAGATGAGTCAGGTCTGAAACAGGTGCACATCATTTCAGGCCAGTTAAATTCCTGTGGGGATGTTCTCAGTCAGGCTTCAAGTGACGTATTTTCTTGCCATTTCATTTTCTTCATGGGATTAAATTCATTCCTGCTGTGGATTTGTCTTGATTATTCTGTCTGTCCCCTGAGCCACTGCCTTAAGTGGCAGGAAAGAGGCCTGGTTGCTTTAGGCATGTTTGAGCCTGTACCTTCACCAAGCTTCCAGACAGCATGGGAATGATGTGTAATTATACATATTTATACTCTCCTCTCTAGGGTATGCAAAAAACCAGCACAGGCATTTGAAGATCGTCCCAAAGGCAGGACAGGCAGGAGCTTGATGCAGGAGTCAGGATGGCTGGAAGACCCAGGAGGAAAGCAGGGATTGTGTGAGGGATTGCTCGTCAGACAGAGCTGCCTGGACACAGTAGTAGGGTCAAGAAGCAAGACTGCCATCAAGGCATAAGTACCACAAAAGTGATAAATAGGGGAATGTGTCCTTCAGGAACCCCTGCCTACATGGAAAGGGAATTAAATTAGAGAGCAAGAAGCTGCTAGCCATGTCTTGTGTCCAGTGGGGACAGGGAGATGTGCATTAGCCTGCGAGGTTAGGAAGGAGACTGAGATACTTCCTTCACCCTGTGTCGTGAAGTTTAACTAGAAATCCTTCTAAAACATTTTGCAGAGTTCAAGTCCACTGATGATTTCTACCTCTTCTGTGAAACTCTCACTCTGCTACTGTGGATAAATTACCATAAAAAGATTATGTTGGTGGCAATTTTCAGCCCATGCAGAAATGCTTACTGGTAAAGAGAATGAGAAAACTGATTGCCTGTATCGATCAGTTTGCACCTAAAATTATGCAGATCCCTAAAGGATCCCTATCCAGCCATGATCTCATCTGACAGTGGGGTTTTGGCAATAATAACAGTTTGTCTTGACTCTGAGACTTCATTCTCATTTGCTTTGTGTATATTATGTTCAATGTTAACAGAGCAAAAAGAGTGTAAAATGCAGCTTTTCCCACCTGAGAAGCTCTAGTTGCCCACTTTATGTAGATTTAAAATCATGGTGTGCAATCAGCACAGTGAAGAATGGTCTGAAAACCCTCCACCCCAATAAGTGGATCTCTTTAAGAGAGTGAAAATGTGTATTTTTAAAGTGACTTCTCAGGAGAGCAAACAGTAGGAGCAGTGGATGGGAGGCAGCTCACTTCGATAAGAGTGGAGCGAGGGTGGATCTGAAATATCCTGACCAAAGAAGATGGGAAACTCAACATACCCCCTGCAGCAGAACCCAGGGTTTCTCCTGTATAGAGACTCCTGCAAGATAGAGAAAACAGCAGGTTTGCTGGGGGATGCTGTATTTATGGCTCCAGAAGGGGACGTTCATGTGCTTGGAGCTGGATTGCTGTGGAGCTCCATTCGTGTTCATTCTGTAGGCTCCAGCACAGGATGGGCTGCCAGTACAGCAGCACTTGACTGGGTGCTTCTCAACATCTCCATGCACAGAAAAGAGCAATGCTGTTCTAGAGGCTGCCAGAGAAACCATAAATGAAATCTCCTTTTCCTATGCCTCCCCTGGGTACTGAGTTGCTGTTTCGTGTAAAATAATTTTTTAAAAAGCGCCAAAAATTTGCCACTGTTTTTGTTTGCATAAACTTCCTAGCTCTGCTTTCAGCCAGTTCAATCCAATTCATTGTGTTTTGTGGCTTTTTCTGAGGGTGCTCAGCTACTGGGGTTACAAGTGTCCTCTTTGGAGTAGGCTGGGGATGGTGGGGAGGGCTGTGGTGGGCTGGGAGCAGCAGAGGCGCCCACCACGCCACTTGCAGCTCTTGGTAACCACATCACACAGTCCCATCTCACATCTGCATAATCCATCACTTTTAAAGACATTTCCTTATATGGGTTAATATAAAATGTTGCTCATTGTGTCAGCCAGCAGGAGGTTTCATAGGTTCTTTAGGCAACTTAAACAGTGATTAATCAAAAAAAAGCCTCCACCTTCTTCGTCCTGTTAATGCTGTTGTTAGGTTGCAGGCAGCATAATTTATGGCATTTCCCGATCCTGTTAGCTAGGATGTCTGATTAATTTTGGCTCTGGGATTAAGTCAGCAAGAGAAATTTGACTTCCACAAGCAAGTGATATATATCATCCTCCTCAGTGCAGGAGGGACAAAACACTATCTCTCCAACAAGGTTTTTATAGTGTCCTCGACTATAGCCAGGAGGTGGCATTATGTACTCATTTTATTACTGGCACTGGCTGGGGACTGAATTGATTTTAAAGCCCAGCACATGGTCAGCTTCTTGATCTCGGCATAGAAGGGAGAGCACTACCACATGATGCTGGAGACCTTGCCCCTGCTCCTCAACAGTGTGCAAACTGGCACATTTCTCATTTGCTTTCCTCCTAGATAATTCTGAAAATGAGATATCCATGACTTAATTATTAGCCAGGATTTTGCTTTTTACACATTTTTTATTCTTGGTACTCAGGTGGCATTTTGATTCTCTTTCATTTTATCTTGCTACCTACATCTTGTCTGTGCTTCTTGGGGCTAGAAAGCAGAGTTGGGGCATAATACAGGTTTTTCAGTTTATGCCTGCCTTTCCTTCACACAGAGAGCTTTTCTCTCATTTTGCTTTTTTCCTTAATATGGAACCTTTTATCAAACAGGCAAAAGATCCTTTAGTGCCTCAGGGAATTTGTCAGCTGATGAAACAATCTTGGCTAGGTGGGTTTCTATGAGGCAATTTAAGCCACCCTTAAGTACACAGATACAACATGAGTGCCTTCATCTAGTAGTATTTGGTCTTGTTATGTGGGATCATTGCTCTGGGAGGCCTGATAATAGCCATACTGCTCTCCATGGCTGCAAACAAGGCATGCCATGCAAAACACCACACTCCTTTCTCTTTCTGTGCCAGTCACCTCCATTCCTTCATTTTGGGTAGCAATGTGCAGTTTATAAACTAAAGAACTCCTCTGCCTTTCTGCAGGATGAAATGAAAGGGGGAAAGTGAGATAAACTACAGGTTGCTGCAAATGATTCAGCCTTTTGATGGAAAGCTCAAGAAGAAAGCTCTGCCTCACCTTGGCCCTGTGGTCCGTAAGGAAAGGCAGCTGGGGGTGTGACTGCAGCCTGGACAAACGCAGCAGAGATCTGCACCTGAAACTGTCAGGTGGTCTTTATCGAGAGGTGACTGCAACCCTAAGATGCTGCACTCTATATTCTTGCTCCATTAACTCTGACAACAGACTTCAGAGACTAGAGTTTTCTAAACCTGGCTTATAAATCATTCTGGTAAAAATGCACTGGGATTTACTTGTGCATAGCGGGGAACCCTGCAAGTAAAATTAACCCTTTGTGCAAGGACTGAAGTGAGTGTGGAGCAGATGCTGGGAGCTTATGTGAGGCTGTTCAAATTTGTGGAAGTTCAACAGTGGATACTGCACATCTTAAGCTTTGGATATTCATCGCCCCAGCCAGACCCAGACAGCTGAGAGGGATAAGATCAGCCTCAGCCTGGAAGCAGTTATAGTGCTGACTGTGACTGAACCACCTACTTTGCTTCCCAGCAACCAACGATGCACAACAGCTTCCAGTCTCAAGCAGGGCTTGCCCACCAGCTAAGAGTGGTAGAGCTTAGTAGTGTTTGTACCTAAAGATTTACTCTGCCCTTGAAAAGATCTGCCTTCCAGAAGCTGCCAAAACCTCTTCAGTTCTTTTTGAAGATATGAGCCTTTAAAAATAACTTAACTGGTCACCCAGAAAGAGTCAAACTATTGAAATCATGAACAGTTTTCCAAAACCTTGACCTTAATCTCTGAAAGGATGCTACTCTTCTGCATAACTCAGGCATTCCTACCAGGCATATGTGACTTGAAGCCGTGCCTGTGCAAGTCTCTGGTGCACAAAAGCTTTTTGCAGCACTGCGTGGCAGAGTCACGACGGCTCTGCAAGAGTGAACTGGGTCACCTCCTGCCTTGTGCATCAGCAGCAAAATTGGGAGCTCAGTGCTGCTGGCAGGACCTTTATCAGCAGTGATGAATGGCAGGGGAGATTTCCATCTCTTTGATTAATTCTGCAGGGCTGACAGTTGGAAAGATCATGTCTTGACTCCCGCGCCAGGAGGTTTGAGTAAGGGAGTCCTTGGGAGGTCTGGGTGAACTAACTTTGCAGGCCCAGAACCTCGAGCCCTCACAGGTCCTGCATGCCTGAGGGTAGAAAGTGCTTGGGGAAACCACACTTTTACTGTCAGGCTTCGAAGAGAAAGACTGATGGATCTGAAGTCATTGCCTTTGTAAAGTAAGCGCTGAGGCAGGAACAGCCCATTTTACTCACAGGAAGAATCTCCTTTCCTTCTGTGGATGTTTGGAAAATAAAGGCAGGATGAATTTGACCTTTCTTTTACTTGATGTTTACGGATTTGAGAAATGGAGGGGCAATCCAGGGGCTGCTGTGGCTGTGCCATGGCTGGGGAGGAGGGATTCAGACTGTAGCAGCTGGAGGGTGCCACGAGTGCTACAGGGGGCATGAACCTGACTGGACAAAGCTTAGAGGTTTAAGCAGATATGAGCTTTTCCTCTGCTCTCACCTCCTTCTTGCTGCCATGTTTCACTCATTCTCCTTACCCTTCACCCAACACCTCCTACTGAGCATCTTTGTCCTCACTGACCCAGGGCACCTATAGAGGGCAATTCCTTGCTTTTCCTTCTGCCAAAACCAGTTATTCCTCACTCAGCTCATTCCTCTCTCACTCTCATGCCCTCCTCTACAGCCACAATAAGGAGCTGGATCCCTCCTCTTGAGATAGCTACCTACAGTCTGAATCTGAACATTTTTTGATTAGGGCAATGCAAATCTGAAGTTTCAGTGCTCGAGAGAAACTAGTTCCTGCCTCCCCTTACAACCCTGTGATCTACCTCCTTGTTCTCCAAGGGCATAATATGTGATATTTCAGCTGGGATCACAAATTCAACAGATGAGGGAGCCTCCAGTACTTCCACAAACACAGAATATTTTTCTCCCCTTTATGGCAAAAAATAATCTTAACTACGTTATAAACAGTGTAGTATGATAACCAAAAGAATGAAATATGACAATTTTTTCCCAGTCCCATGGGATGCTGTAGGCTCCCTATGGGTCTTTAAACACTGAGCAATCTTGCTCTTCATTCATTATGAGACTGTGGAGTCCCAGGCACAAATCCTAAAGAGAGCAGCAGAATAATACTCAGACCTTTGCCTATGGCCGGCTTTAGCAATGCTGGTGCTGCTAATTGAATGTGCTTTATGTACGAGAGCAGTTCAGTACATACACCCAGAACATGCTGCATATCGTTTGGTGATATACAAACTGACTGGGAAAATTTACAATGGTGATTTTTCCATTGACCAGTAAATTAATGCTCTCTATTATAGGCATTTAATCAATGCCAGCTCCCTGAGTCTCTAAACAGGCCACCAAGACAGAAGATTGATTGGTCTGAACGCATCGTATATAAAACAGGAATACTTCATAAGAGCACAAATGATGTGTTTGTTTCCCAAAGCTGCAAAGACAGCTCTGTGGTGAGGAGGAGTGTTGACAGCTTCTTGCCGAGACACAGTGAAGGGACAAGACCTGGATTTGTTGTGTTTTTTTTCTCTTGGTTTCTGTTTGTTGGGGTTTTTTTGGGGTGAGACTGAAACGACCTAGAGATGGGGAGGAAGACTCTTCTAGCTCTTCACGTGGGCAAGGCTATTTGCCTGGAAGGGATCCAGCTGATCCCTGCCCTGCCTGTGTGGCTTATGGAGATGCTGCTCCTACACTGTACTTCACAGCAAAACTAGCTGTTGATCACAAAGCTCTGGAATTTGGATGCATACTTACACAAATTACCAAAACTCAAAAGATGTTGGTCTCCCACCCCAACCCGTTTTTAATGTTATTTCTCATTTTATTCAGAACCACATAATGATTTACTGCTTGGGTCAGCCAGGAGACTAAGCCTCATTTCCAAGCTGTGGTTTGGGACCCAGGGGCTGTTGGTGGAAAGGATTTGCTGGGATCATGGGAAGCCAGGGTCAGCCTTGAGTGTGTCTGTGCTCTTAAGTGGGACAAATCTAAAGTAAAACATACAAACACAGGTTCCCTGACAGAGGTATAAACTGGCTTGTATCTCATGTGAGCAATGGGTTAAAGCACACAGAGGGTCAGTTTGTATGGCTTCTGACCTTTGCAAAGTCATTAACCTGAGCACTGATTTGATTTGGAAACCGAGACCCATCTTCCTAAATCAATGGGATAAAGTATAACTTTTATTAATATGGCTAAACACACGTCTAGTTGCATAAATTAAAGGGTAACACATAAAGTTTTGGTCCCAAACCCAAACTGACTGTGAAAGCCACTAAGGCCAGGGAGGCTCAGGCACTTAAACCTTTATCATGCTTAAAATGGGATTTAAGTGTCCATGTGCCCTAGAATTACATTTACTTTGGCTTCTTTCAGGTCTGTAAGATTGTGATTAGAAAATCAGGCTAGCTTCCCAGCTGGACAGACCGTGACTATATTCCTCCCGACGGGATTGCCAGCGCCACTCCGAGTTTCTGCTGATGGAAAGACACAGAGATCAATAAATAAAATCTGGCCTATTGGAACTTCATTAATTTACACCCAGTAAAGTATTTTGTGTCTGCCACTGAAATTAAGGATAAAACAGGAGTTTGTGGTAATGTTTCTGGGGTACCAGGGAAGCAGTAGTATCCCTTTCATTCATTCTGACTATTTGTGCAGTGGTCCACAGTTCAGTCCAGGGAGCAGTAGAGGGTTTTATCCTTAGTCTTGAAATCCTCTGCTTTGTGAGCTGGTTTATCTTCTCAATAAGACACACGAGGGTATCATTTACAGCCCAATAAATTCATAGTTTCCACATTTGGTGGCACACGACCCTCAGGCTCCTGCTTAGGAACACACAAGCATGAGGCACTGCACTGTAACTCATGCTCTGTCACAGCTCCTGGCTTAATTACAAAGCACTAAAAATGTGAAATAACAAAAAATAATTAATGTAATAAGCTAATGATATGAAATATGTTTTGCTGAAATTAAAAAAGTCTCTCTCCAGGCTGAAAGGTCCAAACATTAACCTGTGTGTGTGTGCTGGTTTAAAAGTTAACCAGCAGGGGAAATGAACTCAACTCAAAAGAGAGATTATAAGTCAGAATAACAATTTAATAAAATAATACAATAAGTACGATTATACAGAAAAACAATTTGGTTTTAACCCACAAAACCCAAATGTATAACCCAGCACCCTGGGCTATGAACAAAGTGGTGTTTCTTGGGCCCCCCCTGAGTCCAAAGTAAAGGGAGAGGGGAAAAAAACCTGCTGGTGGGAGAACTGTTGCAGTCTGGTCAAAAGTGGTGATTGCAGTCCAGTTGAGGGTGATGAGCTGCAGTCTGGTTGAGAGCGGTGAGCTGTAGTCTTCCTCTGGATCCCATGAGTGGTAAAAAGGTTCCAAAACTCCAAGTTTATATATTCTCCAGTTCAGGCAGGAATGCTCAGTCCTTCCCTCAGAGCGGGGAATTCCATAAAAGGGTATGAGGACAGGAACATCTACAGGCCTCTACTGCTAACAATTTCTGGGAAATGGCATGGAAGGCTATAGAATACACAGTTTTGGGTTACACCCATACCATGATGAACTGGTCTCAGCTATCCTAACTAGGACAGTGTGGGAACTAATTATGGTGTGAGATACGTGGTGGTAACGATGACTTTTGCTGGACTGCTCTGCTTCCAAGATCAGATCTTAGTTGTATGGGGAATACATTCTTACTTTTGCATAACACTTCCAACAGTTTTTCTTTGTCGCTGTGAAAAACTGAAGTTCCTTACTGCTGAGGGACATGGGCCCAACTAAACTGGATTTCAGTGATCCCTGTGGTTGCTTCCATCTCAGGATATTCTATGATTCTATGACTTTATGATTCAGTTTACAGTGAACCAGACCTGGAAAAGAGCAAAGACTATGTGCAAACTCTCTGGTTGCACGAGGAACTGACCCAGTGGAGGGCAACAAAGATGACTAAGGGACTAGAGCATCTCTCTTATGAGGAAAGGCTGAGAGAGTTGTACCTGCTCAGTCTTGAGAAGAGATGACTGAGAGGGGATCTTATCAAAGTCTGTAAGTATCCAAAGGGATGATGCCAAGAGGATGGAGCCAGGCTTTTCTCAGTAGTGCCAAGCAATAGGACGAGAGGCAATGGGCAGAAACTGATGCACAGAAAGTTCCACCTGAATATGAGGAAGAACTTTACTGTGTGGATGACTGAGATTGGAACAGAATGCCCAGAGAGGGTGTGGAGTCTCCATCACTGGAGATATCCAAGAACCATCTGGACACAATCCTGTGCAATGTGCTCTGGGATAACCCTGATTGAGCAGAGGTTGGAGCAGATGACTCCCTGTAGTCTTTTCCATCCTGACCCATTCTGTGTTTCTGTGTTTCTGTGATTCTGTATCACTACTCCAATGCCTTCAGGCCTGCTCCAATTCTCTTCTTGTTGTCTTGAAATGGGCCATGTGATGTGATATCTTTGGAACTGAGTGGTGATGGTGACCATGGCACACCGTAAGAGACCAATTCCCCAAGCCACTTGTGGCACATGTCATCACTGTCACTGTAAGGCCATGGGAGGAAGTCTGTGCAGAGAACCAAATCATCCACCTCACAGTAGAGACCTTCTCTTTTAGCATCTACTTGGAGCTTGTTAGTTGGTCAGTGCTGCCATTGCTATAGCACAAACACAAATGGATGACATTCAGGTGTGTTGGGGATGGTGATAATTTCTATATGTAAATAGTGAAATGCAGTTCCCTTCTGTTTTTCAGTTCCTTGTGTTTTGGAGGAGACACCTACGTGAGTTGCTTTGTTCCATACCTCAAACCCCTTTAAAGGCTGGAAAGTAGACAAAAGGGGGGAATGGGGAATATGCCTATGATGGCAAAGATAACATGGACATCCAGGCAACTTAAATGGATGCAGTTTTATTTGGGTTTTTTTTGTCTGTGAAGTACAGGCTTTAATACATCAGCCACCAGCATTTGACTTCTAAAATCGGTGTTTAGACTTCTAAAATTGGTACCTGTTGGAGCAACAAAATAGGAGGTTTGGTGTCTCTTCTGCATCAATTGGATGTACTATAAATGTCATGAGGAAATTTTTCATTGATAATGCACTCAGGTAGAGTCAAATTTGCCTTGTTGACAGGAGCTAATTTGTTGGGGGAAATGAAGCCACCAATTGACAGGGCACTGGCAATCTCCATAAATTGGATCTGTAATATGCAAATCATGTCTTTAAAACCAAACTTAAAAGTTTCTGTGGCATGAACCTGTTTGCTAAAATTGCATTTGGAGCAATATCCCCATGACTCACCAGTAGCAAATCCAAAATCTACAGCACTGTGAGAAGAGGCAGCTCTATAGAACTGTGTCCTTAACTGGCAAAACACCGAGATGAGAAATATTCCCATTTTCTCCCCATCTGACAGATCTACTACAACAGTGCTTGGTAATTTTTAATACTGCTCTTCAGAGGATTTTTGCGTTTTAAAGGGTTACACATGATCCCAATTGTCAGAGAGGGCCCAGTTACCCACCACAGAAGGAACTGCTGCTTCTCCCTTGCTGCTACCTGACTGTGAAATGGCATCTGGGCATGGCAGCTACTCACTAATCTGTGAAACCAGGAATGAGAATTGTGTTTAATGGGCCTCTTCAGCAATGTCTGTATTCAGGATTTCACACGTGTCTGGATTGCTGCTGATTGTGGGCTGCCATGCAGATAACTGTGATTTGCAAAAGCGTTATTAGGATTGACTCTCAATATTATTTGTGTTTATGTGTCATTTACAGGAAAAGCAATTTTTAAAATGCTAATTAAGGGAAAAACTTCAGAGTTTTACTTTGCTCTCATTCTTTACCATTGAAGTTAAAGTAAGTTGTAGCCACCAAATGTTACACCCAGGTTTCAGCACAGGACTGGGCTCATCAGAAAAGGAGTGTTTCACAGCACCAATGCCCTGCTAAACTCCATGAGCACATCTCTGCTAAACCTGGCATGGGGGCAGCAGAATTCAGTCTTGTTCACACAGCTCTTTACCTGGTTTCCATCCTTGCTCACAAGCATCCTCTGAATGCCTGCAAGAACAGGTCTTCACTGCAAAATAAACCCAGTTGTGGGTTTGTGCTAAATTCCACTGCCCTTTACAGTCTGGTTGGACATGGGTTCATTAAGGAGAGAGAACAGGCATGAAGTGGTTCATTCCCACCCATGTTAATCAGGACCTGGTGAAAGAAAACTTTTTGTAAATATTCCAGAGGCTTCAGAACTTTTGTGGAATGTCCACACCAGTCATAAGTCTATCCTGGGTTCACTTTGGCAGAGGTCTTCAAAATGGATCCTCTCTGATGCTTCCAATAGAATAAAACCATGGAGTATGAAAAACACCCCTTGGGGACCAGAAGGGCCTCTTCATATATATCCTAAAATCACAGAATGGTTTGAGCTGGAAGGGATCTTTTAGTTTCAATCCACCCTGCCGTGTCCAGGGATACTTTCTACTAGACCAGGTTGCTCAAAGCTTCATCCAGTCTGGCCTTGAGTGTTTCCAGGGGAGTGTTTCCAGGGATGGGGTATCCACAGCTTATCTGGAAACTTTTGTCAGTGCCTCACCACCCTTACCGTAAAGAATTTTTTCCTAATATCTAATTTAAACATACTCTCTTTCAGTTTGAGGCCATTCCCTCTTGTCTTATTACTCCATGATCTTGTCAAAGGTCCCTCTCCAGTTCTTCTATTGCCCCTTTAGGCACTGGAAGGCTGCTAGAAGTGTCACCTTGTGGGAGGCAGCCCTGGTGTAGCTGTGTCCAGCTGTGTGTTCTTTAGGATGTGCCGAAGGAGACGTCCAGGCACGGCTGGCAGCATTTACTCAATACTGCAGATTGTCCTTTAGGGTCATATTAGAGACTGGCACTTGCCTTTGCACAGATAACAAGAAATTTCATGTTTAGGATTATCAGATTTTCCAGCTACTCTGCAGAAACAGCTGTCAGCAAATCTGTGACAGCAGATGTTGGGATGTTATTCAGTGTACTGTGTGCTAATCTGATACTCTGCTCTACCCAATTAGACAGTCATTTTTTGCTATCACAGGAGGAAGCTTGGACAAATACTGTTACAAGAATGTGCAGTGAAGTAGTCTGGGTCCTTCCAGAGCAAGGAGCCTTAGGCAGATACTCACTTTTCCAGTCAATTGACTTTATTTAAAGAGTTCTGTCAAGATAATCCATGCTTTCCTTTCTCACTACTGCATGGGCATTGTCAGGGTGGCTTGTCTCAAAAGAGCAGGGAAGAAACTTGTGGGGACAGGGACTGTTTGGAGGTGACAGCAAAAGGAAGACACTGCCTGGACTGCACCTCAATAAACTCCAGCTGCCTGGGCCTCCAGTTTGAGGTTATACTGCTGCAAATTGCGGCCTAACTTGCCAGTATCATCTCCCTTGTATGTGAGATGTGCATTATGCTTTTGAGTGTATGTGCAAGGATCCGCCAGCCAATCCACAGTGCTAGCCACTAATGAAATCCTTTGACATCCCAGCTGGAACTTTAGAGACAGCAATTTCAAATGCTCAACCACTAAAACTCAAGTCTCAGAAGCAGCATCGGATGTAGCCCAGTTTCATGTGCCTTTCTCAGCAGCAGTGCTGGTTTGAGCAGATCCCCCATTTCAGGCTTTGAAAGTTAAATACCTTGAAGTCCCCATTTGGAATAGCATCTTCCCTCTTTATAATCTAGAAACACAGAGAGCTGGTCTTGCTAAGAGAAACTCGTTGGTAGTCTTTGGAACTGTGTCATGATGCCCCCTTGTTTCTCCATTAGATGAATGTAACTCCTGAGTGAAACAGTACATAGTCAAATCTAACACATGATTTCTATGTGCCAACCTGTAACCACATCATTTGGCAGTCTGAACTTGAAAACCAATCACCTTAGAAACCTGAGATTATTTTTTTTTATCTCTGCAATTTTTGTATAAAAGCCGAAATGAGCAGAAAGAAAAGTAATTATGGATTTTTACTCAAATTAATGTCCTCTATCGTGGAAGACCCAACCACTACAGAACTGACATTAAAGATGCAAAATCAGAACCAAAAATTAGGCTAGTTCCTGGATTTTCTCTGTCCAGTAAAGACTCATGGAAAAAGTTGCCTGCCACCTGCCCTATAATGCCTGTGTTTACCTCAGAGCTGGTAACACAAGGCCCCTGCTACAGTGAATGGAAAGAAGGTATTTGACACCAGTGTTCATATCATCTATTTTAGAATGAGATGAATGATGTCTTGGAAATGCTTCTGTGCCTGTGGACAGAGTCAAGGTGACTTGCTTAGGTACAAAAGACACATTGCTGACGTTTTGGTAAGAAAAATCCTGCTTGTGGTGATGATGTAACTGGATTTAGGAAAATACTGTAGTAAAACACAAAACAGAAAAGGAAAGGTTGTATTTATATTGCACTGCATTTTGTGGTCAGTTATTATTAAAGTCGTTTTAAAAAGTAATTCAAGTTTCTCAAAAGAATCATCTGTGTGAGCTGACAGGAAAGGTATACAAAGCAGCATTTAATTATGTCTGGTGAGGATGCTGTGCAAACTCATTGTTTGCCTTGATCTGGAAAGCCCTGCCCTTGGAGAGGAAGAGGAGGAAGCAAGATACAATAACTATGGTTTCTGAGAAACTTTGCAAGGAAATTAAACAATAACAGAGTAGAAGATCAACAATTCCAGGTAAACAAAATGCCAATATGTTGATTTTACATGTATGGGAATTTTTATCCCTGTGTTATTAAACTCCCACGGCTATTGCTGTGATTAGTGTTCTCCTTCTAAAACAAGTTAAAGATTAGCTGTAGTGTTTGTGGAAGGGACTGGTCAGAATTCCCATATTATATACCAAAAAAATAATGATTCCCATGGTGACATTCTGGATAGAAAGTTCACTTCTTTTCAATTACCATGTGCAAATATACCAACATGTCTTTTTTGTTTCAGCAACACCTGGGGTAAGTCTACACCACAGGGCAAAGCTGCTGCTATCCCAAAATTAACTCCTTTGCACATGCTTGTTGGGGTAACTACAGCACTTCTGCTGACTCTTGCAGTGTCCCCCCACATTCACATTTTCCTTGATTCAAAAAGTTTTCAACTCCAGTGAAAAAAATCTGTAGTTTCAGCTTCTATCCCCTTCCTGCCTTGTGATCATTGTGGTCACACTGGTGATTTCCTGCTTGGTTTCTACCCTGGTAGAATTTAGGCCTCGAAAAATAGTTTTGCTGAGGCCATAAGCAGATGCTGCTCTGCTATATAGCACAGTTGTCTTGGTCCTGACCACCTCCTATTTCAGAGATGGTCACTGAGCTGCAATCCCATCTCTCTAAGATAAACTGTGAGCCTGCAACAAATGACGATCCCAACTCATAAATGCGCAGAGCACTCATAAAATCACAGCTGGAATTCCTAAATTGGCCATAGGTGGTCCCCAAACTGTTGCAATATGCTGGTCTGTCTGCTGTCACAGATGCACTCCCTCAACCTCTTTCCCTCCCTTGGCCAGACAATCACTTCTTCCGGGATTCAAAGTGCAGCACTTAACACTGAAATTTGTTCTATCTCATTCTGGTAAGCTTACTTGCTGCTCTCTCTTGCACAGAATACAAGATTACCCTGAAGAATAAAATAAAGGAATTAATTGACATTCTAATTAATTGCGACTTTTAATTAATATTCACCAGGGTGACAAGTGTTCTGGAATGCAAAACAGGAGTAATTCCTGAGGAAAAGAGGGAAAGGCCTTGCAGTTTGTGTTCAGGTTAAATGAAGACCTTGAAGCTGAATATATGATTATGTCAGGTATCTGCTAACTCTGTTCAATGCCTGAAATTTTTGCTCATTTTGAAACAGCACAGACAGTCTTTTATTAGCAATATCAGGGGCTGTGAGCAGGGCTCAGGGACAGAGGACACTGAGTAGAAAGCATGATTCATAACTTAATCAACTCAGTGTTTAAAAACCTAGGTAGAGCAGAGGCACCACAGAGAGAGAGGTCAAGGGATGGACGTGGCACGTGCCATCACCTTCTCCCATGTGCTGAAGAAACCCATGTAGGAACACACTGGAGACCTGTAGCCTGTTGATGGCTCTGCAGGAGGTCAGGCTGTCATAAAGTGTTGCATGGATGTGCTGCATTTTATTTGCATTGTGGGCATCCCTTTACTATAAAGTTGCTATAAACACTGTAATTTTCTCCCAGGCATGAACTATAGCTCTTTGACATGCCTCTGAAAGATGGGCTCCTTTAACTCACTGGTGGTAAAGAAGGGGAAGGGGACATTACGCCTGTATAAAATTTAATATTCACTTTATTATGCAGTTTATATGTTGGTAATACTCCTATGATTGCAAGGCATGGTTAGTGCCTAAAAGCTGTGGCCCTGAAGGGTGGTACAGGGATGTACTATAGGCAGGATCAAGTGTCTGACAAAAGAAAGAAGCCATTCATTTTTTTTCAGAGTTTAAAAAACTGTAGCTGTTCCTGACAAGAGATGAACTAAGAGTAGTGCGGAGTTCCCTGTTCTGCCTTCTCAGCACAAATATATCTGTCTTCTGCAGAGATAACTGCTGAAATGGAGTATTCCCCAAAATTATCTTACTGCCAAGAAATAGTTCTTAGCTCATTTGACTTTACAGCAGATTCGAAAGGATGAAGGAGGAAAAGACTTTGCACTGCTTGGCTGTTCCCTGAAACAGAAATTTCCCTTCCCCAGTGGAAGGCATGATCACACAACACAGTCAAGGTGACTCAATATACTAATTTTCACTAAAAAAGAGCTCTCCCTTCTTCTTTCCCCTTCCTTTTCCTCTCACCCTCACGTGCACTCCAGCAGCAGCCCTTGTTTGCCAGCCTGACCCTTGCATGAACCAACACAACTTTCTGTTGCATTAGTTTTCTGCCAGGTTGGAGAGTTCAATCAGTCCAGCAAGGATGAAGAAAACCACCTCAACCACAAATAGAGAAGCAGGAACACACAGCTGGGAACATGGGGAAAAGAAAGCAGGTAGGCTGCAGGGACAAGAACTGACCTCTCTCAGTGCAGTGACCATTAGACTGGCTCAACTATGTGATCCAAAGGTCTCGCAGAATGTTTAATTTCTCAGACAACTTTCGGATAGCTCATTATTTCGGAATTCCTCTGAACTCCTTTACCAATTCAGAGGAAGTGTTATCATCCTGGAGACTGTTTTTATCTATTAGGGTTCCACACTAAAAATTACACCGTGATGTTGTAACATTTTATTGGCCAACAAATGATCTGTTGCAGCTGCAGAGCAGTCGACAGCAGAGGTTGAACCTGCTCCTTTGGACAGCATTGTTCAGTCCTGCTCTCTTACTGATGGTGGTGATAGCTTCCAAGATGCCTGTGAATTGCCCCAGTCCTTTGGTGACCTCAGGTTGATAAGAAGATGTACACTCGTGCTTTGGAAGTGGTTTGGAGGAAGCTGGGGACCATTCTTGAGCCTCTCTGCTGTTACTGGTTGTGTGAGTTACCACAGGGCTGAAGGAATAGATGGAGTTGCCCTTCTCTGTCCATCTGGTAGCTAAGCCACAGATTATGCTCAGAGGGACAGAAGACTTCTTGACTCCTACACCAGGAGGAAAAGGTGAAGCTGAAGTCACTGAGGAAGTGAACAAGGAAAAGAATCACCAGACCTGATCTTTTGGCCTTTCCAGCACTCTTGAATTCAAGAAAACCAACTGACTTCAGGATGAAAATACAGATTCCTCTGTGCATTAGCTATGCAAAATCAGATCCTAATTAGCAATGGAGCTTACTGTAATCCCATCTTTGCCAATTAAGTGTCTTCTGCTTCTAAATCGAAGGAAACTTCAATGTTAATTTTAAAATATTGCTGGCATTTATCATAGTAATTACTTTAGCCATGTAAAACTCCAGACGCCATAAATAGTGTTGATACTGTAGATTAAGTGCTCCCAAGGTACATATTACTGATGCTACAAAACACACATGGAGACAAGGGTATTCTCCAAGCTCAGCATTTTTTGGACTCATGCAAAACCATTTGAGCACAGAGTCACCTCATCAGATTTCTGAAAATGATTCATGCTCCTTGTCAAAAGCCATCCATCTTTATCAGCGACTGTATTTTGGAAGAGCAAAAGAAGCATACCTGGGCAAACACACTTACAAGCTCTGATATGAAAACATTCTTCGTTGCAATTATGTTTGTCAATTAGTAACTTTTAAAGATGGGAAAAGTTTATCTCAGGGTCTTTGAATCACCATAGTCTTCATTTCCAAATTCTCAGACCCTGAAAATTAGATCTCTTTGATCTGTTAGAGATATCGTGGTTATATAACCCATAAATGAAGCATTATGAAGTACTGATCAGCTTAGAAAACGTTCATCTCAATCCACTGCTGTGGATCTCTGCCCCCAAAAGCAATTAACAGAGTCTGTGTAGGTAGGAAAAAACAGGGTCTTTATCAGACACACTTCTCTAGTTTGGAAAGGCTTCTGCAGACAGGTATGGAAAGGTGGAGAGAGCAAGAATTGAAGAGATGTCAGTAATCAACTAGAATCTGGTATGATATCAAACTGTGAGGTACCTGAAACCAGAAATTTGTCAAGTTTACACATGTAAAGTGGGACCATTTTTGTAATAATCTGTTGTCAATATTATCTATAATACTATTGGTTATAGGCACACCTGACAGGTAAAGATATGTTGCCCTTCTGTGAATGTGAGGCCACACCCTGAGTACTGTGTCCAGTTCTGGGTCCCTCAGTTCAGGAAGGATATTGAGGTGCTGGAGCAGGTCCAGGAAGAGCAACAAGGCTGGGGAAGGGACTCGAGCACAAGTCCTATGAGGAGAGGTTGAGGGAGCTGGGGTTGTTCAGCCTGGGGAAGAGGAGGCTCAGGGGAGACCTCATCACTCTGTACAACTCCCTGACAGGAGGTTGTAGCCTGGTGGGGTTGGTCTCTTCTCCCAGGCAGCTCTCAGCAAGACAAGAGGGCATGGTCTTAAGCTCTGCCAAGGTAGGTTTAGGATGGATATTAGAAAGAAATTCTTTACAGGGAGGATAATCAGGCATTGGAATGGGCTGCCCAGGGAGGTGGTGTATTAACCATCCCTGGAGGTTTTTAAGATGAGATTAGATGTGGCACTTAGTGCCATGGTCTAGTAACTATGGCAGTAGTGGATCAAGGGTTGGACCTGATGATCTCAGAGGTCTTTTCCAACCTCACTGATTCTATATGATTTTATGTTAGCAAATGGTAATGTCTCCAAAGAAGGTAAAGAGGTTTCTGTTTAGATTTGGCTCTGGTCTCTCCCTGCAGAGAACCTACTCCTTCACCTGGTTGATGGTGCTGATGAAAGGCTCTCTGGGGTTATGCTTTCTGTTGGTTTTCCTGTTTCACAGGAGGCTATTTAGATCCTGCATACAGCAGAAGCTGGCTGCACCCTTGGAAGCAGCAAGATCCATCCACAGTGATGTGTACTGCATAAAACACACATTTATCACTCCATTGCTTTTTATTAATAGGAGGAAAGATACTAAAAAATAACTCAACCCCAAGACACAGAATGGAGATAAAGCTGTTTTATAGCATCTGAAAGCATGTGGAAAAATTGTTGCATAGCTGGAACTTATTTGGCACTAGGGAAACTATTTGTTTAGCTGCCAGTAAAACTGTAGAAGAGGAAATACTTATAAGAAGACATCCAAACAAGCACTGAGCTTCCTTCCCACGAAAATCAAGGTCAGATAGAGCACTTGAAATCATTAGAAACACATGAAAAATGAGCTCATATTGTCACTGGGACTGACTCAGACAACAGTTGGAAATATGTGTTTGTAAGGACCTAAAAGTTTCCTACCACCTGCAGAACTGCTCAGAATTTATTTCTTGAACATTCTGACTGGCACAGCTTGGGCAAAGTTCCCAAAATTCAGCTTGTGTGGCCTGAAGGGTGAGCTCTGTCTGCAATACTGTCTTTCTTGCTCATGTTTAACCCAATGGGAGATTTCTTTGCCTGTCAGCTTCCAACCAGGAGATGTGGCAGCATGCTCTGGCACAAACTTGGCCAACTGCTGCAAGGCAGTGCATCAAAACACTGTATGGTTAATCTGACTGCTTTAAAAGATACATCTTCTGCTGCAGAAAACTGCATCCAATATGCTTTCATATGGAAGCATTGGCTTAACATTAGTATTTTGCATCCTGTGGCCACAGTGGCTTTGTCCTAAATATAACGTGCAATTATAGTTACTTATAACCTCGATATAAAAAATATTCAGTGGCAGTAAAAACTCTCGGGCAGTCAGCACACAAGAAAGTTTAGTGTTGTAGGCTTCTTCTGATTATTACTGCAACTACATTGTTTTTTCCCAAATGACAAACTGACTTCAGGAACAGAAATAAAACTGTACATTTTTGCATTATGTAAAAACCTTCTTTTACGTTAAATAGCATTTCACACAAGAGAAATAAGTACTTTTTTGTTGTTTCCAAAGTGAACTGTAACATACATTTTGCTCTGTTTCCGTTTGCTTTAACTAAGAGATTTCTGTGATCATCTTTTGCAGCCAGTATGTTGCCGGTTGTTTAAGAACTTGTGGTCATTATGAAAGATAAATGACAGTCCTTGGAGCCCATGGGTGAAACACACATTAGTCACTAGTAAATGATGTATAAAAAATATTCAGCTTGCAAAAAGATAATGGTGGTTCCTATTTGAAAATGCAGAAAAATGCACATATCTGGAGCACAAAAGTGTCTCATCAATATCTCTGTGGGTAGCAAACTAACCTGTCAAGAAGAAAATGTTGAAGAGATGGGGATATTTATGCACTCACAGTGCTGATCATAATGATGTAAAGGACTATTAAAGCAAACTTAAAATATTAGATACTGCAAGTACACCACTTAATTGTTTTTTCCATGCAACCTAGGAACGCTCTAAAAAAATTCAGTAAGGAATTGCTCATTCCACATCTTTGACCTCTAGTGATCCTGCCTTTCTTCATTTCATTGTTATCCATAAATTTGATAGTCATTCCTGATTTGACCTTTTACTAATGGCAAAGTCCTTCCCCCCCTCCAGTGCTGGAGCTAAGGACTGGGACTCGCAGGAAGGGAAGCCCAGATGACAGAAGCCTGTCTTGGTGACTCTGACCTCTGGACAGGGCTGTAGCAGCATCCACAAAGTGGGGCTGTGGTGACCTCATGGCTGCTGTTCTCTGTCCCTCTTCTCCCACATGGTGACTCCCAGATGAGACATCACCCCTGCATTACACAGAAAATCGCCTTGCTTTCCCAGAAGAGGGCAATTCTGCCATTTCCTCTGGTGTGGAAATTGGGTGCAGTTACCCCATTTCAGGGCTCCAGCCCCCAGACTGGGGTTAGCACCAGACTTTGCTGCGTGAGCCACATCGTGGTGCCAGGCTGTTGGTGTGGGGTGGGTGAAGACCTGTGGAGCAGCTGCCTGCCAGAAGGGTATCAACTCCCATTCTTGTGGACCTGTTTTTCTTGCCGTTTATTCCTGTCTCCCTTAGCTTACTTAATGAAGAACCTTTTCTGTGTGCGTTGCCAGGAGGGCTGAACTTGCTGTGCGTTGCCAGGAGGGCTTGCTGCTGCTGTTCCTGGCAGACCCAGTCCTACTTCACTGCCCCTACCCACAGGCTTAGTGTTGTGGCCTTGCCTCCTTCCTTGTGTGAGATTGAGTGCTTCTCTCACTCTTCACAGAGCCAATTTGACCCAGTCATCTGGAACCCCCCCAGTTATAAATATATATCTATAAATTAATTTACTTTTTAACACCTTAACTTTCTGTCGGTTGTGATAGATCAGCAAGAGATTCTCTGAGGATCCTCTGAGGACCAGAACATCTCAGGCAGCAGGAGAATGGTGGGAAAGAAGCGATGGGGAGGAAAGAGCAGGACTATCCCTTCCCAAGGCAGTGAACCACTAAAGCTGCCCATCTGTGCCGCTACTGAATGATCTCAGATAAATATTCACCTTTAGTTCCTTCCTGGTACTCTTTGCTGTGAAGGTGGTGGCATGACACCACAACCTGAAGCGTTACATACTCCTCCTTTTACAGGAAAAGCCTGTAAGGTGCAAAAGAAAAATTGTTCTGTAGCTCTGGACATCAGCAAATGACATATGTCAGTCAGATGTTGCCCAGCTGCTCGAAACAGGACCTGGGGTCTTCAGCTGTTCGCTGCTATGCTTGAGCAGTCTGTCACAGCTGTCCTGTTGTATCAGAGATAAGTGCTCCAATGAGTGCTCCTCTTTGTCCTTTAAAGTTGTAAAGGCTCTTAGGGTTGTGAAATTTTGATCTTCAGTCCTTTCTCTAACTTTTATGACCCACTAAAATAAGGAGATATTTTGCATGAAGGGAAGCCTGAGCCTGGAGAAATTGCCTGCCTTCTGCTAAATCTTGCCCAGTGTGGTTTGTGCTTATGAAGATCGAAGGTTTAACTCCCTCAGCATAACAGAAAGAAAGCTCTTTGGCACTTGCACACCAAAACAACAAATTGAACCTGCCCACTGTCTGACCTGTTCAGCTCTGCTGTAATGAGAAGCAGTCAAATCCAGCATGTTGCAACTTTATTATCAGAAAAGAGAAAGAAATCTCTTTAGCAACAAGTTATTTACTTCTGAAATAACCTTGGGTTGTCAACTGGAGAGAAATATGCTCCCTTTCTGTATCCACTTCACATTTCCCTTGCTTCCAAGGTTCAAATCTAAGGCAGTTTCTGCTGCTGTGGGAGGAAAAATAGCATGTGCTGAGTGCCTGGTTAAGGTGTTTATAGGTGTACATTTAGAGCCAAAGAAAGCGCTGTAGCATTATGTTTTCTGGACACAAAGAACAGTTCCATGGCTTCAGCTAAAATGTTTTTTTATTTGAAATGCAGACGCTCGGCATTATAAAAAGTACAAAATACAATTCACCCTGAGAAAGCTTGCTGAGCATTTTTTATATGAACTCTGCTACAGGAACAATGACAGCAAAATTGTTGCTTTGCCAGGAGTATGAGAAGAGACTTTAGGAATTCAGTCCCTGACTAGCAAAGGTAGTTACCTCACAGCTGCTTATTAGAGCAGGTTGGAAAAGAGTACTTGCTCTCATTAATGACATTTCTATTCTGAAACAGTGAGCAACCAAAGTCCCTGAAGTTTTCATTGAAAACGAGGGAGGTGGGAGAGATTTTGGAAATGCCAAGCTCTTGTTCATATATCTTCCTTTTCTCTGTCTCTCTGAAAGGGGTTTTTTACTGCCACACTGCTGGGGAATCTGGGGTGGAAACAAGCTTCAAGGCTGTCTTTGCATGAAAGGTTTTATATTTGTGCCCTGCAGCATTTGGAGCGAGGAAGATATATACAAAAAGAGTTGGGTAGAAAAACAATTAAATAGACTGGAACTCTTGAGCACAGAACACAGACGACTGATTGATATCTACTTGCCTGGATTACCTGACATGAAACAAACAAAACCCCCAGATGTGTCAGTTGGGAATACTTTAAACTGAATACATCATTGTGATTTGACTAATGTGGTCTCTTCCACAAGCAGTTGATTACAGAGATTAAAAAACTTATACAACATCAAGCTCAGCCAACAGAAATCATCACTGAAATTGTTTTAAATGTTCCATATGTGGGGGTGAAGTGCAGCTAGGTACTGTTACAGGGAAAATAAAAACACACAGTCAGGCAGGATGCTGGGAGAAGACTAGCAATGTTTTATAGTTTCTGTCTAGGGCCAATATGATTTTATGAGGTAAATTTTCTATCGCACGTCTCAACGAGTTGGTCCTCAGCCATTGAGAGTCCTTGTAGCTTATGTATGTTTCCCTCCTTCCACTTTCTTCCCCTCTATGGAAGACAAAAAAGTGACCTCTGAAAAGTTTAGTTGAGAAGATAACACCTGAGATGCTGGAAGAGAGTGTTGTAGTGGAGGTGGTTTGATGGCCAAGGAACTACTCTGGGAAGAGATGCTTTACTGGCCCTTTCCAGTCACAGCAAACCTCTCCTGGAAGTGCTTGGAAGAGAAGAACAAACTCTTCTCTAAAGGAAAAAAATGGGACCCCCCCTCCAAGCTTCACTGGATATGCTGGGGAAAAGACAAAGTTTCTGAGCTTAGGCAAATGGGTTATAGCCTATGAAGCTTGAGCTGAGCCTATGAGCCTATGAACCACCTGGAAATTTAAAGGTTAAAAGGGAGACAGTGGCTTTTGGAAAATAATGTCCAGTAAAATATTAGAAGCTGAGGTTAATTAAAACTACACCATCCTTTGGGAATGGGTTATTTTTATGTTTGCTCTAGGACTAAAATCAAGGCTAACTTTGGATTTTGGTGGATGTTTGCCAACAGTGATGAATAGGTTATATATTTGTTTTAAAACATCTCCAGGATTACAGCTTAGAAATGGAAATGGAGAAAAGAGGCAGACTTTACTGGAATAAATAAAACCCTACAGTCTAATGTGTCATTTTAAGAAATTACATTAATTACACAATGTCTTGGAATTTTTTGCACTGGGTTTTGACAGGGTTGGCCTCCAAATTATAACCTACACTGGAGAAGATATCAATAAATTGAAGACCCTGAGTCACATCAGCAAAGCAGCACTACTGGCATCAGGTTTTTGTTAATAATTTCTGTTGCAAAGTCAAATAAAGCAGTAAAATTACAGCCTGACAGGGGAAGAAAGGCAATGGGAACAGCCTCTGCAGTACTCACATTGTCCATTAAGAACAAATGCCATCAGGGAGGCGGGAGGTTTTTACCACACCAGGTAATTCTTCTCCCAGTGGTCAGGAATTAAGGCAACAGCAACAAAATGCAGGGTGCTTTCATTCGTTCAAACAGCTTCTCACTCCATGCTCTCAGCCTTCAGACGTCCCATTACTCCCTCCTCAGAGGGAGCATGGGCTCTTCTGTAAGTAGGTAATCCCACTGCTGGCTTGGCATCTGACACCTCCCTAACAATGCCTGGATCACTGTAACACGGCTTCCTTAGTTCCTTCTCTTTATTTCTTTTTAAAAAGTTATGGATAACGTGAAATCTTGAATCACTTTAACAAAACAAGAAAAGAATATGAGGCTACTTTGTTTTGAAGCTGCTTTCCTGCTGCACTGGAGCGAGCAGATGGCAATTTATGCGGGGAAAGCACCCTTACCCAGGTAGCTCCCAGAGAGCAAAGACAGAGTGAATTAGGGGATCCTAACTGTGAAGCACCATCAAATATGCTTGCCATCTCTTAAGACTTTCCTGTCTTCATACTGGAGGTTTGTAGCAGTGAGATGATGATGTTGAGAGCTGGCATATGTTGGAAGACTGACGGCCAGCTCTGAGAGTGGAGCTGGCAGCATCCCCCTTGCTCCAGGGTGATGAGAGTGGAGGCCTTGTCATGGGACAATAAAATATTCATGTGTTTGAGAGACATGTATTTCCCTCACACTTGGGCACTGTGGGTCAGAGCTTGTTCTCAGTGATGGAGGTGCAAATCCCAAGTAGTTGCTTTGTCTGTGTATGTGTGTGTGAGACTGTTTTTGCACCAGTGTGAGAGGTGTTAGGGAATCTGATGCCTTCTACAAACTATTTGGAAGCTGTTGATTCAGGAGGAGACTGGCATTAGCAGGCTCTAGGGATTGCTATTTATACATGTATTTTAAACTGCAGTTGTTCTCGGAAAATCTGACTTTAAAATAGCAATATGCCTTTGTATTCCTCTGATTGCCAGATGAGATGCTGTGTGTTCCCAAGGATTTGTTTGAGTTTATTCCTTCCTAACTGCCAGCACTAGAAATTCAATCTCAGGTCCAAGAGCGAACAACATCCTTCTCTTCTCACATATCATCACCAGTAATAAAAACCTGAAGATCAAAGTGTGCCCTTGGTGACATGTCTACAACCATTTTATCTGCCAGTGATCAGCCATCATTTGGAATCCTGCCAGCATTTCTGTCCTGGGTGCCTGAGAAAGGGCTGGACCCAGATTGCTCCGTGTATTATGTCTTCCTCAGCAGCAAAAGAAAATCAAGAGTAAAACAATTACTTTCAAAATGAAAGGTATGGGGGTGTGATTACACGGGGCATTACCTCACTGTTACTAGATGTTATACTGCATCAGTGTTATTCACCTGTTAAGAAGGTGCTGATTTTTTCTTAGGGACAAGTCGTGCACTTCAATGCACCTGGACTGAAAAATGCCAAAGTTTCTGTCCCCAACAAGCATCTTTTAGGTCCAGGGAGTAGAGGAAACTAACTCTGAAGCCTCTAATCTGTGGCTTTAAACCTGAGGAATTTAAACTCCAGTGACTCTCCCTCAGGCTGCAACTCTTTCCTCACACCACTTTCCTGGCTCCAAAAAGGACATACTCAGAGCAGAAAACCAACTAACCCCCCTGATTACACAGAGTGCTTAAGCAGCTGATGAGCATTTGACACAGAACATGCTAAAATTTAATTGTTTATTGAAACAGGTCCTGCAGGCATCCAGGTTGTTCTTGATGCCCTGGAGGTGGCAGAGTGGGCTTGCAGTGCCCTGTGGCTGGGATCCATACTTGGAGAACCCTGCAGCTCTGAGGGATGCACAGGCTGTCCTGGCTGCAGGTCTCAGCCCTCATCTTGCTGGCACCGAATCTGTGCCCAGCCTTATATGTAAATTTAATTTTGTTGGGAGCTAATGGAGTGAGGAATTTGACACACCTTTTCCCTCTCTGTAGGTGGGAGCCATATGGCTCCCAACTCTCGCAACGTTCCTCAATCTGAAGATGAATGAGCATTAACATATGTTCCCTGGAGTAATTAAAAATGTGATCATAAACAGAGTCTGACTCACTGAAGGTAGAATGTTGTTACAGGGGGAAAATTGAAGTCAAGGCAGTGCTTAAGAGGCAAGCAACTACCTGGGGTCCCAAGTGCAGGTAACAGTGCAGCAGTTTACATTCAGCATTGGTAAGGATGACACCAGGAAGAAGAAAGGAGACGTGTTTGGTGTAAACCATATTAGCTTAAAGCACTCTCCAGAACGTTTGAATTCAAACACTTCAGGGGGTTTGAATTAAGACATTTTGTGGTGTGAGCAGAAGTGGCTGCTGCAGCTCAGCTTGGTGAGGCAGCTCACTGAGCCAGAGGAACTCAGTCATGTATCCAAGCCCTAAGAAATTCTCCTTGCTGAACTAGAGCTAAATTTGAGGGATGTTTAAGAATTTCCCTGGAAAGCACCTGGGGACTGGATAGCTCAGGAGACAGAGAAGCAACCTCTGAGGCTGGGGGAAGAGGTTTTATGTATCTCTTAAAGAGCTGTATTCCACAGCCTTGCTTTACTAACAGTAGAGAGACACAGTATTTCCTTAGGGAAGTTCAAGTAACCCATCATGAAAAGCTCTGTGAAAAAGAAAGAAGTTTCCTGTTTCCCATCTGTCCCGCAAGAAAGAAGTGACTGGGTGGGAAAGTACTCACAGTGGGAAGGTTTTTCAAAGTGAGGAACCTTCAGAGATGCTCCGAAACAAAAAGCCTGCACCCTACCACTTATGTTGAGTTGTGCCTTACACATCCTCCCTGCTTCAAAGAGCTCTCCCAAAATTAACAGCAGACTGCAGGCTGGCTTTGGAGTTTTACATTGTTTTTTCTGCTTCTTTTTTCCCTTCTGTCCCCGTGAGACAGGGTTTCATGATGTGCTACTGGTTTCCTTTGCCCTTGGCACAGAAAGGTCAATCTCACTGAAAACCCATTTCTGGGAGAGTGGATCCTGAGGGCTGGGCTGGGCCTCATGAGAAGCAACACAACCCATCACAGCTACCGAAGGAGGAAGGACTCGACACTTCATCCTATGGACATGAGTGGTATGGCCACTTTCAGAACCAGGAAAATCAGTGGACCTAGAAAGGGAAAGCCAGGCTGCTGGACAGTTCCTGGGAAGACAGCTTGCCTGCTTCCAGAGAGCAAGAAGAGCTGATTCCCATCATGTGTGAGAGTCCTGGACAGGTCACCTACGCATATTTGTTCCCTCTCTCCAGAAATATTTATTTTAAAATTGCATTGTGTCTGACTCCTCAGTGCTATGGTGGTGTGTCCCATTCGTTCAACCTGAAAAGAAACCAAAACCAACCCCTTACACCGAACTTTTGCCTTCCGTTTTTGGGAGCAGTAACCTTGAGATCTTGAAGTTCTGGTAGACAATAACCCTTTCTGTCACAATCACCTCCATAAAAAGAAACAAATATGGTTTAGTTCAGAGAAGAATTTTAGGAAACCAAATTATGAGAGACTAACCTGAACCCCACAGATGGGCTTGGCAGTGCTGGGTTAATGATTGGACTCCATGAACTCAGAGGTCTTTTCCAACTTAAGCTATTCTATGATTCTATGAAACTGATGTGAAAAATAATAATAATATCAAGCACAAGGATTTCACCTCAGGAAATACAATATTAGCAAGGGTACAGCGTTTTTTCAAAGGTTTCAACATGAAAATTTCCAGTTGATGTTCATGAATATTATGAAATAGATGTTCTTCAAGTGATTCAAGGCTTTTCTTGCTTGTGACTGGGAAATTATAGACAAGATGTGTTGAATTCTCCAAATTAACAATATATTAATGGGAGAAAAAAAGAGAAATGAACAAAAATTAAAATTAGGTTAACATCAATAAAAAATCCCCAATGGTCAAACACATCCCTTTTGAATTCAATATTTGGTCTGATGGCATTAAGTTACATTCTGTTTTAAAGAGCAGACATTTTTATTTAAATGGCTTTTCTAGAGAATTTCCAAATGTATCATAGGTCAAAAGGCAAGCAGAATAAAAGGTAAATTTTGTATAAATCATTTGTTCCAAATACTTTGCTTAGTGAATGATGAACCAGAATAACAGAACAGATTTAGATCTTCTGCCCCTCTAGGTCATGATGTATTACTGCCTGCAGGTCCTTTCTCATTCTTCACCCATTCACGTCTCCATAAAATGTCTTGAAAAGAAAGTGAATAATATCCCAAGTCCTGTTGTCCAGGCACTGTCAAGTGGATAGAGAAAAAAAATGCATCAAATATAAATGTAAACTCCACACTGCAATGTAATAGTAGGGCATAATTTGCATAAATATTGTTTGCAAAGAGCAATTAGCACTTCATTTACATTCAGTGAAGTAGCAATTTGCACATTTTCAGGAAACAATTTCTTTACCCATATGTGCAAATTTTGTGCACTGCAATTGACACGCTAATAAAAAGATGTTAATAGACCAATTTTTTTTTACTTTATATCACAGTGTTCTGAAATATTGATTCACTCTGATGAAATATTGATTTGGTGGGCTATTTGTAAAAACAGAATAATGCAGATTTGAATTCTTAAAACTTGCCTTTTTAAAAAAAAATCAGAATTAATTTCAGATGTCTGCAGTCTTCATGCTCTTTAAGTGGTATTTTAATGGGTATTTTTGTCAGAGAAATATAATAAACATTATTAAAAAACATTAGCAAATTCGATCTCCTAATCTGCAATAACAATGAGTATATTTGCATATCACAGTATAAAAATAATACAGTCCATTCCATTAAATTCATTTCTCCATTAAATGTTAATAAAAATATTTCACGTTTATAAAGCATTTTGCTTCAGAATGCAGAAACTTCCTAATTAAGAGACGAATTTTATACTTATTACAAGTACAGAGAATTTTCTTAAACAACAAATATTTGCTTGGGAGTCGGACAGGAAAAGAACAGCCCCATGAGTTCAGCCAGCTGTTGTCAGCTGTTGTTGTCTCCTTCATAGCAGGAGAAATTGATGTTAAGTGATTTATTTAGACCACCTTCAGCCCCATCACTAACAGTTGCTCTGTTTGTTTATTTTCTTTCACTGTTTTGTCATTTCTACTGTGACATGCACATTTGGGGAGAGGTAGGGATCGGAGCTCCTACAAGAGTTGAGATGGTAGCTTCTGAAGGAGAGAAATCTTTTGGGCCAATGTTACTGATATTTGGCATGTTACATTTTTCCATTCTCAATCTGAGTTTACTACAGGGGGTAATTTTTGGAGACTGTTCAGTTGCCCATTCTGGGGTGTAGGCATTAAGATATAGCAGCAGAGAAGGATGCAGATAGACATGAATCCCCCTGTCAAGTAGGCTGGACACAGTCTGTCTCTGCTCTGCAGGCCATATAACAATGTGTCCTGACTAGTATGTCCTAGCAGGAGACTGCCAAATGAAAATATTAGCTAAATTGGTCATAGTTATGATGAGTTCAGAGTGTAGACAGTCAAATGGTTCTGTCTATTTCTGTGCAGAGGCAGCGTAAGTGAAATGTCCAAACATCACAAGGCACCTCTGGAAACCTTGCTCATATTGTGCATTTTAATAAAAGACATTATTTATCAATTTTTGAAAAATCACAAGGAAAATGAATATCAAATATGACAACAAACAGCAAAACCCCCACCAAATTCCATTTTTACATGCTTATTAAAGTAATTGCTACAATAATGAGCTTGAATTCCCTGCCTTTTCATCTCTGCCACAAGATAAGGTATCACTATGGTTGCACCCAGGAGCGTGACATTCACATCTATTTTGATGTCTCATTATTGTTGTTGTTGTCTTTTTACTTGGCAAATCACAGATTTGTATTTCATCTCCCATGTCAAGTATTCAAAGCTCTGCTTTGATCAGTGTAAAATGCATGTGCCCCTCACACAAGGTAAGATCTGTTTGAACCTACAAAGTAGTTAATTTTGAGATCTCATGTGGATCTCTGATTTACTCATAATTTCTTTACTCTATTTTTATTTACCCTTTTTTCTTCTTCTTTTTTTTTTCTACCATCCTACGTAATCTTTGAGCAACTTCTGGAGTTCTCAGGATTTACCCAAGTAGTGGGTGTTTTCCTCCCTGTACAGAGCTTTAAATGAGAAGGCCATCACATAATTTTGTACATTACAGACAACTAATACCCTAATGAGAAGGGGAATAAATAGTTGAACCTTTAATGTTTCTAAAGGCTCAGGGGGTCCACATTTTGCAAACAGCTCATAACATTACAAGGGAGGCTAATGACAAGAAAGCAATAACGACACAAGGCAGTTGAGAGCCCTCTGACCTTTGGAAAGCCCATGTATTTATTGCTTTCAAAACAAATAGATCTATCCAATTTTCTGTTGACTGCTAATAACTATGTCCAGTCACAACAACTGCTCCATACTCCACATCCAAGTGTGGGATGCTCTTTGGTCACCTTGTGTGGATTAGCTGGCAGGTACTTTGGGCTTGGACTGAAATATGGAAACTGATCTCTGCAAAACGACCCGGATTATGCTCTTTTATCTGCTGGGTTGTAAACTGCACCCGGCCGGGAATATGATGATCTGGGGCCCTTTTCGTCTTATTTATTTCTACTTCTTTCTCAATAGCCTTGAGAGACGATGTATCAGGTCAGACCTCCTGCTGGCAGCAATTAGGTTAGTGCCAGTGCCTTCAGCTGAGGAGCTGAGTTGAGGAACATCTGTCTTATCTCATGTATGAGCAATGCAACTAATGAGGCCACAATACCCAGTGCAGCTATTTGAGAGCCACAGTCATCTAATTTCCCTCCAAGTCTTTGTATCTTGTGTTTTACTGGGGCTGGCTCTCAGCTTTCACGCCTACCTGCCCCATGTGCATTTTGATGGTAAACTTTGGTGAACTTTACTGAAGTTGACAGTATTCAGGATGATGAGTGCGGGCTCTGACATGATTGTGTGATGGAGAAGCCAGAAGATCCTTGTAATTTACCCTATATCTATGGCTCCAGAATCAGTTTAAGCCTATTTTCCCCCATTAGAGCTGCACTGCCCCATCCACAGGCAGTAGCACAGCCACGTCTTAATGCTTTGAGTTCTTTGCCCACTGCCTCATCAGAGGTAAACCGTCACTGTGAAGTTTCTTCCGTCTCCAGGAATTAAGGATGTGCCTCTCTGTCCTGATTTATTCACTTTTGAGACAGACTTTAATTTTGCAAAGCTTCTCTCTCCTCGGCCTTTGCGTTTATTTTTGGCAGGAGCAGTTGCCCGCGGCACGAGCACTGAAGACTGGCTCAGTGTTAATAGTTGTCAGGGAAAATGAAGAGGCTATTTCTCACATCAGACTTTCACCCTGCATGACAAATGCTAGTATGAGCAGATTAAAAATCAATGCATGGTACAATATGTCAGACATAAAGCAACTCCATGTTATTAATTGGCACGCTACCCATTAGCTGCTCTTACTATGTGCCTCTGTGAGGGGAACAGAAACTGGTGAAGGCAGGTGGGTCAGAATCTCTTTTGGTATAAAGCAGTGCAGCAGTGCTGGAACTAATTGAGATATCCTGATTCACAGCACCTAGTTACTTGGATAAGGGTTTGAGTTGGGTTTTTTTCCTACCTTTAATTAGAATGAACAGCAGAGATAGTCTGTGGTATGTCTTCCCCTGCAACCTAAACCCTTTTTATCACAATAGCTCATTTAAAAACATGATGTGGTTTACAGAGGGATTTTTTTTTCTGCTTTTCAGTTGTCTTTGTGGTGGATCCTTGATTACTGACTTTGAAAATTTCCCAAGGAAATGACTTGATCTTAAGATACAAATTAGTGGCTGCACATAAAAATGGATTTACAAAGAAAACCAAAACCAGTAAAGGCTGAAGTTCATTTTCAAAGTCATAGTAGGGCTGGGAAGTGTTTGAGTAATCTTCAGGAAAAAAAAACAACAACAAAACCTTAGCATCATTTTCATCAGGTCCAGAGTTCGTTTAGCAGTGTTGCAAGTGCTGGGCACCCCCTACAACAGATTTCTTTCTGCAAAGTGTCCATCACCAGTAAAAGCCTCAGGATAAAACAGTTTGGAGGTCTTCCTCAAAAATGCTGCTAGATTTCTGCATGTCTTAAGAATTAACCTGGTTAAACACACTTTTCTGCAAGTGGTAGAAACAGAGAAGGGGGTGCAGACAACACAATGGACTTTGCTGCTGTGTGGCTGGTGAGGCACAGCCTCAGAGGACAAATATTTTATCAAGGGAAATAGTGCCTTCCAATAACTGTAGAGGTAGAAAAAAGCAGTTCGAATGGAGCAGAACACTGTGACAAACTTTGCTACATGCATTCAACAAGGGGCTTTTGGCTGTGAATGTCTGTAGGTACAGAAAGCACAAGCTCTGAGGCAAAGAGTTTTAAGCAGATTTAAGCAGGGCTGTTCAGATACACAAGACCTCAGTGACTGCTTGACTTCTGGATCTGGTGATATTAACCCAGTCTTTGGCAGCCATGGGTTAACCTCAGATGTAAGATACTGATGTAATATGTAATGACCCCATTTAATCTAAAGCAGGGCAGTGTTATATTTATCCTCAGGCTGGGTTTTGATTGTTCGGACTCTGTGGGTTCCTAATTTGCTGATCTCTCTTCTGGCACCTTTTTTCCTCCCTTTCATTCCTTTTACTCTTTTAAGCAGTCTCCAACTCTCCCATGCTCTTCTAGCATCTCTTTGGTGCCAGAAGAAAATATGCATTCACTCCTGAAGCCTGTTTTTCTGATGCACTCTTCACTTGGGCAGAACCTGGGATCAGAACCTTGCTAGAGTTCATCCTACCCTTGTCATTACCTCTATCCTCCTTAAGAAAGGACAGGAGAGGCAGTTGAGCAAATAATGTGCCATTTTGGGACCATGTCCCTGCCAGCTGTTACAGCTTACAGGCTGTAAAGTGCTCTGGAGTCTGACACGTATAAGTCACTCAGAGCTTAGGGTTAATGATGCTCTGAAAAGCTCAAGCATCTTTTTTTTTTTTTTTTTTTTTTTTAATAATTTATATTTTAACCACAGCCTGGACTTGGTAAGTTCAGAATGTGAATATATTTGAGTATGTTCATTTTTCTTTGAATATCAAAATAGAGAGGTTATTCTCTCTGTACACATTAATGATATTCAGTTGCTTCCTGATAACTGCTCCATTAGTGTCTGTCAGCATGGCATCTTCTCTGCTCATATCCTCCTCACAGACAAGACAGCTTTCCTAGCAGAAGGGAGATATTTAAAAAAAAAAAAAGCAAAATGTCAGCAGGATGTTCCCAGATGAGATGTCCAGAGAGATTCATGATGCAGTGGTAGCTGTGAAGAAATGCCGATGTGACAGGTGGCTGACAGTTTGGTACTTTGTCTATAATCCTTCTGAACTAGTGGCAGACACTTTCTTAAATATAGTGATTACCATGAGAAACCTCTCCCAAAAAGTGTTATTTGCAGCAGCCATCATAAGATGATAGGTGACATGCCTGGATCCTTTCCATTGGTTTCAGAGGACAAATATAATAGGTCAAGATAATAATAATGTATTAATATAATAGTAAAACAGACCAAAAAGTCTGAATAAAATAGACCAGAGTCTGAATAAAATAGACTCCAAAGCCTGGGGCATACTGTATTTGCTAAACAATTTGGTAAAATGGGCTGAGGCAGCTGTTTGAGCTAAAGCAAATCAGGGAGAAGTTGCCTTAGGGTGACTGAAGGGCTGGCTCAAAAACTGCCATTTGGACTGGTTTTCTCTGCCTAGAATACAGACATATTGCTCCCTGGGCATCCTTCTGCAGAAGTACTGCTGTGACTGTGACTCATCTCCAGAAATAAGCAGTGCAATACTGGTAGCAAGATGGTAGCCACCTTCTAGACATGCAGCCATTATTTTTCTTGGATCACAGAAATGATATATCCAAGGTAAATTAAACATAAAACCAAATAAAGTTGCTCCCAAAAATGTTTTTTTTTTTTTTTCTGAATAATTAATTCCTCAGCAAATTTTCTCATAATAAAACATGTCCTAATGAGCTATCAGGAGGAGAGCAAATTCATCACTTACCTCACAAATATCAACTTGAGAGCACTGCTCATGTCAGATGCCATAATTAATGACTTGAGAGGGAGCTTGGAGCAGCACAGCCAGAACCACAGTCCCCATCAGTCATTCCACATCAGACCAACTCATACGTGTTACTTGATCTACAGAGGATTAGCCAAGCAGCTAGAAGGAGATATGGGGCTGAAGGGAATACAGGCAAATACTGTATATCTAACCTTGATTTATCCAGGTTGGTTTTTCTGTTTATCACTGAGGTGCAATGGCAGTTGATAGTGAAGCCAGCTTTATTTTTGTGCGTTTTTTTTTTTTTTTTCCCAGACAAACAGAATTTACAAACTTTGAACTTCACCCTCCCTGATGCTGAGCAAGCCATCTTCAGTCCCATGTCAGCACGTGGTCCCCTTGGGGTTCCTTCCTCACAGGAGATGGGTTCAATTCTGGTACAGCAAGCCTGAGTGGGTGACCTGGAGTAGGTGAGACCCGCCTGTGCTGTGGGCAGGAGGCCTGGGATGTCATGCTCAGGGTGATTTTGGTCATGGTGGGGCTACAGTAGGAAGACATCTGAACTATGCTTCTTGTGATGGAACCACCAGAGCTGGGGGAATGTGCAGCCTTCTCTCCTCACACATCTCCTCTTCTCTCTGTGCTGTGCAGTTGCAAGAACTATCCCACTGGCTTCCTCCACAGTGCAAAAGGGACAAAATGACCTTGTGTCTGCTCCAGTGGTAACTCTGTCCTAAAGACAGTCACAGAAGCCAAATTATGGGGGATGCTTTGGAGGAACAAGTCTCCCAAGGGATGGGAAAGCTGAGACAGCAGGCCAGTACTGCCAGCTGTTGTAGTGAGAACCTGAAGTGGCCAAAGCTGGTCAGACCGAATGATCATCTTGCCAGGTATCCTATCTCCAAGGACAACCAGGAGCAGATGCTTAGTTCAGAGAAGAACAGAGCGTTCTGGCAAATGGAGAATGATAATTTTGACTCTACCTTCCCAGCAACCTGCTGTCAGGGACTTCCTGAGCTGAAGGTTACTTCCCCAGCTCTGTATTTTGCAGTCCCTGCTGGGCTCTTTTTTCCATTAATTTTTCTAATATCTTTTGCCGCCAGCATTTCTTTTTGGCCCCTGCAGTGTGCCACAGAATAATTACGTGCTCTGTGAAATATGTGCATCTTTTCCTCTGTTTCAAAGTTTCTGCCTGACCTGTATATTTGATGTCCTCCATTTCCTGTGATATAAGAACGAATGAATAATCATTCACCTTGCCTTTCTCCTCCAGTGTCACCATGTTGAGAAAAGTAAGCCTATTAGAGTCTTCTTTATAAAACACTATCAAATTTACTCCGCTGAAACAACTGTATGTTTCAGAGACCAAGTTCCAGCCTAGCACAATTTTTTTTTTTTTTAGGATTTACACGAGGGAAGAGTATGAGAAATCCAGGCAACCGCCAAAGAGGTGGCTGACAGGCTTTATTTCTACCCCTTTGCTCACTTTAGTGTGTGGTCACTCCATCTGACCAAGCCCTGTGCTTCAGTAGCTGTCAGTATGCTAAGTGTAGCTGTTTTACATGCCTGTTCACACTTGTAAATGCCTAGATGTATTTTCTGAAACTCTCCAATAAATGCTTGCTTGAGTTAGTTCATCAGCAAAGACAACTTTATCTGCTCTACAAGTGACCCCCGTGTTCACTTCTGCAATAACCCTCCTGTGCTTGCTGGTGGTAAGATCTGAGTATGGGGCTTGCCTGAGGCAAAGCGCCCTTGGCATCTGCTGGCCCCTTCTGTGGGCTCCAGTGTAAGCAATAACTGGGCTTTTATGTTGATGTTGACCTCCCAAGTCAACTTCAGAAAACATTATCTGGCAAATCTTATGTGTCAGGTTTCAAAGAAAAGAGTTTTCCAGCTCAGTCCAGGTCTGATTTCTTTCCAGATAAAGGACAAAGCCCATTGGGAAACGAGCACTTCTTGGAAGCAAGGTTAAGAGCAATAAACTTTCCTCCTTACTGATAGACTGAAATATCAGCAAAATCCTTTCTGTTAGGAGCATATGTCTATCCCCACAGGGTCAGGTCAGCGCTCATCTTGCAAAACTGAAATACAATTTTTGATGATCAGAGCTTGGTAAGGATCAGAAAACTGGCCTGACACATTTCACATATAAAAAAAGTTTTACTTCAAGAAATACTTCCCCTGTACAGACAGAGCAAGATTTCAAGGCAGCATGCATTGCAAATGATTTGCAATGAAGATGAATTAATGTCTTCTCTGAGAATGCCCCCAGTGCCTGCCTCAGAACTGCATCTGTAACCTCTTAACATCTGTAACCTCATCTGTAAGCTCTTAACAGTGTGGAAAAATAATTGTTTACTTGCCCCATGGAAACACAAGCCTGAAATCCCATGTATGCTATATTTGGGGTCCTTGTCCCTCATCTACTTCTCTAAACACTGCCCAGGAAGTGGCACAGTGATAAAATGAGCGGAAAGAGCCCTGGGATTAAGAAGTGATTTCAGACCTGCAGCTGATCTCATACTGGATATGGTCAGGAAATTGGATTAGAAATTACTTTACCTGGAACTGGAGATTAATTGTACTGTCTTGTATTGGAAAGAGGATTCATGTTTAGATGGAAAAATGAAATTGGGATTGACGGGAAACTATAACTTGGGGTCAGTTTAATGTGGATTTTTTGTGCTGGGGGGATCTGAGCACAAGGCACATTCCTTTCTCTGGTGCCTTTTGCTTTCTTGAAATGCAGTTTTGGGCCCTACAATTGAGGGAATGCCCTGCTGTCTTTCCAAGCAGGCATTGTGTGGGGCAGGGAGCTGCTCACTGGCAGTGCAGAGCAGGGTGGATGTTCACCTCTGGGAGTCAAATGCCACCTGTTCCTGCCATGCAGCACCATTGCTGTGCTGATCTGTTCTCAGCTTAAAATCCACCAGGAGCTTGTTTAGGGTTATTTTCTTTCACCCCTGGTCCGTCTGCCAGCCAGGGGATAATGCAGCTGATCCCAACACCGTGCAGCCCCTAAATGACAGCAAGGCTCAACAAAAGTTATTCGACTTCTGATGAGCCCTTGCTGTCCTTGAAATGTCTTGGTAGGGGTGTGACCATTTGATCTAGGAACAGAACGTGGATCTGCAGGTCCTGGGGTGGCTGCGCACCGTCTGAGGTTGGTGGCCAGATTTTTAGAAACTCGGGTCAAAACTTGCTGGGATCCAGCAGACAGGAAGAAGCCAGTTTGATGGGTGTTTTTTTTGTATGGTCTTTTTTTTTTTGTTTGTTTGTTTGTTTGTTTGTTTGTTTGTTTTTGTGGTGGTGGAGGGGCCGTGTGTCATGACCATCAACAGGGGTGTCATCAGTGTCCTGTGTCATTAGAGGGTTCCCCCACTGAACGGTGGTACCCGGCCCTGCTGGAGACACACGGACTGATTTAACCCCTGGACGCCAGGGTGTAGTAGCGGCCAGATTTTCCCGAAGAAGAGGGATCCCCCACAACGGCTCTTCCCCTCCGCTCCCCGTTTCACCCACAAGTCCTGAAGCGATCAGCAGGAGCAGCTCGGGCGGCGGGAGAGGCAACACCTTGTCCGGAGGAGTCATTTGCATTGCATTCCATGGCACTGCGTTGCACTGCGCATCCTCCCTCCCTCCCCACCGCCTACTGCTGCAGCCTTTCTCCCTCCATCCCTTCATCCTCTCCCCCTCCCACCCTGCATCGCGCCCCCTGCGTCTCTCCCTCCTGCATCCCTCCCTCCTGCATCCTTCCCTTCTGCATCCGTCCCTCCTGCATCCCTCCCTCCTCCCCTCCCTCCTTCCCTCCCTCTCCCGGCGCAGAGCCGCGGACATGGCGCTCAGCAATTTCCTCTTCGCTCAGTGCATCTGCTACTTCCTGGCCTTCCTCTTCAGCTTCATCGTGGTGGTGCCTCTCTCCGAGAATGGCAACGACTTCCACGGCCGGTGCCTGCTCTTCACCGAGGGCATGTGGCTCAACGCCAACCTGACAGTGGAGCGGCAGGCGCTTCACCGTGCAGAGTGGGGGCCCGAGGCCGCCTGCCGCTTCAGCATCTTCACCGGGCTCCTCTCCCTGCTGCTGGCCACAGTGCAGGCCTGGAGGACCCTCTTCTTCCTCTGCAAAGGGCACGAGGAGTAAGTATCCCCTGGGGACAAGCCCATCCCTCCCACAGGCTGGGGCACGTGGGAGCAGTCTGGGGGTGAAGCATTGGGCTTTGCACCATCCAGGTCATCCTTCTCCCCAGAGGGGTTTGGGGTGAGGTGGTGTACTGCCCATGGCTGTCTGCAGACACACCACATACTCCCCTATCTGTGTCCAGGGCCCTCTTTGGAGGGTACTCCCTGCAGAGGTTTGGAGTGGGGGCCAAGATCCACTGCTGTGCACCTGCTACCTTTGGCACTCTGGGAGCAGCATGTGGACAGCTCAGCTGCAGTGGGCATGGAGGGTGTTGGGGGCCATGGGGTGATGCTGGAGGCTGGAGCTCACAGGTACTTCTTGGCCACGGTCCCACTACATGTCCACGCAAAGAAAGGCCTTCCCCAGGTGTACACCAGGTGTGTGAAAAACCTTGAAACAACACAGCTGTGTGTGTGGGGGGGACAGAAGAGAGAAGTTGGTGACTCCCCTCCATTTTCTATCCTGCTTTTGTTGTGGACATGGCAACTACTGCAGGCAACAACTATTGCTTGGTTACGACATGAGAGCAACGCTGAGCACTCCCTGCAGCAGCTCAGGGCTGCACTGGCAGCTGGTTCCTGTGCTCAGACAAACCAAGGGGCATCTGACTCCAGCAGGTGTAACGAGAGGCTTGGTGGACCAGGCTCAGGAGCTCTGTGTTCTGTCCTTGCCTCTCTGGTGGCATGAGAGGCCAGAGCTCCTGGCACAGGTAATGCAGCCTCTGGGTGCTACAGGGCCAGGACTGGAGGATGACCCTGGCATCTGTCTAGACCAGGAAAGTAATTTGCTTATGATTTAGGGACCATTCCAAGGGTAAATCACTCCTTTCCAGATCCGTTTGGACTAGAGCTGTTACTCACGTCTGGGCTTGGTAATACTAGGAGCTGTGTAACAGTGTTGTCTCCTTGGCTCTTTCCAGCCACTCTCAAGCTGCCTAATACTAAAACATGCTGTAGTAAGTATAGACCGGAAACTTATTTCCGTATTAAAACTAAATACAACCACATACTTCTCAATACCTTTGAATCCAGCTTCCTCAGGTGATCCAATACCTATAGAGGATTAATTTAATCTAGATGCTTTGCACTTCAGAGCTAGCTAACTTTTGAGAGGAAACCAGTAGTAAAGACCTTGTTATAGTGAAATTTCAATCAGATGTTTGGCCCACTTTCAAATGTGGCTATTTACTTCAAAACTGTTGGTTAGGCCCCTGAAAATTACCCCTTTAGGAGTTGCTTTCAGGCTCCTTTGGGCTGAGCATCATCAGTTGTATAACACTGTTCATAGTTGCTCCAGGCAAGAAAGGTGGGGTTGTGGAGAGCAAAGATGGAGCAAGTTGGGATGATGAGATAACCATGGAAGATCACAGAAGGGTAAAACAGGATGAGAGAGAAGCTGCTTGGGATCAGCAGTTTCCTAAAAAGAAGGAAGGTCTGTTCTGTACCATGTCTGCCACTGTCAGTATGAAAAGAGGGCAGGACACACGCTGTTCTGATTTTAGACAGACATTTGTTAGTGCTTCAAATGGGCGTGAAAACATTTCTGTTTGGATGTAGAGATAAATGCAAGCTCCTTGCCATAAACGATAATTGTCTTTTCTGATCAGAGGCAGTTGAGGAAGAACCAGAATGTCATCACTGATGATCCTGTTGACGAGGATCAGTGCTACTGGACCAGCTCCAGGGTGAGCCAGCTGAGGAAGTCAGGGTTAGTTAACATCCTGTGCATCCTTTGTGTGCAGTGGATTTCAATGATTGCTATCAGATAGTTATGACCGCTAAAATACCTTCTTAAAAGTGTCTCATCACCCCTTACCTCAGGGGCTTGGAACTATTCAGCTCAGCTGAATACAACTGAATACAACTCAGACACTTCACTACCAGGATTGCAAAGCAGCTTTGAGTTGTAAGCATTTACCATTACACGGTTGATGACCCACTAAATACTCCTGGTAACTGTTCCCTTTCTAGAGCTGTTACTAATTGTGGTATCAACTCTGTTTTATTCTGTGAAGAGCTCAAGTCTTTTCTGCCTCTCAGGCCAGCATACCACGCTAAGGTGCACACAGTGGATATGGCTTTAGCAACACTTGGGATGAAATCCAGGCTAGATTTGAAATCAGGGTGTGGCAGAGAACATGGAAAACCATGGTTCATATCAGCTCCCTCTGTGCAAGTGACCCCAGAGTTCAGTGGAGGTGAGCAGATCTGGTTCACCAAGTCCAGCTAAGCCAAAGAGTAGGATTCAGCTTATTGTTCATCTAGAAGTCAGGTGTCCTACCATCCAGCTCCCACCACAGTCTGTAAGGGCATTTCTGGAAGGTGGTTTATTTCACTTCTTTTCTATCAGATTTGAGATGAGACAACCATCACTTTGGAGAGAGCCTAAACAACCCCTCTAAAGCCACATCAACCCAGGAAAAAACATCATAGTCCTGCTGATAATTACTTCCTCATCTTATTTAAAGAATTCCCCCTGAGGCCACATATGTATCACCATGCAAAACCTGTAGAAACTAGGATTGTCCAGCCCAGAACCTTTCAGGATTCAAACACTCACTCAAAAGCCACTTAGCTTTTCAATTAATGAGCAACCAGGGAAAAGAAATGACTGGGGGTTTTGTGGTCTCTGGGGTGAGTAGAATCCTTCTATCCCCAGCATAATGGGTGGCACTGGTGGGAATTTTGTCATATTCAACTTTACCACATAACCTGAATAGGATGATTTTCTTCCTGGAGTTACCAGTCTTTCTACAACCTAGAGTAGATATCCAGTTTTTAGATAATGTGACATTCCAAGATGTCCTATTCTAAACAACCACTTAGAGCAGTTTCAACTTGTGAAGGACTTGGTCAAATGAATGAAAAGAGGATTAGAAACTTCCTAGTGGCTAGATTAAGGGGAGGAGTTAAACAGTGAGGTTGGAAAATGAGTGAATGATTCCACGGCCTTATGGGACCACTGCAGGCATCCCACCCCATCCCACTCCAAACACAGCATGTGCCAACGGCTGGCCTGGGTTGGACAGACTTAATGGGACTGAGGTAAATGGATATTCAGCTGGCAGAAATAACATACTGACACCAAAGCCAGAGAAGTCCCAGGAGAAGCTGGCCTGCTCTGCAAATTGCCCATAAAGCCGGGATTCGTGTCCTGTGGTGGCAGTACCTTGTGTTACATTGCTTAAAATGATTATGGCTATCAGTACTGTGTTTTTATTTTTAGTTTCCCTCTCCTAAGCAATTTTTGTCCCAATTATCACTTTAATCATGAAATAATTTTAGCTCCAGTTACTACATAATTTGAGTTAATGACATTTATTTTAACAATGCTGATTTTCATCATTACAGCTAATGAAAACCATGCAGTGTATGAACAATCTCCCCTCAGTACTTATATTTAAAGCTCCATTCTCTTACGGTGAAAAAAAAAAAGACCAAAAGCAAAAGCACTTGCAAATGAAGATAATATGACTCAAAATCATAATCCATAGTGTTTCAATGTATTAGGTGTCCTTAATTAAAGCAGATGTATTTCAAATGCAAACTGATATCTTTGTGCCCAGTGTATGCTGCTTACAGAGACTGCTGATGTTGTGTTTCAGCTGTTTATGAGTTACATTTTTCTTCCCTTTTATTACAGCTCTTTCTTTTACGCCTTCCTGAATCTGCTGATCAGCGCCTTTGTGGTGTTCATCACATTTATTGCTAGCACTATAGTGAGTGTAGGATTTAACATGTGGTGTGATGCAATTACCGAGAAAGGAAGCATGCCAAATAGGTTAGTATTGAAGAATACATTTTCTTCCCTTTTTTTTTTTCATATATGCACAATTGAACAGTGGTGTTACAAACTGTAGTTATTACATGCAAGGTGAGCAAGGCGGAGAAGGCATCTATAGTGTGAAAATCCAGATTTTTTTCATCTGGAACAAAAAAAAATCTAATCAAATGTTTTTGTTTATTTGTTTATTTAGAAGCTCACAGAGGAAAATGTGTTTCCATGGTGTTTCATGGTCCCTTTGAGCCATTATCTTATGCAAAAGAAATCCATTGTTTTAAAAATGTTTATTTCTGAAGGAAAGCTAGATTTGGAAGTTTTCTAAGAATGGAGGGAGTGTGGTCTTGTGAGCAAGGCAGGGGACTGGGGGTCAGGGCTCCTGGTTCTCTGTCCTGGCTCTGTGTGACAGTGGGCAAGTCACTCATCATGCCTGTGTCACAATGCACCATCAACCAAAAACTTTGGCGTAGAGATCCTGGCCTTGCAACGGTGATGTGGACACCCCAAGAGCCACAGAATGGAAAGTACTTTTTAAATGCAAAGTAGAGGTGGTTGATGCTTTCTTATAGTGCACAAAATGTGCAGCTTCTAAAATGGTCTACTGTATTCCACAGTGTTTAAAAGTTGAGGAAGACTTTTTCCTATCAAACAAATAACAATGAAGAGAGAGGAAAAGGTGACATTTTATGTCATATGATATTGAATAAATGTACTACTTAAAGCATACATTTATGTTGCACATTGTCATATGTTGTAAAATGCCATAGTAAATGTTCTGTTTAGGGCTGCAACGATTAATCGAATTATTCGAATATTCGGTTAAAAATTCGATTACAAAAAACATCTAATCGAATATTCGGGTAAGAACCCGAGATGACCGACAGCACTGAAAAGGAGAGAGAAGAGGCTGCAGAAATCAACCAAGAGATAGAATGACAACCTCAGTATCCTGGGATTTTTTTCACACCAATAAAGATCAAGTTATTTGTAAAATCTGTAGGCAGCCTCTATCTTACCATCAGAGTATCGTCTCCTTGCTGGAGCATCCGAAACAAAAACACAATTCCTTCTTCTGAGGCTTTTCCTGATGAAGTCAAAAGGTAACAGAGGCTCATACACTTTGTTTCATTGAGGGGTGAAGCAACCAACCTGGGGTGATGCCAGAGGCATATCTGTGGGAGGTGAGGTGGTAGTGGGAAAGAGGGGCTTAAGGACACTCTTTTCATGTTAACCATTGCAATTCCACTTGTGGAAGATTGGTGTTATCACTTACATAATTATACATTTATTTTTTTTTTAAGAAAATAATTACATGCCTTTTCCAGCTTAGTTTTAAAGAAGATTGGAAAGCAACCTGGTAATTGCCATAACTTAAATATCTTTTGATAAAACATGCGCTTATGACTGTTCGAAATACATTTAAGATGTTGCTTCATTTTCTATTTAGTTTACCTGCAATCTCTGAAATAATTTTCTTCTTTTTTTCCTTCCAAATGCCTTTCTGGTTAGCTGTGAAGAATTGCAGGATATAGATCTTGAACTGAACTTGGAAAACTCTGCTTTCTATGACCAGTTTGCTATTGCACAGGTAGGTCAGACTAGGCCATGATTCTATTTCAGTTCATTTGCCATTTGCTTATTGATCAGGTATTGCTGGAGCTGAACCACCATTCCTCAGAAATCAATGGGAATTTGAAATCAGTTTCCACTGACTTCAGTAAGTGCTGAATCAGGATGATAGTGATGGGCACATTTGCATTGTAAATTCAAAATAGATAGTTTTGAATGCAGACATGTCAAAACCTCACCCTACCACTGATCTTGTTAATCATTTCAGAAAATTCATTGTTTATCTAAAGGATCAGGTTTGCAAAAGTTGCAACACTTTGGTATCCTGGAGCTCTTCATTGCTGTTCAGAATAATGTCTGACCTGCACCAGATCATGGGGCTACTAATTTTGCCTTCCATGAGTTTGTCTGACATCACCTGAGCTATGTAAATATCAGACCATTGAAAATAATGAAAGATTAATGTAATGTAAATAGGGATGTTTTCTGATGAATCCATGAGAATTAGACATCTAAGGCTGTCAGTCCTTTCTATTGACCATTCTAGCTCTAAGTCAATGATAAAGTCAGTCAACACTGGGAACTGAGCACTTGTGCATGGACTAATTCTGCAGAGACAAGAGTCCCATCCCTGCAGGTCTGCACCCTTTCACAGGCTTCTTGTATTTTCCCACATGGAAAGAGGCATTAGTCTGCCTGGGGCGTTCCCTGAAGGTAGCAATGCCTCTTGGACACAAGCTCGTTTTGTGTCTTCATTGCCAGCACTGGCATCTAGATGCCCAGCTCAGGCATATCTGCACTTAAAACAGAAATATGCCATAAAAGTGACTCCTTTATATGAAGAATCCAGGACCTCACTGAGTTCAACTTGGCGTGACTCCATGTGTTTTGGTCCAGCTGAGGTTTTGATATTCATCTGGAGAGTTGACTTTGTTTTTAGAATACAGTACTGACCTCTTTATGATTTTTGTTTTCTCTAGTTTGGTCTCTGGGCTGCCTGGCTGACTTGGCTGGCAATTACCGTTCTGGCTTTCCTGAAGGTTTATCACAACTACAGACAGGAGGACCTGCTAGATAGCCTGATCCATGAGAAGGAGCTGTTGCTAGGAAGATCTGCTTCACGATCCTCTTTGCAAGATGAGAAAAGTGGCATGATCTAAAGTGTAAGCAGATTTCTAGGGCAGGATCTAGATTTTATTATTCAGTAGGGTAAGCTGAAGTTGAGTCAGGGTGTTGAGTGTGTGAGATCTTTTCTTTCCTGAAAAGAGATGCACTTGTGAATCACCCACTTCCTCCATGAGAATTTTTTGGTAGAAATACTTGTATTAGGATACAGAGAATGAACTGCCCTGTGTGCCTTTGGCACAGCAAACTTTCTGTCCTATGCAGGCACAATCTGTAACCTGCTCTTGCTAACAGAGCTTCTACATGTCATTACTGGCTTTTGGGACAGGGGCCATTTTTGAGGACTGAGCTGGCAAGACCAGGCTACAGCATTAAGGCTATTTCTTCAAACAGCTCTTCTCTCTCTCTCTCCTCCCTTTTGCCAGTAAAGCTGCCCCTGTTCTCTCTTTATTCTGGTAATTGCAGCTCTGGTCTGGGTACAGACTCTTGCTGTCTCTGCTTTTGCTATGTATGGACACAGTGCTGACAAACGATGCTCCTGCTCTGATTCTGTTTTGAACATAGAGACCTGTGTTCCAGACTTGATATTTAATATTGGACAGTGTTAATGAATTCCATGAAACTGCTTTAGTATTACAGTGTCTGTCAAAAAACTGTGTATAATTTGGAGGGATGGTGTAGAACTTTTGTGGTTTTGTTTCTTCTTAGATTTTGGCATGACCAGCATTTATTATGACTTTTGAAGTGAAGTGTAGCTAGCAATTGCTGAAGCTTGCATACTAAGAAATTAAGCTGAATAGGTAGTATTAATGCTTGTGCATTTATAAATGTAACTTGGTTCCTAACTCTGTATACTATTCTTTTTTGAGTATTAGAATTTATTTGTGATATTTATTTCGTAAAGGGTATGCAAAATTACTGTAAGCATTTGCATTGTAGGTATTCTATATATCTATACACATAGCAAGGAGTTCAAACAGCTATTTTTTGAGTAGTTCAGTGCTGAATGAATCCATTCTCCCCACTTATGGGCAGGAGTTCCAGGGCAGATGAATTTTGCTGTGAAATGGAAAAAGAATTGTTATTTGCACAAAGCTCACTAGTGACTGTGTAGTTGCTTTCAGTTTTGATTGGCCAGTGCTCCAATAAATAAAGTGGATGGTTGATGGTTGAGATGAGAGGTAGATCCAAGAATTAAGAAGAGTCACTCAGAGGAGTGTGAGATTTGTATGGCAGAGAAGTTGTCCTAGAACTAAGCATTTATCCAAGTCAGCAGAAAAACAAACAGCTAAGTCTGGATCGAATAAGGTTTTTTTGGGAGTACACTGACACTGTCTGTGACATCTGTGTTTGTACTGAGACTGAATTTATTACAACAGAAGTGCAAATCATACACCATTATAGGACCTGGTAAATTGGAAAGAGAGGAGAGAAGATAGGCTTCTACCACATCAGAGCACAAGCCTGGGGTTAGCACAACCATGCAGATTTACTGTTGTCTTCTGGGGACTCTGATGCTTAGCTAAGCACCATCTTAAGCATTTGATTGAAACAGAATTTGATGTCAAAACAAATCCCTGAATTAGTAAGCATTTTAGGGCATAAAATCTGACATTGTATTTAATCATCAAAATGTTCTCATAGGTTTAGAAAAAAAAAGCTCCAGAGGCTCTAAGGAGTGAGCCAGCCCTGTGAACATCCCTTATAGCCCCAGCTGGCCACAGCTCTATATAGAGAGGTATTGTTTTTCAGCATGATTTCTACCCAGAAGGGAATGCAGTTCCTTTGAAAGCTTTACAGAGGTGGCTTTTTTGTAGTTGTGTATTGACATCAGAGGAGGAGTTCATGAAGAGGGAATCAGAGATCAAGTTAGTTAACAGCTATTTAAAATTCAGGCATCAGGATTGTTGGAGTGCCTTTTTTAGTCATTCGATCTGATAGACTGGATATTAGAAAAGAATGTCTTCACTGAAAGGGTTGTCAAACGTTGGAACAGGCTGTCCAGGAAAGTGGTTGAGTCACCATCCCTGGAGGTGTTTAAAAGACATGTAAATGTGGCACTTAGTGAGGGCTTATTGGTGACCTTGGCAGTGCTGGATTAGTGGTTGAATTGGATGATTTTAGAGGTCTTTTCCAGCCTAAACAGTTCTATGATTCTAGTAAGGGACACACTCTTGGAAGCACCTAAGCCCATTGCCAGGGAATGACCCTCCTCTTCATATCCTGAAGAAGAGCTTGGGTCTTGAAATTTAGTCTGTTTCCTATGCTACCCCAGTTATTTCTCCAGCTAGAGAGTCTCACTTTGATTCAGCAGTGGTGTTTCTTCCCACAGATTACTTCTGTGCATGCCTTAATCCTCATGTGGAACCATGCTGCTGTTTTGTATAATGTATTTTATGTACGTGCCAAACTAGACTTAGGCTGAAGTAACATGTGGTTTGGTACCACTGCTCCTGGTCTAGTCTGAGGTTTTTAAGAACCAGGAGGCAGAAGACAGCGAGTGTCTCCTCATCATCCTTGCTCTGAGTCCTAGCAGGACTCAAGCCTTGTCTGGTTCTGAGGCAGATGATGTTGCTCGTAAGTGAGGTTGTCTGAAGCTCATAGTCTCTTCTATCTCTCCCATCTGAAAGCCTTTTTCCTCCTTTCCAGTTCCATGAGAAGCAGCTAACACTGGTCCTGGGATTAGAACTGCCATGCAAACTGAAAAAAGCTGAGGCTGTTCTTTGAGTCCCTTGTGAATCTCAGCCTGTTTTCCCCAGCTTTCTTCACTAGACCAGGTGAGGTGAGGCTGGCACCCAGTTTTCAAGAATCAGTGATGCTTAAAAGCAAATCTGTTTTCGATGGAAGCCCCTGCCTCAGTCAGAAGGCAGAACATGTAGTGAGAAACTCTCTAGCTGACTCAAGGGGAGAAAGGGTATCCTGCAACTCCCCGTAATTGAACCCACTTGGGCTTTTTTATTTGTACTTACTTTCCTGCAACCTCTTCTCCTAAAGCTTGGACACTCAGGCCAACTTGGTGATGCCAGGCTGAAAATGTGTTAAAGTTGTGATATAATTTATACACACATACCTACATACCTGTGCTCTTTCTCACACACCTCTCTCTGTTGTACATTTCTGACCTGTGCTTTTAGTGATCCATTGCCAACCTGCACAGTGTGTGGCTGCAGTAGGAGTTTCTCTGAGTCGAATGCTGCATTTCTGTGATATTTCAATACCTTCAATTTGCCGTCTCCAGAAGCAGGCCTCTGGGAACACTCTAGCAAGAGCCGTGTTCAAAGAACTAGAACCCTGCATGGTGCTTATACTTGTGTTTCTTTATTGTCACATGGTGGAAAGGGAAAAAGCTTTGTGGCCTTTGCCAGTGTGGCCCCTCCTGCTGCTGTCCTTTGAAAAGATGTGACCTGTTCTGGTGGAGAATGTGCAGTGCAGCTGTTTAGTCACTGTGTTCCCTGTGATGCCAAAACCACAGTTAAAAGGTCTTTATTTTGGCCTGTGAAAATTGCTAGTAACCCAGGGAGAGCTTCACGTCCTTGAATACAGCTGGATGCTGCTTTCTGAGGCACCGGGGTGTTGCCACACAATTATTCTGTTGTATCAGATATATTCCCTGGCTACCATCTGTGGTTAATTTCCCCACCAATTCCTTACCAGCAGTCCACATTGGGCTAGAAAAATCTAAGCTAACAAGTGTCATATGAGCTTTTAGATCAATGCTGTTTATTACTATTTTTATAATAGAGTAGCAACTGAAGCCATTTTTTTGGAAAAGAATTTCCTCATGAGGGCATGAACGCTCATAACGTCTAATCCTAGTAATTCATGAGGCATCTCCCAGCTGGGAACTTTCAGTAGGAATCACAAAAATAAGAGCATGATGATTTACTGTAAAAACTGAAAGACATGCTATGGCAGCGATTATATGGTCTCTTAAAAAAAGGGGGTGTTATAATAACCAGTGATGATGGATGACTTAGTGTACAGGCCTTCAATTCAGTATCAGGGAGTGGATGTATGTGTGTTAGTACAATGTACGCAGATAAATGCCAGAATTAATTCCACTGTTCTTCTGTGATGTGCATATAGGTTCCTCTTTAACTCGCAGCTTAGGCTGGAGTAGTTGTTAGGATTCCTTAACTTTCTACACTTCATTTTACTTACTTAGTACTGGGACTTGTGCAATAATACATGGGTTATGATACCTAGAAGTGGACGCAATGTGAGCGGAATAGGAAAGCACTGGCCAGTGAACAACGTCCAAAGCGCTGAAATGGGTTTCTAATGAGGGTTTGCAGGTGTTTTAACTCCTCCTCTATATCTGGGTAATGTCCTGATGTTAGCCTGGGCTACCTGTTGGTCCAACCTTATTTGTCAGCACCTCACACAGCTTAGTCCTTGGGCTGATGGTTGGAGACCATCTCTCAGAAATGGGGGATGTGCATAGCAGTCTCTTCAGGCCGATCTGGGTGCAGAACATGGGGTCACCTTGCTGAGGAAGCGTGAGCCACAGGCCACTGTGTGGGCTTTATTTGGGAAATGGGATTTCTGCACAGCTTCAACATTGATCTGTGGTGGGTCTCAGAAAACACAATATCAAATGAGCAAATTTAAAATGGATGCCAGCTGCAAAATACACACAAACCTGGCATTGGGTGAATGTGACTTTTCTAATTTGCATTCTCGAAAGCCCTCCCAAACATATTGCATGTGAAATCACTTTTACCATTTAAATTATAACTTTAAGGAAATCCAGATAGTAATTTATACTGGCAACACTTACAGTAATTTATGACACTAATCTGGATTCTGAGAAACCTTTTGTCTTTTCTTCCATGTCAATGGCCTGAGTGTGAATATCCTTGAGCTAATGCGAATCCTGCCTGTGTCTAGATCCTAAATTTGTGCCTCAAACCATTTCCTTTGCTCATGGAAATAGCCCATTTTTATCTCATTGGAATGTTTGCTTTGGAGACCACAAATGTCCTTTCCTTCTGCTCATCAGTCTGGGAAGAGAGGAAGGTTTTACCTGCAGTGACAAAATGCTCATATAGCTTCATAAACACAGAAATTATTTTAGAACTAATGCCTTGATGTGCATGTTTGTTTTTTTTTGTCCTCTGTAAGAAAGAGGAAGACTATCCTGAGTTGTATGTAGGATGAGATACACACCTAGATGGTTTTTTAAATGTTTGGTTTTTTTGAAACGACAAAATTCCAATCAGTAATTTATGAAGATAACAACTGCACAGAAGACAGCACTTTGATGCTCTCCTGACATAGAAGGGAGCTGCACTCTCGCAGAAAACTTAACATTTGCTTCTGAGAGGTTAGTATAGAATTTACTTAATATATTGCAAGTACTACTTATTTCAGTGCAGGCACATAAAGGATACAGTCTTTCCATTCTGTTGTTGGGAAGAGTATTTACATAGCAATGCTTTCTCTTTAGTTTATTTTATCTGTGCCAAAGAGTGTAATTGAACTGCTACTGCAAGCATAGATTAACTTGAATGTATTCACCTGAGTGCTTCAACTTCTCTACCTCTCATTGCTACTATAACTGCTTGAACTGTTATTGCACACAACAGTAAAAAGAACTGAATCCATATGAGACTTTAAATCCTATTTCCATAGATAGCTGAAGGATTTAGGATTTAATGCTTATTAGCTTCCTGTCAGATCCTCATTCCCAAAAAATGGGCATAGGCACCCAAGAGGGGTGGTGTGAATAGCCCTTGGCGTTGGTCAAATAATGATTTTATTTTGGTTTGGGAGTTTTTAATTTATTTTTTTTCACTGAAATAAAAAGCCAACAACTGTGATTTGTTAGACATGAAAGGTTATCCTGGATCCCCCTCAAATCCCCCTGTTGGAGCTCTTCTATTTGGCTTGAAATTCCTAAACAACAATGTTTTAGCCTTGTGGTTCTGGTGTTTATCAAGGAGATAAGGTACTTGGCAGCAAGAGCTGCTCACTGAAATAGCTTGAATTGTTTGTATGTGGTGGAAACCCAATGTGAGAAGTTTTTGTTCTCCCTTTCCACTTGACTGTGTTGTAAAGGGAGGGTTGAGACAACCTGCCAGGAGGCGAGAATGATGATTTGTAATTACTGTTGACATCTTGGGTGATTTCTCACACAAGTGAGTAAACAGTCCTGTGACAAAAGTACTCTTAATCTCCTCCTTACTTTCCCCTTGTTTCCCCCAGATTTGAACAAGTTTGACTCCAGTCTGTATACAGTTCTGAAGGGTATTTATGAATGTGAGAAAAATTGCAGTCTCTGTGGCGAACTTTTGTCCGAAAGTAAGACAAACAGTCACGGATTTTCCCTGGTTTTATTCAGGCTCCCTGGGGACTGACATTAAACCCTTCCCTTTATATAAGGCAGTCCTGATTTGGGACTAGGTTACTCTGGGTGGTCTTCAAGGCTATTGCCAGTAGTCTCTCAAGGAACCTGGTGGAGTTAGATGAGTACTATGTTAAACTATAGATTTTAAGGCAAGGAAATGTTTGAAAACTGTCTGTCATGGTATCACACATAACACAGTCCAGAACTCTTCACCCTCCCGCAGCAGAGGGAATTATTTTTCCATGTTAACACTGTGAAATGAAATAATTTGTGTCTGAAATACAGCACATCTTTCTGCAACACACTGGCTCCAGATTGCATCAGTTAACCACTTTCTGAGTTGTTGCAGCAGTTTTAACCATCATTTTAAAAATAGTGTCCAGCATTTGACTTCACAAGGTGCTGGCAGTGTTCTTACTAAACCACAGTCTTTTAGAGTAGTGAGCAGTCCCTTTGCTAAATGATGCTGAGAAGCTCTGTACTGAACAGAATCCTTCCAGGGGGAGGACCACTGCACTGAGGTCCCCAGCTGGTGCAGACTGACTGTATCAGAGCAATTCTGGTCAAGTATTCTCTGATTAAAACAGCCCAAGCTACACAACTGAGAAATCAATATATTGTGATCTGAAGTACACTCCTGAGAAGTTTTCGAAGGTTATAAACAAAACATGATGAAACGACAACAAAAAAGCCCAACAGTTCCACTGACATCTCCTCCCCCTGGATCCTTTAATATTCAAGAACATTCCTGCAAACTTCACAGAGGGTTTTATTGCTATCGAGCTGATTAGGCCTTATTTCTCACATCTCTCCCTACCAGGGACAAGGACAGCTGAGGCATGCAGGACAGTAGCATCAATCCAAACAGCAACAGGTAGAGAGGAGAACCACTGGTGCGTTTCCTGTGAGGGATTTTGGCTTTTAGGCTGTGACATGAGGGATCTGAGTGGCAGTGCCTGTGCTGGCAGCATTGACATCCATTTCAGCCTTTGCTTGGCCTGCTCAGCCCCTACCTGCTCTTGTGGCTTCACAAACTGCAGAGCATCCCCTTGAGGCACGTGCTAACCTAAAGTTAGCTTCTGGAGAGAGCCACCTGTGCATGTATCTGGTGTAAAGGTGCTGACAGTGTCACCTGATTTGGAGGAGCTTCTTTGGAAAGCTCTTCTTTCCATGTTGGCCCTTTGCCCTGTGTAGCTCATGACTTGTGTGGGGAAGGAAACACTGTTCCCAAATAGCTGTAGACTTGCCATTTTTAAAAGTAGCTCATTAGCACCCATAGTTTTAAAAGTTTCAGGGTTTTTGTGTGGTACCACCTGCAAAGATCTGAAGCAGATGTCTCTTGCTTGTGAGTCAATGCAGAGCCTGAAAGCATTTCAGCCTCTGAAATGTATGTCCTGTGATGTGTGTATTCATGAGCTACTGTCTCATCTTATAGCCGAGTGGGAAAAAGCTTTCTAAGAGTCTAGATGAGCTATTTTGTTATGCTGCCAAAGAGATCCCTGAATAATGGGCATTTGGGGGAGAAAACTGAACGCTTTTTCATGATTTGTTTAACCACCGAAAGCAGCAGAGGGGCAGATCCCTGGATGGTGTATATAGATTAGCCTGTAAGCAGCCATGCCAGTCCACACAAACTGAGGGTAGAGCCTTGCCTGTTTTGAATATTCTCTCTCCTGATTTGTATGGTCTTTTGCAGTGTAATGACTGCTGATTTGGAGCTTTAATTGCATGTATTTGACAAAAGCAGAAAGGGAGTGAGGTTTATTATTGTTTTGATACAGCCTCAAAAGGAAAATTTTTACTAGCATTTTAATACAGCCCTTTGTAAACAAGTAGCTGAGTCCAATCCTTCTGCTAGTGGAGTCACTGACAGTTTCCTTTGGCTTTAGTAGGAGCTGGACTGGGTTCAGTGTAAGTGACACACTCTAGCATTACTGATAACGAGCTAATGTGTTTTATATATTGACGCTTTTTGCTGGACAGTGCATTGGCTTTTTATGATTTGGTGATATATAAAAATAAATTATTTGAAAATTCAATATTTCTGTGCCTGTGCCTGTTCTTTGAAGGTGAATTTAAATTGTTACAGTGTAAGATAAAAAATTGTTCTCAAAGTCAGTGGCAGTGTCTTAGTTCATGTACTCATTCCCAGTATCTCCATGCCACAGCTTGTATAGTCAAGGATTATGCCCAACAATCCTAAACTGCCTGAGCCCTTTTCGTACTGTGTTCCAGCAGTGAACCCTAATGCCAGAGGAGGCAAGGAGAAGATAGTCCTGTGTCAGCATGCAGCTGAAAGGCAGATTGTTAGCAAATATAAAGGTGGACCACAGGCTGCATGAGCAGGCTGATTTTCTAAATGCCAGCTGTTTAATTTTATTCATGTAGCATCAGTCTTTCTCTTCAGAGGTGGGCCTAAAGGTTCCCAACAGCTATCCTGGAGCAAGGAATTAATAATAAACAAGTCCACGCTATTATCTTAGAGGCTCCTGAGTTATTGCTTGAGGGCAGCTGGTAACACCCTTTTTATAGTCACAAGCTGCCAGCCCTTCTTCTTGCTTCAAAGTGGCAAAAGGCAGAAGTGACAATTACAACTGCTGCTATGGGCTTCTCCTGCTCCATTAACTTGTTTTCAGACTGTCAGGGTTAGATGGATGAAGGGAGGGAGCGGGACTAGAAGCAGTCTTTGGGACTACATTTTACCATCACTAATGCTGAGTGCATCAAAAGGTTAATGTAAAAACATCTAGTGTCATCTCACTGTCCTTTTCTATCTCCTCTAATCATATGGGTATGGATACACCTGCTAGTTCAATCAGGTGCTGTTGATGTGGTGGCCCTGCCTGAAGAGGGTGTTGGCAGCTGCCCTCCATCCGTTCACACTGCAGGAATGTACCGAACACTGTCAAAACAACACTTACCCTTCTGCTGTGGTCTGCTGATTTCTCTTGTGCATTAACTACATGCTCACTGCATAAGGGATATTAGGCAGCACTTCTACCCTTAGGCCCTGCCGTTAGTCTATTGTCATTCACATTCAGACTTCTTTGTACTCTCCTCTGGCCCTTTGACTCCTGCCACCCCAGACATTGCTCCTGGGAAGCCCACATCTACCCACTGTCTGCTTCAAAAATTGCTGCAAGAGTCCTGTCCTGCATCACTTCCTCTTTCAGGCCTTTATATCTAAAACATGACCATTTCCAAGCTGGATTAAATAATTGCTCAGAGGTGGTTAGCTACAGGATTCTTGTCTTCTAAGGCAATTCACCAAGCTGGCACCAGCACGAATTCAGGTGAGCATCTCCACCACTTGCAATAAATTTTTTACTCCCTCTCCTTTTTATCTCTTTTGGGAAATTCTCAGGAGTTGTACTGAAGGGAGATATTACCCAGCATGGCCAGCAAGGGGATTATTATCCAACATAGCTCATTTTTGTAAATTTAGGGCTCCAAACTTACAAAAGTATCACACAGAAAAACATTGAACACGAAGAAATCAGATCTAGCTCACAGCAGTAGGATAAAGCTGTGATGAATAAAGAACTGAATGAAGGGGCAGAGAGGGAAAAGGGTGTGGGTGGGTGAGTGCGTGTGTGTGTGTGTGTGGGGGGGTGTTTAAGCAGGATGGGTGAATGGGAAAAGAGCTTCTGTGTGAGAAGGAAATAAAACAGGTAAGTCCACAGTGAAGTTGTGCAGCAGTAAACAAATGCAGGCCTGGGAGCTGGAATTTTTCCTCCTATTCCCAGACTTGTTATTGACCTACTTCATTCACTCCCACAGATGCATTGGCTTTCTTAACTTCAGTTTCTTCACCTGTGAAATGCCATCACTCTCCTTGGAACGTAATTTAACTTTTATTTATTTCAAATCTTCTGCCTTTGAGGCAAATTTAGTTTGGCCTTTTGCAGCCTGCAACATATCTGACCGACCACAGTAAACAATCCTGACCTGGGAGACCTTCTAAAGCCATGGTGAGACCTCAACAGATAACTCAAGTGCTGCCTTTGCCCATGCCCAAAACCGTCCCAACCAGAGCCGACACAGAAGCCAAGAATAGCCATTCCTCTGCTTAATGTTCCTGACAGCCCAGATGTGATATCTATTCTCACTCACACTGATAAAATTGGGCCCCAGCAAGAGGAACATGGACATTTTCCATTTAAAGCAGATCCAGTGGAAAGGTGGTCCTATGTCCATCTCCTGGGGAGCTGTGCAGGAAGGTGGGCACAGATATGATCTTCACACCACCTCCACATTTTTCCTCACAGTCCTAAGAGGAGTTCCTGTTTTACCTTAACCATCAGCTTTTTTAAAGTTACTGAAACCAGGTTGCTAACATACTGGAAGGGTTCACTCTACCACTCTTGCTTTGAGTGGTAGAGTGAACCTCTAGCTCAACCTTTGCATTTTTGTTGCAATTTGCCATGACTTGGAGTGAGGGAACTGTCCCTTCAAACAGGCTCCTGTTTGGAGGGGCCTAATTGCTACATGCTGGGAGGACATGTCAGTCCAGAGCCAAAAAGGAACACCACTGGCTTGCCAAAGAGTTTCAACATGACCATGAAAAAGATCATAAACATTAAAAGATGCAAATAGAAGTTGCAATGACCCCCTTGCCCTGTGCAGGTACCAATCTAAACCTTTTCATCAGACATTCACCAGCACACAAGTTTAAAACCTTTCTTTTTTATTACCTAAACAGCAGGGCTGAGACAGTGGAGAGGGGAGGGAAGCAGTGTGAAACTTACCCTCTGAGCTGGGGTACCTGAGTGGTTTGCACACAGAGCCCCTGAGCCAAATACTCCTCCTGCAGCAACTTCTGCTTCCCAGACCAGCACATGTCAAATGCAATGCCTGTGGCTTTGACAGCTTAGGAGGAGTATGAGAACAGCCACTGAAGTCACTTCTTTCTATCCTGGGCAGCAATTTTTTTGACTTGTTCTCAATCAAGTTGCTGCCTACTCTCCTCTTGAGAGAAGGCTGCATATTGCATTTCTGTTTATCATCTCCTGGTTAAAGTCCTTGGGCTACTTGGGAGAAGATTGCTGGGGCAGAGGTATGGCCCTCTTAAAAAATTCTATTAAAAATAAAGCACCATTTTTTTCTTTTTGGTGGTTGTCTTGGCAGGGGAATTCCAGCCAAGGTCTTGCAGGTATCACTTAATCTTCTCTGCAGTGTTTTCTTTCCCCCTTTTTTTCCTGCTTCATTTTCTTCAGCTTTTACAGGTTCTGATGTCAATTTTATCATACCAAATAACTCCAAGCACATATCAGGTACTACTTGTGAAGAATCTAAGGCCTAAAAAGCTGTCTGTGCTGGTTCTTTGAAGCTCACAAGCTTGCACTAATTTACTCTCCTCTCAGATACCCAGAGCACCATTTCACATGATCTCCATTAATAGGATTCTCTTCAGAGACCTGCATAGTATGGGGGGCAGTGGAGGGGTAAAGGGACTTGGCCTCCCACTCCTTCATAACCAGTCCATATTGCTGTGATATAAGGCCCCAAATACTAGGGCATAAAAAGTATAACCTCTGGCTGAATACAAGCATTATCATAAATCTTTTAAGTCAGCTCACAGAGTTTATGGACTGAATCAAACCCAGAGGATTAAACTACCGATCTGATGATTAGCCTGAGTTTCAATGCAGCTATTTTTTATGTTAGGCAAATAAACTATTTTCTGTTTAAATGAGTTTTCGTGTTGTTTTTCACTCCTGGGAGTTAAGTGAATCAGTAAGAAACAGCTTTTGCCCATGGAGTAAAAAAAAAATGCATGAAGGGAAACGAGAAAGCCATTTGCTGGGATTTTACTAATAAACATTTCAGGTGTATAAATATAGCAGCTTGTCAAGCCTTTGGCCACCAGAGAAGTGTTGGTGCAATAGTTCTGCTTTATTTTAACTTTTGCAGAATAGCTCTTAGGAGACTTAAGGAGAAAGGTGATTTGATATCTAAAGCCTTGACCTGAGACTCAGAGCTTGCTGCTGCCTGCACAGACCAATCTGTTTCTCTCTCTACTTTTTGCTCCTCATATCAGCAGTTCATAAACTATGGGGGATAAAACTGAGATACTTGTTTGCTGTTCAGGGTGATGGAGCATGAGTTTGGTGAGAACTCAAGGCACTGGTAATGACTGTTCGTTGATGTGGAAAAACAAACAAAGAAGAAGAAAGAAGTGGCTGCTGGATGATGCACAACAGGGGTGATTTTCTTGCTCTTTGGGGTGGATGATCATGTGTTTCCTTGCATGTGGCTGGAGTAAACTGGGAGTTTTGCACTGACTCATGCTGCTTAACAGTGTCAGGCTGAAGGACATTGCTACTGCTTCACAAACCAAGTCCAACATCTCTGAGCAACGTGTCTTATATGAAGAAAGAAGATAACAAGTCGGGATTGAAATTCCTCCAGGACTTTGACATCTTGCTTCATGCTGCTGTAGTAGAGACTCACAGCAAGGATCAGCACTGCACAAAATGAGAGCCACAGGAGCATAGGCAATCCAGATGATGACCTGTCATCTACTGAATGGTGATGAGGAGAAAAAAAAGAAAGCAGCGTTATTTTAGTGTCATCTTAAACACTTCCCAAATTTGGTCCCCTGCTGATGCATTTGTACCAGTTTTCTGGGAACAGCAGGGTACACAGGGCTCTGGTTGTGAGCACTTCCATACACATCAGTTAAGCAATAGTGAGTCACACCTGCTGATGGAGGGTGGTGACTATAAAATATATCATCTAATGGAGCATTTAAAGGGTTTAATTACATAAATAGGAACAGGATTACCATAGTTAATGTGTGACCTCAAGTAGCCCTCCAGCAATTAGTTTTAAACTTTTACACTATATGTTAAGTTGAATACTAGGAGAATATGAAGCTACTTCATCCAATATTTAATGATCACAAATGCTCCATAAAAGAGACAAGATGTAGATTTCCATCCTTTTCCCTGGTAACTCAGGTTGTTTGGGACTCCTGCTAAATATGGTAAGAACTGAAACGTGGCTCCATTAACCAAGGGGTTAGAAAATGTTTAGAAAGCTCTGGCAGTTTTAACCACTCTCTAAGTGCTACGTGTGCTAATTACACTGGAACATCCTCTGCACTTGCTCTAAGGCAGGAACAACCTGTAAACGTTTTTCTTGTCTTCAAAATACAGTTCAAGTTTGTTTAAAGCACCCTGGGTCAGGTACAGCACACATGTGGAAATCAGAGGGCTACATTTAGCTTGCTGACATCTGTGCCCCAATCCTTGCACGTGTTTATCCATCCGTGTTCCTCGGGGATCCAGTGTGATTCAGATCTGGATGCTCTGTTTGACTTCATGGCCATTCCACAGTCTGTACTATTTTATAAAGCACTTAGGGTATTAAACATGCAGTATAAAGCCAAATTCATGCCTGAATAAAACCCATAGTGCACGGCTATTTTCCTGCCATATGCACATAATCAATAAGGAGATAAAAATGTGGAGTGTATTATTATGGGTAAAGGGCCAACATTAGCTGTAACATATTTAAATTAGCTTCTACTCCGAGCCCTGGAATACACACCAGTCAATTAAACTGTCATACAGATGTACAGAGAGGAAGGTAAAAGTCATAAAACCAAGCAGGAAACACATAATAATGTATCAAAAAGTGCATGGGGAAAAGGTAAAATGTTAATAGGCAGTCATTTTACAGCTAAACAGAAACCAAATCAATGTCCCATAATAGATCTGAGTGAATTATTTGGAGCAAATAATTTATTAATTTGAATTTAGCCCTTCTTTCTGTTTGCAAATTATCCACAAGCAGAATTCCGTTTTTATAAATTTGTTTATTTGGCATTATTCTATGAATGGTTGATATGAAGGTGTTTAACCAGGGAATTGCTCGCCACTTTCTGCATTTGCAGAGATTTGTGAGCTGGAAGTTCTTTTCCCTTGTGTGATTTCTCACACCATAGGCTACAGTTCTCCACTGGGTGCCCACCTGCCTTTCACAGTGAAGGACTTGGCTGATGAGCACACATAGGAGCAGTGAAACCTTTCTGTGAAAGCTGAGCAGTTTTTCACATCAGCCCTTTTCTATGAATTTCTTATAACCTTTTTCAACCTTGCAAAAGTTATTTCTGGGTGACCTCGAATGCAAACTTGAGTTTTCCAATCTGCAAAATTAGGACGTATATTCAGTCCATGAACAGAAAAAAAGGTAATGTGCAAAAATATTTCCATGCACAGAATAGAGATAAGCTATGCTCACAACAGCTTCAGTACGTCACTACAGTTATGGGCTGAAATTTAAATTTGGTTTTCTAGATTACAAGTAGAAATTTAATGCTTAAATTTGTTTGTTAAATTGCCTGTTGGAAGAGCACGCACAGCCACAGGCGTGTGCCCAGTCTCATGGCAACTCATCTGAGAAAAGCACTGGACCCAGGCACAGGAAGTTTTGTTTCAGTTTCTGTCTTGGACACACAGTTCCACTGTCCCCTGAAGAATATTTGATCTTTGCTTTCCCACCTGTCTCTCTCCTGCCTATAGCATCCTCTTTCTAGCTCAATAGCTGCCTTAGCTGATGCTTCCATTGTCATGAGCACACTAACCATTTTCCTGGACAACAGCAATAGCTAGGGGATATGGGGATATCTGTCTGGGAGGTTTTTTGGCCTCCCAACACTATGGATCTGTGTGTGTATATATACATGTACCCCTCTCCTCTCACTGCATTGCATATAGCAGGGGCTGGATTTTGGTCAGGGCCTCTAGAAATTATCACCCTCATAAGAAATCCATATACACACATTTGCTTCAGGGTCTGTAAGGCTGCCTGGCCTCAAACAAAAAAAAAAATAAAAAATGAAAAAACACATTATTTTTATTATTTCTACCCTGCTGCCAGCATATAAATGAATTGTCTCTTCCTCACACACAAAACTCAGCAGGGAGAACTATTGTTTTGCTTGGGGTGCTTTCCTTGCGTATCTTAGTGAAAAACCTGTACCTATTCTATTGCCATAAAATATATTAATTATATTTAAATTAAAAATAGCTTCAGGGATTTCATTTTTGTTTCCACTATTTGTCTCACTAGACGTCTTGTTTAAAATTGCACCAGACCTCATCAGCACCTTGTGCTGCTTATGCTGAGAAGAAAAAGCAACAACCACTGACAGCACGAAATGCTGTGTACACGGAGGGTGTATTTGCACAGTGCATCCCAGCAGCCACAAAAGCAAACTCAGGTTAATGCTATGGATGGCTCACAGTTATAATGTGAAAATTCAACTTACCCACTACGTAGTCACAGCAGGAAATGGCTAGAAAACAGAATGAAAATGTTCTTACACGCCTGGAAAGGTCTCTTGGCAGCAGGTGAACATAAAAGCAAGCACCAAGTGGTGTCTCTGAAATTGCCTGTCACTTTATAGATGCTGAGCCTCCTCTTACAACACTTTTGGTTCTGGATGAGGATCTAGCCACTCCATGCAAACATGCAGATGCAGGTGCACTTCAGGAAAGTGAGAAAAATTGTTGTATGGAAGAGTTCAGAGGCAGAGTTTACTGCTGTTGCAGGGCAGTCAGTAATCAGCTCCTGCGAAGAAAACCTGCCTATTCCAAATAATTTTTAGAAAGGAAAGGAGATAGATCAGAAGTATGAAAGTTAAGTAGGCAAGGCCCACTCTCAGATTACTTTCATCCAACAATATCCTGGAAATCCCTCTGCTTGGCAGCCGGGGCCCAGACACAATCCAGGATGAAAAGTCCATAGAATGGAAAATTTTCACTGGTGCCAGAAATGTTCATCTTACCAGCCTTAATGTTAATAATGTGTGGACAAACAGTAAATAATTTAAATCACAGAATACTAATTATGGGTTGGAATGTTTCTCATGTCTTCGTGGAAACGTCTTCTCCATCCTTGCAGCTCCCTGGAGTTCCAGCATGGCTGTGCTGGAATCAGAGCCAGTGGGAGACCAACCTGGTCCCCCTGGGCTGGACTGACTGCAGGATTACCAGCACTGTGGCAGGGACCCTGGCAGAGAGCTGAGGGAGTTATTAACTCCCATCAAAATCCTCTTGAGCAGTCAGATGAGCCTGGGCAAATTTAGGACTGACTCACTGAGCGTTTCCAGGAGTTCACTTTTGATGGGAAAGCCCAGGCCATGGCAACAACCTTATCAAGAAATAGCTTTCCCCTCCTGCGTCAGGAGGCATCCCAAATAATGTGTTGCCAAACAAATGAGAGTTCTGTTTACAGACACATCAGTAGATGCCGAGCCTTGTTTTCAGAAGCTGTAGCAGTCCAAACAGGTGGCTGGAATATAAATGTTACCATTCTGTCACCTGTGCTTTTACTGACTGACGTATCAAACCCATACAATTTTAGTTCTCTACCAATAAATACAATTTTCTTACTTGGGTCGAATTGGAGAGAGTCAGAATGTAACAAGAATAGTTCTTATTTAGTATTGCATATAGCACATGCAGAAGTGCAAATTGGATCATTGTGCCAGACCTCTGCTTATGGTCACTCCCAGCTGACCTATCTGTAAGCTGCTATTTTGGCTCATGTCTGAAATGACCAGAGGTTTTGTTAGCTGTGTCATTCCTTGGGTGCCTTCATTGGCAGAAATTATTACATCCTGGCTGCTAGGCTTAGACCTCTGCTATTGTATTCTGTGGCATGCATGCTGCTCAAAACCACGACAGGGCTGGCTCCCGCCTTCCCATTGCTTCCTAGGTACCCAGAATGACATAAACATGTTTAAAATTTGTCTGAGACCCTTTTTATGAGCGGATACATTGTTCTGGGGTAGCCCTGGGGCTCAGCCAAACCCATGGTCTACAATGATCCCTGTGGGGATTGACTCAGGAGGCCACTGTGAGAACAGCTGAGGGTGCAGGAGCCTGTCTCCTCCCAGGGCAGGCAGGCAAATCAGCCAGATACAATTCTGCAGAGCACAGAGTAAAAACTGTACATCCTCTGCTCCACGTGGAGCTGAAAATCACAAATAACATTCTCAGAGGAGGAAGCTGATGTGGACAGACAGGGTGGATGTTAAAAGCTAGAAAGGTCATGCCAAAAGGCTTAATAGCTTGAGCATACCATGTTCAATGACTTCTGGCTCACGAAATCGAACCCTTCTCTCTACTTTCCGCTTTTCCCCCACAGCTTGATCCACAGGTTGCCTTTTCCTCAGTATTGAAGGAGGATAGCTACTGTCATCTGCCTAAAGAGTTGATCAAAACACAAAACACATGGCCATTGAAACAGGGTTAATGTGTCTGGGTGAAGCTCTGAGCTTCTATGGCTATGTTGTGGCTATAGGTACGTAACACATCTGCTTGGATATTTATAGTCAGACCACTGTGTTATTTATGGCAAGACAATAGGGGTATTCCTTCATTGTTATAGATATTCAGTACTCTAAAACTGTATTCTCAGGGAAAAGGTTAGTTCAAGTAATGGACAGTAAAGTGTTCAGAAAGCATTTCTCTAAATTGCAGTGAACAGTGGCTGAAGGTGGCTGCTCAACAGCCTTGGGGTAGATGGAAAAAAATGTGATATGAAATACATGAACCATATCATTTGGAGAACCTTTGAAATGTTCCGAGCTCAGCAGTTCCATTTGGAATGCAGTGCTGCCATTTCAACAACTGGGACTATGCAGCAGACTTGGGTTTGGACACAATCCTGATGGGTACAAAAAGGTAATTTATTTGCACTTATGCACTTATATTGCATTTATGTTGTTGGTCTGGTTTTTGCTTGGAAGCCACAGTTTTTAACAAGAGAATCGTAATGCTGTGGATTCTTTGAAATTACAAGAAACAGAACTGCAATAACAGTAATAAGTCACTCTTCTGCATAGGAATGCTCCCACAGTCAACTCCCCAAAATGAATCCAGAGTGAATCAACTCCCCAAAGCGAATCTAAAGTGAATCTTCACCATCCTCTGGAATTGGAGAGCTGACAGCAAATTTTCTATTTTTCAAAGAATCAAGTGTGTGGTAGAGATTCTCTGCATTTTATTTTTAAGATTGAAGTCATCTTCTCTAGCCCTTTCTCCCTACTCCCTCTGTTCCTCTGCTAGGTAAAGGATATTATTTCTGAGATGATTTGTTTGTGCCTTCTGGTCACTGTCCCTGCTCCTTTTTTTTCCTCTTGTGTGTTACTTCCCCACTCAAGGATTGCTTGCTCCTTACTCCATGTTTTTCTTCTTGCTTTAATCTTCCTACTCTTCAATTCTCTACTTGTATACTTTTTTAGATTCAAAAACCGTTGCCTTACCTTTTCTCTTTGGATGCTTTCCCCAAAGTCACCTTTTCACACATCCACTCTTTGGGCTGCAGGAGCAGGATTAGGTGCCATTAACTACAGTCTGGGGGTGTCAGACCCCGGAGTAAAGAAGATGAGCACATTTTCTTATGCATCACTCTCTGAATAACCTCAGAAAGGCACATAGCATAGCCAGCTGGAACTGCCATGGAATGAGGAACATCTTCAGCTTGCTACCTCCTCCTGAGAGATGTATAAACTCACCCTTATCACTGATAAGGATGCTTTCTCTGATCTTGGGGTCATAACACCTCTGTCTCATGACCATGGACAGTGTGTGTTGGAGCTCTGTATTTTTCATTCAGCAGCTCGGAAGCTGGAAGCCCCATTCAGGGTATGGGAAACCTGGATTCAACTTCGTTCCAAGTCCAAAGAAATACAAACCCACATCTCCTGTATACAAGCTCTCACCATCAGAGCTACGGTATGCATATGGGAGCAGGGAATCTCAGTCTCTGCCACTAAAGCCGTCTTGTTTGGCCTTGAATAATTAAATATTCATTGAGCTAAAGAAGGAAAGAGTGACTTTACAGCCTGGTGTTTGGGTGCTCCCTTGGGGGTGGCAGAAGTCTGCTCCTATCCTTGCTCCAATGAATACTTAATATGTAATACTTAAATATTCATTGGAGCGGTCACTGGGAACAGGGTCTCTCATCTACCAGGTGAGTACCCTAATCACTCTGCTGCAGCCACACACACACACACACTTACTCACATAATGAATATTTGATTATTCTGTGTAAAATTAAACAGGTTTAGGGAGACATAGCCCAGCTCAGGTTAGAGGTGGTTATAGCTTTAGCTATGAGGGCTCTTCCTGTGGCACAACCGAGGAAACTGAACCTTAAATTTGAAAAGATTTATAACTCCAAGTGCAGCTTTTGTCCATTTAAGCTTTTCCAAATACTTAACAGCGATACCACGTCAGGAGAGAAAAATAGTAAACAACTAGCTGGTTGGGTAGCACCTAGGAAAGGGAGACCTTGAAAAGGAAGTAGCTTTACGATATGTACTAGACTTTAATAACTTATGGAAATCACAGCTACAGAGTGTCAGAAGAAATAATGCATTCTCCCCTCAGACAGAAACCTGGCATTAACATATCCTGACAAGAGTTGGAGACCTACCAAAGTGAGAGTTGGGAAATTATATGACCTTAAAAACAGCCCATTTGTAAAAAGCTTCAGGAGTTGGACACAAGGACTCTATCGCCCATCAAAGGGTTACTTACCGGCAGCTCCTCTGCACTAGGACCAGAAGGTGGGACTGGACATATCTGGGACATGTACTCTGGATGCCACCATGAAGTGTCCCACATGAAGCTTTGGAGGGAAACCCACTTGCTCGAGGAAATGAGAAGGAACAGGGAAAAGCACCTGGAGATCCCTCCACAGTGAGGATGGAGCAGGCAGTGCCACTGAGCAGATGGGAGCAGCAACAAATGACAGAGGAGTGGAAAGAAGAGTTTCCGCCCTTCATACCAGTGTTGGTGTGGGAAGGATGACGCTACATGAAATGTACTCAGTAGCCAAAAATAGCACATAGTGATAGTACTGATTGTGCAGCTGGAAAACAGGGCTTTCCTGGCAACAGGGAAGGGCCTGAATGGAGCAAATCACAGATAAACACCTACGTTGTTTTTTTCTTTTTTTCTTTCTTTTTTTTTTTTTTTGCATAAATGTGAAATTTAGGCTGGTTTTTTATCATAATTTTTACATTTCTGTGATCATGTTGTTTTCCTTTTCAGAATCCAATCCCAATCTCAAAAACCTTGCAAGTAGAATTGCTTTTATTCCTTCTTCCATTCAAAATATGTGGGTAAAGACATCAGGAAATTATATAGATGTAGTGGCATCACATATATATATCCCTCCAGTACAGTTATGGCCTCACTTTATATGTTTTTCAAATTAAATCCATTATTATAGCAATAAAGTGGGATTTTAACATTTTACATTTCTACAAATATCATAATAAAATTATTGATGGGAAAAGAGGTGATTTACTGTTCAAGAGGCTTTAACAGCCCCTTGTCAAATGCTGAAGGTTGGTCATCATCAAATATACAATTTTTAGTCAGAAATCCCTGCCATGACTGCTGAAATATGGTGGTTTACTGTCCCTGCAAGCACAAGCTTGTGCTTTTTTTGTTGTTTGTTTCCTGGAGCTATTTATTTGCTGTGGCATGTCTAAAATACTATGGTGTTTGGTTTTTTTCCAGGTGGTTGGATAGATTCTCCCAGGGCATGCTCAGACCGGCCCTTGTTCTGCACCTACCCAGTTTAGCAAGATGTTCATGTTGACAGTAGGAATCAGCAGCTCTGTGGGCTTCACTGTTTTAACCTTCTCTCAGTAATCTGGGGAATGGGTTGGGATCCTCCCCCGGAGAAAACTGGGCCAGCATAGTAAAGGAGGCATCTGTGGCTGATGTGGGGTCAGTAGACCCTTCCAGCCTTGCTGCCCTCCTGCAGCTCAGCCTCTGCATGGATCTGCTGTCCTCAAGCCGTGCCCTTCCCAGCAGTGGCATCAGTATCAACATGGAGAAGAATAGACTTGGCTGGTCTAGGACTCTTCACTGAATGTACCATATCTAAAAGCCACCTGGAGAGAGTTACCTTACCTTCTCTTTCCTGTGCATTGGGATGATGGAGAGCTTTTCCTCATGCTGAAACCGGCTCACAGCTGCAGGACTTGTGAAATGCTGTCAAAATTCCCTCTCTAGTGTGTCCTGCAAATGTTTCACAGAAGTTATTTTGGAATATCTAAGCTGGCTTTTAGCAGGGAAAAGACATTCTTCAAAATTTTGTTCATAGTAGATCCTAGACAGAAAAGTGACAAATCCTACCAAACCATGGTCCCTGGCCTCTTCTCTGGTTCCTCCTTCCTCTTATTGTGATAATCACTTGCTACTAATTAATGTAAAATGGAATTTACCTGCCTGCTTTGGCCAGCAAATCTGATGAAGTTGGGAAGAAGAAAGTAAAATTCTATTCTTCATCTAGCTTTGACTTTCTCCATGGGAATTGCCTCACTTATTTTTACTAGTGTCACCCAGTAAGGCACATAAGAAGGTCTTGTGTGGCCTCTTATTCCTGCAGAGAGTGGTAGTAAACTTTTACACCTGAATGAAAAATCTTGTTCCTGTCTTTTTCACTGAATCTGGTTTTGTTAAAAGAAAAGTCTCACAGTTTTCTAAGCAATTGCTCAAAAACTTTTTGGTAATTTCTCAAAAAACCCCAGACAGAATAGTTGATGGGAGTACTTGTTTTCAAGAAATGGACATATGGAGACAACATTTATAATTTTTGATGCCAGAAACCATTTCTTTTCAGTTCTAGATTTCCCTTAAATATAAACAAATTTTCTGTTCACTTGACTGAAAAATACCTGGGCAACTCATAAATGTTTTCATTAAAGATTGTTATCTAAATGCCAGGATTGATCATTTCATAGTCCCATTCTCATTTTTGTTCCACAATGTGTTATTTATATTGATAGTAATAGTTGTAAATGCTTGAATAATTAGTAGTTACCTGGGCACTCAGGTTCCAGTGGATAAAGATGCCAGGAGTTCAAATCTCATAACAGGGACAGCTCCATTCCTACCAACTGCTTTTGATTGCAGTCTAACAACCTGAAATTGGTTATATATTAGGAATAAAACACAGCTTAATGCACAAAGTAAAAGATTCCAGGAAAATAACTTCACTAGCCTCTAAAATTACTAGTAATAAATAACAGTTATGATAGTAGGATGATTTCTGCATAGGAAGCTGGAAGAATTTCCTTTAACATTGCCCTTCTTTTAAAAATAATTTTTCATCTAAACTTTGATCTCATTTCATGCAACATATGCGAGAAGCAAAGCTGGACAAATAATTCATAAATGAATTATTTAGCTTGCGAGTGTCACCTCTATTTCTTTCAGCTAATTGTTCACAAATAGATAGTGACTTTTGTGAATGTATTCATTATTCAGATTTATTCAGTGGATAATTACTGGGAGTAATTCTTTGTCTGTAGATTGCTTGGAAGCATTTTGCTGTGAACATTCCTAGTAAAAATCTATCCAGGCTTTCAATACAAGACAAACTAAAATTATCTATAACTACTGATGCAGTCCTTAAACATGAACAATATACTGCAGTGTTAAAGAGCAACAGGAACATTTTCAGAAAGAACTCCACTACTTCCCGTGGTACACAGGAGGGAAAGCAGAGACATTTCAATTCTCTGTGTAGCACCAATGTTGAATGGTGCATATTGTATATGCAAATAAGTTTTCACAAGAAAGGGGTTGCTTATGTGTTTGCTCAGCAGAAAAACAAGACAAGCCTGAACAAAACATGATTGACTTCGCAGAGAATAAATATGAACAGACCACACAAAGGAATTAACTGCATAGCCAGTATTTTTTCTGCAATACCCCAGTGGAAGATATCTAGGAAATAGACATAACATGATAAAACATTTTACACTCACAGGATAGCTGTGTAACCATATGAACTATTTTTCCATTTCCTTCTACGGGAATAAATATTTTAGACAAGTAAAGTACTTTGTAAATGATGCCTTTGTGAGGATTCGTCTGGCCTGGTTCAATTATTCTGAAACCCAGCAATTTTCTCATATCATTGAATCTGGTTTTATTGCAAATAGGGTCATAGAAATAGTCACTCATTGCAATAATGGACTTCGTTTATCTTGACTATTAACACTTCCAGTAGGTTTACACACACGTATATATTCAATATTTATGGATATGCACAGTGCTTATATATTAATAATGAAGTAACTTTATCTCCAACAATCTGAAAACAAAATCACGTAATACCATACAGTGTGGGGTGCAGTGGTAACTGGAAGCAGCATATCAGGATAACAGAACAGAAAAGGAATAAATAAATTAGAGAGGAGTCCTCCGTATCTTCCTCAACTTCCAGAGTGTCAATTGAGCCTTTGTTCAATATTCCACCTTTCGCGGTCCTGTGTACTCTTGATTAATAATTTAGAGATGCTCCTTTTGGAAGCAAGGTAAGTTTTGTATTTGCCAAGAGTGATTTTCCACTAGTCAGGAAGCACATCGGGAAATAAAAAGGCAAATTGCCCCACAGAGTATAATTAGCTGCTGCCTTCTTCCTTTTTGTGCCTCTGGAGAAACAGATTTACTGCTGAAAGTTGTGGGATACTCATGAGGTGTTGCATGGCACCATTTCTGCTCCTAAACCTTCCAGTAAAGAAAGCACTATGTAAATCCCAGCCTCAAGACAAAATTCAGCTCTGTGGACTGCATGTTTCTATTCCACACCCTGAAGGGTCATGATTAATCTGTTTTCTGGTGGTCACTCCAAAATGGGGAGTTTTGGTGTAGTTGGGCAAAAAAAGACTAACAACAAAGCATAATGGAGACAGAGCACTGATGGAAAGATGCTCTGAAAACACTTGGCTGAAAGCAATCAGTTTTCTTTTCTATAGATCCATTAATTCCTGTGATGCCCAGAGATCTGTGTATCCAGGTGCATTTTTCCCCAAGGAAGGGTAGTTGTGGTCAGCACAAAGTGAAGCATCAACAGTCCCTGTGGTGCTCTGTGGAGGACCCACAAGGTTATCCCCTCAGTGAGACCTTCTCTCTGCCCTTTAGATATTACTACCCTGTGCTGGAAGTTGTCATGATCACACAGATCTGTAAGTTCCCTTTGATGCAAGTGGGCAGACCTGAGGCCATTCATCCAGGAACTGTGGGTCTGGATTGCTAATCTTTGCAAAAATTAGATTAGAGATGGTATTATCACATGCAGCCATCTGATCCATCACAACTGAACTAATTTCTGAAGGCAGAGCCATGGCTTTATATGCGGATGTAGAACCATACAATAGGTTGAAAAAAACCTTTAAGGTCAGTGAGTCCAACTGTTAACCCAGCACTGTCAAGCCCACCACTAAACCATGTCCCCAGGTGCCACATCTACATGTCTTTTAAATACCTCCAGGGACGGCGACTCAACCCCTTCCTTGAGCAGTCTGGTCCAATGCTTGATAACCCTTCTTGTGAAGAAATTTTTCCTAATATCCAACCTAAACCTCCCCTGCTGCTACCTGAGGCCCTCTACCCTAGTTGTATTGCTTGTTACTTGGGAGAATAGGCCAATCCCCACCTGGCTACATCTTTTCAGGTAGTTGTAGAGAGTGAGCCTCATTTTCTACAGTCTAAACTGGAGCAGCTCCCTCAGCTGCTCCTCAGACTTGTGCTCCAGACCTTTCCCCAGCTCCACTCCCCTTCTCTGGACACACTGCAGCACCTCAATGTCTTTCTTGTAGTGAAGGGCCCAAAACTGAACACAGGATTCAAGGTGTGGCCTCACCGGTACTGAGTACAGAGGGACCACATAGCAGGGCCTTCAGAGTGATAATTGTCTTCCTGGAGCTGTGGCACCAGTTGCAAATCAACAGTGTGCGCAGGTTTGTACTGGTTTTGAACTGGGCTCTTTTCTGAGGCAAAGATACAAGCACTGAGCAGAAGAGTTGTAGGGTTTTCCAATATGGTGAGAACATCCCCACTGCAGGACACAGCAATCTCTGCTCTCTTTGGACTGACTGGAAATGATTTAACTCTGTTGAGGAACCTGGTCTCCATTCATCCCTGGCATGAATCCATTGACTTACAAAAGGCATAGATCTGTCTCCATTTCTTAAAATTGCCTCTCTTACTCGTGTGTCTTTCCTGGTAGATGTTACAAATAACTGCAGAGGACTTGTGATGATGTATAGTAAACATAGAGAGAATTTTTGGCTGCTGAAATGAACTTTCTAAATAATTACAGAATGATTCCCCATCCATTTCATAATTAGACTCCTGAGATTGCAGCCAAGCTATTATTTGTGATTCAACATGCATTTTTATTTTAGAAATGTCCCATAGCCATTAGGTTTATTCCACTTGAGGTTTTCTAATTCGTTCTGACCATCCTGTCACTGGGATCTTAAATGTAAAGCATGTATTGATCAAATAAGAGTTACCAAGTAACCAAATGCTAATATCTGCTGTTGGTTCACTGAGTCCAAATCAGCCAGTCCTGTTGATTTGGAATGTGGGAGATGGACAGGGCTGCAGTGAGTGAGGTCATTCTGAGTTAGGTTTTGTCACATGCTTATTATATTTTAGGAACAAAAAGGAGTGGAACTGGAACCTCTGCCTAAAGCATTTGGGCTGCTACTGATGGCAGGGCTGCCATCAGCCATGAGACAAATGAGAAGGAGGAACCCACTGCCAGAAGGCAGGCATCTCAGAGGGCATAACAGAGAAAAGGCAAGTAAAGAAATCCCTTTAGAAACAGCAAAAGTGGAATTATTTTTCAGGAGTTCCATTTTAGCAGTAATCACTTTGTGTTTACTGTTGTGTTGACTGGGGTTTTCTGCCCATTTTCCTGGGTGAACTTTGACCTGAAGAGAAATCCAGCTAGGATGACTGCAGGATATAGCCTCAAAAGGAGATTAGTGGTTTTGTCTAAATCCCAGATGTCAAAAGACTCCAATTGACTTCTGTGAGCCACTGTCTGTCCTTAAAGGATTTTAGAAACCTGGCAGCCATTAATGCCAAACTGGCCCTGAGAAGGGCAGCAAGTGGGACTGACAGCAATGGGAAGAGAAGAAGCCAAGGGAATCTCAAAGCACCTAGACACAGGCACTGCTACATGAGATGATTTGAAGGCATTGATGTGAATGCACTTGAGCTCCATTTGCAGTGTCACCTTGGAAGGGGATTAGATTAGATTAATGACATGAAAGAAGAACAGAAAAATGGAGAAAATAGCAGATTAAAGTGTAAGAAAATCCCAAATGCGCAAAAAAATGCATGAATTGGAAGGAGTTTGCATGGTGATATTGGATGATAAAGATTCTGAAAAGCAAGTGGCAAATCCCTCTGTCATTGGCAGCCACTTTACATTAACATTAAGTCTTTTAATGATGATATTTGTTTTTGTAATTAGTATGTAAGTCTCTCTCCTCCACCTCTCCAAGCCCTGGAGACTGGTGATTTCAGAGTAAAACAAGTCAGTTTAACAAAGAGTAATTGGTACAATTTCCAAAACTGGCTGAGTGCTTCTGGAGCCTATATTCAATTCCATCTGAATTTAAACTGAGGCAAGGAAAATAAGAAGGGTAAATTCAGACAGAACATCAAAGAACACTAGTCAACATCAGACTATACAGATAAGTCAGGCTGAAAGCCAGTTATGTTTTGCACAGGCAAGCTGAAAATTTAAGTTGTACTTTCATTCCAAAGCAGAGTATCCTTTGGCATTTCTGCAGCAGAGTTGGAGGGTCCTGCTCACACCAAGACAATTTGTGTCTTACAATGGGGTATCCGAGAGCAGGATGTGCTTTTAGACTAGAGCGGGAAACCAGGGTCCAGCTCTGATCCCTGGCAGGTTTGAATCAGATCCTTCAAATGCGATGCCCCTAGGATACAGCTTGTTATTAGCTGCCTTGTAACAGCTCAACTCTTTCTCTTTCTCCTCCATTCTCTCCTTCATTCTTATCAGAAATTTGGTCCGGGACCAGGAAACCTCTCAGCTTAAATTAATAAGTTCGTCAGAATCAACTCTACTTCAACAAATGCATTTCTTTCCAATGTGAAGCATTTTCATCAGCATATTTTTCATCATCTCAAATGTATGAGCTTTTCAATCAGTTTCTTCAGTGAAACAATGGAAATTATATTGCTTTTTCTTTTAAAGCCAGACAAATGCAAAGGCAAGGAATAAAGCTTCATGGGACAGCTGGGGAGATGCTGAATTAATAAAGCAAGGAAGGAGCATCAAAGCTGAGCTCTTAGTCTATTTGTGATTCTGACTACATGACTGTTCCCTGGCAAAACTTTTGGGTACAGAGAGCTAGTTTCATGTCTTACATTCTCTCTTTTGTGCATTATACCCATTCTAGCAAGCATTTCTTGGAGAAGTACTGAGATTGAAGTGTTCTTATACTTCCTACCTTGTGTTGGCATTTCTCCCTGTGTATTGGAAAGCTGAGAAAATATTAGAACCTTTTTGGAGCATACTGGGCCAAGAGGCTCTTTCCAGCTCTAAACTGAAGATGATGGAAAGGTGATGCCACCATTCCTCCTCCCCAGAAGTTCCCTCCTGCCTCTGTGACACCTCTGAGGCTGCTGAGTGTCACCTTTTACTGACACTCCGGCTTCTGGCAGCCTTTGTCGTTTGATGCATGGATATGCCAAAGCTGCGAAATAGTGCCAACTTCTTTGATGGTATATTTGACAGTCCAAATCAAAAGGTTATTAGCAAGGGATGATACAAGACTTCTTTACAGATAAGTTGCCTTCTGTTTGACTGTCATATTTTCAAGTCTTTTTTTGTGCAGCATTTCTAAAAAAAGGTAATAGGACACCTGGTTGTTCCCCACTCCACAGTCAGGGATGTCACTGACTCTAACGAAGAGCTTTAAATGTGGAACCCAGGCAGGATTTCACCTCTGCCACTCACATCTATGAGACTGATGGATCTCCACTAAGTGAGCAAAACTTATCTCTACACCTTGACTGAGCTGTCTTTCTCCTTATAGCCCTGACAGAATATTGCAGCAAACTAGTTAGTCCAGGTGTAATGGCATTTTTCTTTTGTTAAGTAAAGCAATAGGAAGCACAAAGACAAAGTATTGTTGATCCCAAAACACAGATATCAAGTTTCTTGTGACCAAAACAATAATTTCTGTTTTTCTCTCTTTAAAGTAACATGACCGTGAGGGGCAAAATCTGACTGCAAGGTTGGCACTCTATCTTGAGCTATGGCTTTACTGGCTTCTGTCAAAAGGACAAGTAAATTCACTGTCACATTCTCACTGCCTGGACTGCTATCACTAGCTTATTAGAAGTGGTGAATTTCTAGCATTTCTGGCACTCCTAATGCACTGACACTTCTGAATAATATACTCAGAATAATCATTTACTGAGTAATATACTTTCTTCACTCATGTGCTTTAAGCAGAGTATCTGTCTACTTCACACTACCTTCTCTTTACACGAACTTTCCTCATATTCAGCCACCTCTGCACAACACCTGGTTCCCATTTCTAAGCCCAGTAGCGAGCCTACTCCTCACCTGTTCCTCCAGCCTCAGGCTGTGCTGGGTGGCTTTGCCTGTCATTTGTCATGGTGGCAGCAAATGCTGAAGACCTGTCTGCAGCCTGCTACCAGACTGATGAGTGATCCAGGTGTTGGGTGCCACTCCTGTTTCAGATAGGTGGGTATATCAAGAAAGACGCAATTTCTTGAAACCTGCAAATTTTCCTTGGATGCAAAACATGTCCCTTGGCTAAAGCATGTAGAAAAAGCACATCTGAGACTAGAAGGGGAGAGGAGTTCTTTAACCCAGAGGAAGCCACTCTGTCACGTCTTTCAGGAGGATCTTGTGTAACACTGATGGTGGCTCACACAAGGACACCAAGAAGTGCCCCACTAATCAAAGCTGGGGCTTTGCATGGCCACAATACACCCTCTGTTCTGTGCTTCCCATTGTTATTTCAGAAAGGACACCTTCAGCTCCTTTGTCTTTGCCAAATCCAAATCAAATAACTGCAAGGCAGAAAAATGGCACCACTTCCCTCTTTTTTTTTCTTTTTTTTCCTTTTTTTTTTTTCCTCTGGGGATGTGAAACATAAATAAACAATACAAAGGAGGAATCTGGAGAATCTGGAGCAGGTGGCACCAGTAGTTTTCACCTTTACTTGTCAGTTCAGTGTATCACTCCAGTGCACCAAAAACCTCTCAGACCTCCAAGCTACCTGCTTTACAAAACCAAGGCTGAAGATGTCTTAGGGATTAGATCTCCCAAATCTTGACTCTGTCCAACTACCATGCAGTGGTAGTTCTGACCCTCCCATCTGAAATCTTTGCTTTATTTGCTCCCCAAAAAACAAAGTAGCTGCTCCAGGATGAATATAAAGAACTTTGTAAATTCGGACACTTGTCAAAACCTTTTATTGCAAAATATTCCTGTCTGAATGACCCATTCACTCTAGGTGCCTTATCTGAGCAAAATGGAGTTAAATTCCCAGTTTAGGAATGTCATTAGGAAAGGAACATAGAGATTTCCTAATCCACACTGTGTTAAGCAGATCAGACCTGATTTCTGGAGGTAAAGAGGGTTGTTTGGGAATTGAAATGTCTATCTTGCTTTCAACATTCATGACAAGCAGGCTCTAAGGAAACAGGTTATCATATTGCTTTTATACTGATTCAATTCTAAAAAGTCTGCTAAGACATTTTATTGCAGCTCCTAATAAGTGTTACTATAGTTCATAAATAATGTGCTCATATTCATAAGTCTTGTTTAAGACCAGAGCTGTACAAGAACTATAGATACTGGTAAAGAGACTGTTCCTGACCTGAAGTCTGTATAAACTGAAGGATCAATGCCACTTTACACCAGAAAAAAGATTTGGCCCACAGTTTTCAGAGAGGCTGAATATACAACGTACGGGAAAAGAAGCCAAGAAGCTGCTGCATTTTGAGAGAAACAGGTTAGGCAGTTTAACGACAGAGGCTTTCTGCACACTGGCCTATGCAGGCAAGAACACACAACCTTTTTTAGACGTACCTGTTGGTCACAGTGAAAAACGTAGGCAGCATCTCACGCTGACATATCTAGCTTGGGAGGCCTGCTCAGAAAAATCCTTCATCAGAGCAGCAGCTGTCTCCTTCCCCAGAGCAAATTCCTTTAAAGCTGTCAAAGATGCTGTAATCAGACTAGGTCATCAAAACCAGTCCTCCTGAGGACTGGAAATAAGATCCAGAGATGAGCATTCAGCTACATGGGCAAGGTCTAAAACGCTAAAGTTTCCATTGAAATTAAATGAAGAGACTGTAATTGCTGTGAAAGAAAAGTGAAACAATCATTGGGAGAGCCTGAAAGCTTTCAAACCACCTCCTGAAATGCTGCTGGCTGGATAGCAGAGATCCATGTACTGCATAACAGAATCTGATAACAGAGCACAGCTTTTACCGGGAAACCAACTTTGATAACTACTGGAGCATTTGCCTGTGTGGCTCCTGGAGCTAAGGCAAATTTTAATTGAGATTTTACCACACAGTTGAGTAGTTCTATTACCAGGTTAAATAAAAAAGGTTAATAAAGTAATAAAAATGGATTCTTTGCCTTTTTGATTTCAAAACACAAAGCTGTGGTCAATATGTTTAATAATTTGTAAATAGAGTAGAACAAAGCACAAATAGCCATGGTGACCATTGAGAGGGGATTGTTATGAAGTTGCATCCTCCCTTACACTTGTGCTTGCATTGGCAGTTTTGCAGTTTCCATAAACCATTTGTCAGTAAGGTAAGGCAAATGAACTGAGTTCCTCTCTGGTCCAATGTTTACTGCTGTTACTGGAATTACACCTAGGATAACTTTGGCCCAGACTTGACTAAACCCAGTCTTGGATAAAATGAAATGGTATCAGTGTATTTGATTTTAGCTGTATTTACAGTATATTGTTTACAGTGTCTCTGATTTTAGGTGATTGATCCTTGCCTCAGGAATAGTATCAAAGTAAACAGATCAAAACTTGTCCTTGTTGCTTCTCCATTGCTCTGGCATTACACCAGATACTGGTTCCCAGTTCTTTCCTACTGCTCAAATTAAAACCAAATAAATAAATAAAATCATGACTGTACATGGTGCAAATATTCTCATAAGTAAGAAAAAAAATGGAAATAAACAGCCTCTCTCCTAAGTGGAAATAGCTGGGAGAAATCACTGACCGAGCTGCCCATGGGGAGCAGGTAGTGCCCTGTCTGCTGTGGTGGGCACGGGAGAGGGGACAGGGAGAGTGCCAGGCTGCCTAAACTGAAAAGAGCAGCCAGTATTTAAGGGGGGAGAGGGGGGGAATCTCTGGAGGAAAGGAAAAAGAAAATAGAGGCAATATGCTCCACTGAGATTGTGAAAAAAAATAGTTGGAGGAGAGGTTGCTGAAGCACAGGAGGGGTGGAGGTGTGCCATGGAAGTATGAGGATCTCTGGAACTGGGAGACCCTGGAAGAGCAAGGCATTAGGAAAGGTGGTGCAGACAAGAAGTGGGCAGCAGTCCCAGGAGATGGATCATAAGTGATATCGAGGAATCTATTTCCCTTTTCTGATTTCTGTGTTTGTCCAAGTGTCCAAGAATGTTTCACCCAGCTGGCTCTGTACTGCTTTTCCTGTCTGTCAGAATGGTAAACAGAGGCACCAGGTTGCAAAGTGACTCACCCAAGGCCAGTCGGAAAAGGAACAGCAGAGCTGAGTGCTGGAGTCAACTTAGTGCTCATCCCACCTCCTGAAATTTCCCTGCTACCGGGGACAGGTGACTGCTCTGAGATGCTTCAAGCAAAGGCTTCTGCAGGCTGTGCAGCTCACAACTATCCAGGGAGAGCACCCTAAAAATAACCAGAGCATAAAACTTATGCTGCTGTAAATCCTGTAACGCTGAAGAGCAACCCTGGGAAAGTTTTACAGTGAGGCAGAGCAGAGTATGGAGCAGGTAGCAGAGAGGAACAGCACAATATATAAAGCCATGTACTTGCCTGAACACCCACCAAAGGCATTGTGTGTGAGTGAGCTACAAGGCTTCCTCAGCTGTTTATCCTGGTGAAGGATATTTAACCGCCCAGTCAACTGGCTGAAGCTCAGCTGCAAACACACAGTGCCAAAAGCGCAGGAGACGGAGCCAGTGCAATAAACACAAGGCTGCCTTGATTTTTCTTCTGTGTCTAATTATATATATATACATTCAGAATTCCTGGGACCGAATTATAACCTTAAAGTTGCTTTTCTTTCCTCGAAGGTTTTTTCCCTGAGTTAAGAAATGAGGATCAAAACAACAAGTGTCTTTACTCTTCAACTCTTGTGTCACATTATTCCCATATCAAATCTAGCAGCTTCCAGCCTTCCCAACACTATAATTAGAGCATCTCCAGATATCAAAATAGCACTGACCCTCACCACAGTGCTGACGTGCCTGCTTTGCAGCTCTTATCTGTCACGCAGAACAGCTCCTTGCCTGTGCAAAGTGGGTGCATGGAGAGGACGGAGGGTTTTTCATTTTGGCTGCACTCAGCTTGCAGCCTGAGTCCACACGTCACCACCAGCTTCTGCACACTCTGCCTTGTGTTATGGGAGGCTGACTGTGCACCAGTTTGCCACTGGAATGGGTGAGCTGGGTGAAGTCTGGAGCTGGAGGAAAGGAGAAACTTTAATTTGACATCTCTTCACCCAGGCTGCTTCTTGAATTAGTGAATGAAATTCAGCTCTTTTGTCAATATTTTGTTCAGGTTTGATACATAGGAACATCGAGGCAGGCTGTGGCTGGCTGTACAGACTGCTGATTTAGGGAGAGCTGAGACCCCAGGATGAATTAATATAGCCTTGTTTCCTTCACTGAGAGCTGGGAAATCCCTATCACATCCTCTCATCCCTGCAAGGTCTGGGATGAGAGGAAGGAACAGAAGGTTTCCCCTCAAGCAAGGATTGCCATCTTGTGGGTGGATAGGCTAAATTTGCCCTCAGTCTGTTTTGTATAGTTAGGTGTATTCAAAGTGCTCTCAGTATTTTGCTGAGTTTCATTTCGAGGAATTTATCCTCCTTAGTAAACGGAATAAGCAGCCAAGAGAGGTGTAGGCAGTCAGGAAGAGCCCCATCCTCAGCCCATTCTAAGAGCTCTAAACCAGATGAGATAACTAGCTCCCTCCGGGGATGGGACGGAGCTAATTGCTTTCTCCAGGGAGCCACGATGGCTACTTTAGATCAGATACCTGAGTTTTACATAGCTGAGAAGACACATGGACTGGGTGGGGGGGAACGGGTTAGTGCAGGAGCCAGTGTCTGTGGTTTCATTGCTGGGTGCACATTGTATTCAGCTGCTTTGGGAACTGCTGGCTCGGGAGTTCAAGTGCTCTGAAAACTAGGCACGGGCCAGAACTTCTGTTTATTTCCCACCATGCTTATCACACATGACATACCATGATCCCTTTCCTTTCGCTCCTGATCCTTCCCATGCTCACCAGCCTAAACTGGAAAAGCTGCAAGAAGAAAATTTACCGAAGTTACATCAGAAGGTTCAGCTCCTCTTTGTGTCAGCAACTGGCAAATCCATGCTCATCTGAATGGAGTAAAAGCATGAGCACTTTCACTCTATTTAGGATTTCTCCCACTCCAGGAAATACTTTCTTTCACTAACTGCAAAGTCAGGATTCAGCTGCTCTTGCATCTGAGCACAGCTGAGAACATCACCCCAGGCTCCCACAACTGTCAAGGGAGATAAACAAGTGCTTTTAGGAGCAATTCATCCACCCTAATTTAAATGTCTACATAAGCTGCAGGTGAGTCCTATCCTGTAGGTGCCTGTTTCTCTCTCTATAGCTGAGAGGACTGGATCTGATGCATGTCTTCACCCAGACAGCAGGATCACACCTACCCTATGCTAAGGCAGAGAAAATTTCATGTCTTCAAGGCCAGAATGACATTTTTGTACCTGTTGCTGGGAGGCAGAGGAGAGGGAGATCTCTTTGGGATGACCTTGAACTGAATGTCAGTTCTCTATGGTGAGTTTGTTGGGCTGCAAGGGGAAAGGCAGGGAGGGGTTGCCAAAGGGAAAACTGACCCTCATGTTGAAGCCTCAGTGCAGAAATATGCAGGTGAGCTGTACATGCCCTGCACCAGCACCTATTTACACTTCTCTCTGTTACTGTGTTTCAGAGTGTTAATTTTAAACATAAACCAGGCTCTTTCTCCCATTCTGAAGCCCCTCTGTTTATCAGAATGTAACTTACATTTTCTTTTACTTTTATGGGAGGTTTGCATTTCCATGTATGTCAGCAGTGCACAGAACCAACATCTGAGTGGGTGAAGTGGAATTTTGATTTATTGGAGGAGAGTGCATTATCAGTACATTCAAGAGACTAAATCTGCCATGGAGAGGACTTCTTTTGTTTCCATCATCAAGTCAGACATTATATCCTGTCAAACATCCCAAGGGGCACTTTTGCTCCAGGCACCAGAGGTAATAACTCAGCTCAGAAATTCACTGTATGTTCAAGTCTACATCTTAGAAAGCATTCAACTCTTGTTCAACTACAGGATGGAAGCAAAAGAGAATAAATATAGGAATTAATCCTTAGTCTTACCAGCCCTGTGATAGCCCTTGTTTTTTTCAGTGCAGGCTGTGAGGTTTTTCATCTGAACTTTTTCTCCTGGTGTGATCCCGTGGCTGAGGGTGTCAGTGTGGGTCACTTGCTCGTAATGTTCAATATGATTAATATTAAATATGCTCAGCTCTGGTGGTGTCTGTGGAGAGCCACCGAGTCACCTCTGCAACACATCTGTTCCTTCACCAGGAGTGTTCATTTGCTGTAAGCCTCCTTTTTTTTTTTTTTCCTTATGAAGTCAATGAGACCTGTAGTGCAGGAAATTATCTCAGATAACAGCATTTTACAGCCTGCAGTAAACACATAGGAGTGTTATCCCTTCTGCTTTTTCTGATGCCCCTGTGTATTCCTTCTGCTCTTGACAGAGGTCTGGTGACCAACAGCATCGTTTAGTGACTGATTATCGACCCTATTTGAGGCTTCACAGGTCACTGAATCACAGAAAGGCTTGGACTGGAAGGGACCTTGAAGACCATCTAGTTCCAACCTCAATGCCATGGGCAGTGACACTTTCCACCAACCTTCAAGGTTGCTCCAAGCCCCATCCAACCTGGCCTTGAACACTTCCAGGCTCTGGGCATCCACAGCTTCTCTGGGAAACCTGTTCCATTGCCTCACCACCCTCTGAGTAAAGAACTTCTTCCTGAAATCTCATCTAAATAGTGACCCACTGTTGGTACGTCTGAATGGTCACAGCAGCTGATACAGAGCAGGTTTGGTGAGAGTTGTCTAAAGAAATATACTGTTCAGTGAGTTCCACAAAGCAGACAGAGACTCACTGAACAGCCAGCTATTTATGAATAAATATATCTATTCAGAGGGGGAATCACATAAAACAACGGGCTGGCAGTGGCTGGTAATTTAAAATGCAGCAGGCAGACTGTTGCTCGCATTAGTAACCTATGAGAAACATCACTTAAACAGCACAATCAGCCCCAACCAGCTCCTTGGGAATTACTGAACCATTTGTGGTTCTGTGGCTCTACTTTATTCTTAGAGAAACTTGCTCTTATTGCATCTGTTTTCTTTATTTACATAAACTTGATAGCTTTAAGTGACTATGGTTTCCTTCAAACCATAGGCTATTCTTTTACAGAAAGTCACATATAGTTAACTCTTAATATTACTTACTTTGGGCTCCTGGTAGGATAATAATATTTCACAGTTCAGTACTATGCAATTTGTTTATCTTTGTTGTTTCTTTTCATCTCTTATGTGCAACATATTCTTCTCACCCCTAAATCTGGACCTAAACTGCATGCATTTTCCATGTATTGATTGTGCCTTTTCCTAACAATTTGGTGCTTGTATTGTTCCCTTAATTTTGCAAATACCATGTTCTGTACCAGAAACACTGCACTGATGGGCTGTGTTTATGTGGGGGCCTTTTTTCTGTCAAAGAGCTATATGAGAAATGGAGGTTAGATTGTACATTTGACATAAGAGGTGTATTTTAGAGAAGCAGATCAGTAGGTCCTCATCTGCCCTCAGTTCCAAATGGAAGTAGCTCTGTTAAATACAAGGAAAGGTGCTGATTTAGCCCAACTTGACCAAGCATGAATTTGAGTACTTACTTGAGTACAATCATAAAGGAGAATAATCACACTTGGGATCACCATCAGTGATGTTGGTCCTGCTTTGTCTTTCTTTCCTTTAATCCTTCACTCACCCTATTTCCATCAACTATACCAGGTTGAGCTGAGCTGAAAACTAGCAACAACAAGGCAGAGGTCCACCCAAGTGAAATGAAAATGAAATAAAAGCTTGATTTGGCTCCAGTCTTCAAACTTTTTAGTGACCTTTTTTTTTCCCCAGCACCATTTGACCAGACAGGATATTAACATCATTAATGGAGATTATATTGCCTCAAAATGACAGTGCTAAAAATCAGCAATGAAGAAGTGGAGAGCTGCTAAATGCTGAACTGAGAAGCAAAAAGATGCAATAGGCATTAAACTGAGTTCCTTGTTACAGGCAGTCTAAATTTCTGAATGCAGCAGACTTCACACAGTATCTCTCAGTTTTCAGTATCCAGAAAACTTTTCAGAAGACTTTCTTGTCTTCTAATCATCATGTTTAAAGTTATTGATGGCTAATTTATACTAATTTATTCTCATGGCAATATCCTTTATCTTCCACAACTCCTCCACAGAAGAAACTGCAGTGCCATTTTACTTTAATTTTTAATTATGCACATCAGAAATAATACTGTTAAGTGCTAAAGATCAGGATGAGACCTAATGTGTAGCTGTGACGAGGGAAATCATTCCCAGATATCCTGCTGAGCCCATATGGTAATTTCTGTGTTTGTGTATGCTTGTAAATGTCTGATTCAGCATCAGGGAGTGACAAGGTGGCGAGAGAACAAGAGAAAAGACATTACTAAAGACATTCTCCCTCCCTCCCCCTTGCCTCTCCTCCTGTAAACGGTGAACGTCTTGCACGCAATCCTTCAGGAGTAATTACTGGAATGGAGATTTTTGATCCACTGAGGCATCATTTCAGGAAGTCCCACTGCTGCTTTCTTAGCAGTCCCTGTGATGGTGCCAGCAGACATGATGCTGTGGCAACTCTAGCTCATGATCACTGCTCTGTCCCAGCCCATACCAGAAGCTGAAACAGAAGCTGATTTTACTGCTTCTTCCACATGCAATTTCATCTCACCCTTGTGAGTGACAAGGTTTAGGATATATTCATTATGCAAAACTGCGTTTGTGCCCCAACTAGCTTTTTGGAGAGGGCTTGGCCAATACAATATCTGTGTGATCCAGGAATTTTCACATTGGCTCTCTTATTCCACACAAGGCAGCCGTAAATGGCGATTCCTCAATTTCACTTTCCGCAGTAAATGGATGCTTAGATATTTAATTAGGAAGCAAACCATATAATCAACCTTCTGCAGATAGAGCTGCACACTGTAATCAGTCTCGTTCAGCTTCTTTGCATGCTGCTGGAGTACCGGCAGCTCCTGAATTTATCAACACTGTGGCTCGAGTGGCAATTTGCCCAAGGATTAATAAATGCGAAGCAGCAGGTAGTCCAAGCACTGCACAAGCTATGCTGCACATATAACATCATGGTTTCACTCCATTTTCATCAGGAAAAACAGCTCCAAAGAAATCAGGCAGAAACACAAGTGACAATAATAACAAACTGCGTTTATCTTTTTGTCCTTAATTTATTTTTTTTTCACTATTTCCTTTTGTGATTCCTGCAAAGTGCTTGTCCGAGAGATGTGAGTAACCCCAGCTGGCATTCTTGGTGAGTGGTCCAGAACCCACCTCCCAGACAGGGAAAGGTTTGGAAAACAGGAGAGGGATGTATGGCACACATCAGACATGCAGCAGAGATGCCCCTATGAAATGCAGCTCACAGTCACACAGCTGTTTGACTTAGTAGTACAAAGAGGTAAGTCTGGGTCAAAGCTGGTGCTGAATGGAAGCAGGATCCTTGTGAGGGCAGTGAACTGGAGAAAACAGAAATGGATGAGCAGGTCCAAGGAAGTGATTCTTCCCCTGTACTCGGCACTGGTGAGGCCACACCTCGAGTACTGTGTCCAGTTCTGGGCCCCTCAGTTCAGGAAGGACATTGAGGTCCTGGAGCAGGTCCAGAGAAGAGCAACTAGGCTGGGGAAGGGACTCAAGCACAAGTCCTGTGAGGAGAGGCTGAGGGAGCTGGGGCTGTTCAGCCTGCAGAAGAGGAGGCTCAGGGGAGACCTCATCACTCTCTACAACTCCCTGACAGGAGATTGTAGCCAGGTGGGGGTTGGTCTCTTTTCCCAGGCAACTGTCAGCAAGACAAGAGGGCATGGTCTCAAGTTGTGCCAGGGGAGGTTTAGGTTAGATATTAGAAAGAATTTCTTTACAGATGAGGTGGGTAATCAGAACCACATCCTTCGGCAACTACCCGCTGTGCCCAGGAAGCTGGTGGATTCTGCTCTGTCGCCTGAGATTTTTAAAAAGAGACTGGATGTGGCACTTAGTGCCATGGCCTAGTAACCACAGCGGTAGTGGATCAAGGGCTGGACTTGATGATCTCAGAGGTCCCTTCCAACCCAGCTGATTCTATGATTCTATTTCTGCATGCTCAAGGTGGAAATTTCTTCTTGTGGTGTGCTCCATGCAAGCATGGAAAGAGGGTTGAATTCAGAGGGTGAATTGAATTGAGGGTGTCTTCTGGATAAATCCTTCTTTCTCCTTCATCAGCTAAGGGAGTCAAGGAATACTGGCCTCTAGCAAGTGTCTGTGGTGGGTCTCTGAGCTCCTAACAAAAGTGTCCAAATTTTCAATCTGTGACAGCCCCGATGTATTCCAGTGAGAATGCAGACGCTCCAACAGCAGGATAGTCTGGACTCTCATGCTGAAGGCCACCGAGTCGCTGATATCCACCATGCCTGAGTCCTGCAAAGGTCTAAAGCTGCAAAAGATGTGTTATTTGTATGTTCAGCCCCATCCCTTTTGCTTGCAATGGTACAGCAGCAGAACCGTCTCTGACCTGACCAAGTCAGCCTCTTTTTGAATAAAATTTCTCTGTGATCCATCCCAAATCTTCTCCTGGTCCCAGGCCAGGGAATTTGTTGCAGAGGAGCCTGCTCTCCACTGTTTCTTACAGCTAATGAGGAGCTTCACATCTGTCAAAGTAATGCAACAGAAGTGCCTTCAGAGACACTTTCTTGTTATTTTGGTTTTGGCAGCCCTCAGTCCCTTCATGCCACAATCATTTTAACCACTGACACACTAATCCTTTCTGACACTTTCACTTCTTTACTTCAGTCAAGCTCCAATGAAACATGAAGTACCTCCCAGGCTTCCACCCCAGGCTTCCACCTCAGCCTTCTCAGAAGTGTTTGCCTGATGTCCTGGAGGAGGCAGAGCTGCTGCACCCCTGCATGGGAATTCCCTGCATCTGGGTTTCTTTTGTCTGTGTGCCACCAGCGGAAGCAGTGATGGGACAAACTGGGACAACCTCCTGTGGCTCCTAGTCACCCAAGAGATTTTTGGAGCAGGAAACTAAGATGATGAAAAGGTCTCAGACAAGCTGTGAAACTCTGGCACTTGAGCAAGTGCCTGCACATCAGCAGGTCAAGAGTAAACTGGAGCTCATGTGCTTTCTCTGATCGTGGCGACTGCAAGGTAATTCAGGTTATCACAGAATCACAGAATGGTTTGGCTTGGAAGGGGCCTTAAAGATCATCTCGTTCCAACCCTCTTACAATGGGCAGGGACACCTTCCACTAGACCAGATTATTCAAAACCCCATCCAACCTGCCCTTGAACACTTCCACGGATGAGACAGCCACAGTTTCTCTGAGCAACCTGTTCCAGTGTCTCACCACCCTCACAGTAAAGAATTTCATCCTGACATCTAATCTAAATCTCTCCTCCTTTACTTTAAAACTGTTCCCTCTTGTGCTATCACTATCTACCCATGTAAAATATCGCTCTTCCCTCTGATGCTGCTCTGAGAGACCTACACTAGGTCACACTATTGTTCTTTCTTTGCAAGTTAGGAACACATATTGTGGGCTGCTAGCAGAACTTCCCTGATGTGCAGTAGGGCTTTTAGATGCCATTGAAGTGCGTATATGTCTTGTAGCTCTAGAATACAGAAATATTAATTTAATTTATGTGCTTTATAGAAATAAAGGTTGGAGACTGATTTTAAAAGCAGGCAAACTACACACTAAAAAGGGTGCATTGAATCAGATGTCCAGGGCAATGTCTGAGCATTCACAGTGACATGAGTTTTCCAGCCAAATGACATTCAAGCTATATAATAAGCCAATAAAAATTTTTTTTGGCTTGGACTCAGAAGTGGTGGTTTAGAGATGGATAGATTTTTTTTTTTTAAGCCTAGAAAGATTAATATTATTTGATTACCTCCATAACACTGACTCACACTGAGCAAATATGTAGTGTTTGACCAAAACATGATTTCCCAAATGGTTCCTGTACATCATTTGCAACAGAAAATAATTGAAAAGTCCCAAGGCCCAATTCCCCACTGCTATGTAATTACTGATGCCTATGTAATACACTATTGATTTGCCCATGTTTTCCTACACTCATTTTGCAGTTGCTAATGATTTACAAAACATAAAATGTTGGAGAAACAGCCCCAAAGTCTTAACAAGAGTAAATCTCAGTTCAGAGGTCCTTAATTCTCTAATCTCCACATTTATTTGTGGTATACATCCCCCACCAGTCACGTGGAGGTTATCGTGACCTGGCTGTGGTAATGTTCCATATTTAAGGCCTTTTATCTGCAAATGCAACCCCACCCCCTTCCTTGCTGCCTTATGCACTACTTGCTGCCAGCAGTTTTCCAGCTGGTTTTGTGGACCAGAAGCAACAAACAAGCGGATGCTGCTCCAGAGATCAGGAAGGCAGTGATTCTTTTCGACCGCACAACCCTTTTAAGGATCCCAGTGGTCCTGCCAATCAATGTTTACTTTTAATGAGCCCAATTAGGTGTATGTCTCCAGTGCAGGATTATGAGGATATGAGAAGGGTCAATTTGTAATGGTTCTTGTGGTGGTTGCTGCTACCTGCCACATTAATGAAGATTTATTAAATTAACAACACATGTTTTTTCAGCAATCCAAAATTCACACACACGGTTAATTAGGGTTGGATTCTATACATGCACCAACTTGGTGAACTGCTTGTATCTAATGTGTGCAGAATTGATTAGCTGTAGTCCTGGAAAATTCATCCAGAACTTTGCTGTACCTATTTATAATTTTTTTTGTTCCTCATACAATTTTTTAAATCTCAGTGGAGTGTTGCTTATATTTTAACCAGAGACTCCCACAAAATGTTTTTTTCTCAGCATATTGTAGAGTCCTCAGAGAGGAGGTAATGCTGCTACAGAAAGCTTTTTGGACCAAATGGGAAATTTATTCCATTTTTTAATATTTCTTTTCCCACCTCAAACCTCAAATTAATTCATAAGACAATACTTATCTACTTGAACTAAATCACTCAGGCATTAAGAGAAGAAATGTCACCATAAGAGTTCAGAAAGGAATATATATGTAACCAATCAGCCCATTAATTGCATCTTTTGCTTTCATTTTATCACCTTAAACAACATAGCTCAACCAAGGAGACCAAAGTATTTTTGTGATATTCAGGGGAAATGTTCAGGCCAGATGTGTGATCTGGATGAGACAACTAGTAAATATTTAATCACTAAGATTCTACCTTCATTCAGCAAGGAGATTTCAAAACCTGATGCAACACTTTTGGACTTATCTCCGACTGGAAATGGATAGGAGTTTGTCTGGTTCTGCTGAGGTGCAGAAGGTGTCCAGGTATTTTGGAAATCTTGAGAACAATTCTCCAATTTATTGGAATTTTTGCTTCTATCCTGGGCAAGCTACTGTCTCCATTCAGCCAGAGGTGGATTAGGGTTGTGTAAATGGGTTTAACCTGTTTTGGATGGCTGCAGCAGTACAGGCTGTACTAATCGCATGCCTGCTGGAAAGGAGACTCTTCCAACATCTATCCAACTGAGGTATTTCCATGCTTCTCGCATTACTGGCATTACATCCAAGCATAAATCTTAATGTATTTTCCACCTAGAGTACTGGGTAGGTTTTCAGTAAATAAAACACCCCACTCCTGAAATTATGGTTATCATTGTCTGATTTAGAAAATTCAAACTTGTTTGTGTATCGAATCAATCAGTTGCTGAGGACATATTTTTAATCTCATTTATCCTTGGTACTTCTTCCTGTGAAAAGGGGCATAGTAAAACCTCTTTACCTGGCTGCTATATGGACAAATACGTGAAAGATCATGAGGCTTCTCAGTTACTGTTGCAATGGATGCCATACAAATAATTGAGACAGACACCAGGCTGCTCTGCCATGCCACTGTATGCAAACCATGACAGCAGTGCTTACCTGGGGGATAAGGCAGCTCTGGTGTCCCATTAGATGGGCATTCTGCTGCCTTTCATTCATAGGAATAAGGAGCCAGACTCCTGTTTCAGGTCTGACCCGCTGAACCCGTTCCCTGTCCCCTGTGTCACCCTGGCCTGATGTTCAGTCTGGACAACTGCTTCACATTTGAAACCAAATGGCTTTAGAAGAGGGGCAAGTGCTGCATGACACTGTATGGCTCTGGGAAGAATGGGAAGAGACTTTTTAAAATAGTGGTGGCAAATGCTGACAATACTGAAATTTTCTCTGTTCCCTGAAAATTTCACATAAGTGGGAATGCTAACTGGGCAAAAAGAAATTGTCACCTTTAACTAAAATCACTGGCAATGTTCATGCTGCTCCAGCTCTGTGTGTCACCAGAAGTATAGCAAGTCCCATATACCCTCTCCTCCCACTCACACTGGAGCATTTTGCTAACCTTGCTTTCAGAGGATGGTTTGGTGACCCAAACATTGACCTGGCTTTTAACAATTTTGGTGAATATGAAGCTTTGTTGCTTGGTGCTTAGTCTTCTAATGGCAATAATAATATTGTCACACCCCACTGGACTGTTGTAAGACATGTACATTAAAGACTGTGAGATGCTCACAAGCTGTTGTTATGAGAGAGCTGAAAGCATTGAGAGGGAGATGAAGTGATACCATTCTGAGCAAGGGAACAAAGATATAGCATTGACTGATTGCTTTTTTTTGTCTTGCAATAATGCACACAATCAGTGCTGATCAAATAACGAAGATTGTGGAAGCTGCCATGGAATTCAATATTTTTGCAGCACAATTTTGATATAAAGGATTGGTCTAAAGTTGGATCCTTTGATTAGCACATAAAAGTCAAGGCTCTGTGTTTAAGAACTTATGCTTCTTCCAGCCTTCTGCATGGCTGTCCTCAAGCCATTCAGACCTCTCTGTGCCTGCATGATCTTGTAAGTGATCAGAGAGGGTGAAAATACTGAAGGACTTACTCAACTATTGCAAATTAAATTCTATGGAGGGGTCACAATCTTGTCTAGAGCAGGTTTGTTTATGCTTATCCAACTCTTGTGGTATCAGAGTTGGATGACACAGAATAGTGTGGATTGTGACTAGGTTGAACCAGTAAGAGGTTTTGGCCTATGTGCCTTAGTTCAGCCAGAAATGATGAGAAGATGCATTACTAGCAGGTGATGCTTTACACCTGGTTTGCTCAGCACTGTGCAGCCACAGGGTGCAAGCTGACTAATAACTCAGTCACATCTTTGGTGTTTCTTGACCCAGGGAAGCCTGCGACATGTTACAAAGGGTTCATTGGGTATTGCTTTGCCTTATTGTGCTTGTCTCATTCACATGCCAAGGCGTATGAAGGACTGGGCTTTGCACTGGTGAGGGAAGGGATTACCGACCTGCTGCACCTTTTCTGCATTCCTGGTCAGGCTGTGGATTATGAGGCCGGGGCCTGGATTTGTGTCTGCTCTGTCCCTGCGGGTTCCCAATGGAGCTGCTTCTGTGGAGGGATAGTGTCTCAATGCCACAGCCCTGCACTGCTGTGTGTGGCTGTACACATCCTCCAAGGCCCTGTATCATTTGGAGAGAAGAATTTAAGATATAGGACCCACTGTCCCACTGGGTGTACTAGGAGTGCTTCCAGCATGCAGGAGGAGCAGCAGCTCTCCTCTGTAGTTGCATGGGGTGGTGGGGATGTGAGGTGAGACGTTGTCCTGTGGTCACCCTCCGAACATGAGGTCTGACAAGCTTTCTTCCCACTTAGAGAGAGAGAACCGGGATCCCAGAAATACAGGAAACAAAACTTGAACTCTCACTGCTTATTAGCTACAATTAAGGTGCTGTCAAATGCCTGTGCAAGAGGGAGTCTTTGTGCAAACCATAGGCTTTCTTTTCAGAGAGGAGTGCAAGCAAACCCTGACCTCGTCAGTAGTTGGAAAGCAGTAGGAAAATGCTTTGGAGCAGCCTCATCTCCCCTTGCTGGTGTTTGGCGGCTATTGCAGCCTGGCTTTGTGTCTGTTCTCATTGTGCACTGCTTCCAGCTGCAGGTTTGCAGGATTTTCCAGGTAATGCCACAGAAAGAATTATATTTTCTGGGTATATGCTTATGAACCTGGAATTGAACTTGCTTCTTTTGATGAGGTTTACCTAAATAAATAGATTTTTTTTCTTAAAGGCCTTCAGTCACACTTAGCACCTGCATTCAGACTTAGTGCAAAGTAGTTCCAGCAGCTCCATAGCTGCTGGGGGCAAAAGGGAAATATATCATTAAAAAAAGAAGATTGAAAAAACCCCAACCAATGCTTGAACTTAAGCAGGCTTGCAAAAATGTTGATTTAATTACATACAAAATCTTTAGGCCATTGTGGTCAAGGGTTGCATAGATTGTGATACTCACCTGGGAGGCAGGAGGGAGCATGAGGAGAAAGTAAAGCCTAAACCACACGCGCTGATCTTGGATGAGGCAATTTTGTGTTGCTGTGACCAAGAGCCCTGAGGTACAAGGCTGTGTGCCAGGATATAAAGATGTGAAGACCAACACTTGCCCACTTGGAACTGCTCTAAGGCCAGCAGTCTCCAGGACTGGGAGGCAGCAAGGGGTGCCAGGCATGAGGGAATGGAGGAGGGAAATGGCAACTCTCTGCAGCATAATGGAGTTTAGTGCCAGAGAGCAGGATGAACTACCTAAACTAGCAGCAGTGCTGGCACAGGAACAACTGGGCTAAAAATACACTCAACTTGGAAATAGCAAGATTTCTTGCCATCAGAAGAAGTGGAACAGATCGGTAATAAAAATGGAGCTGTACAAATTCAAACTGGGCTTGTACCAGTTGATGAAGGATCTTATATGATGTAGGCACCAGATACAGTGATTCAGGAGGTAATTTTCAGGATTGTACTCCTAAGAGGATGGTCAAACTTCAGATTAGAGAGGTTGCAGTCTCCATCCTTGGAGTTTTTGAAAACCTGACTTTAGATGGCCCTGAGCGACCTGCTCTCATTGACTGTGCTCTGATCAAGGGACTTGGACTGGATGGTCTTCAAAGGTGTCTGTGGGGTAAATATGTAATCCAGTGATAGCAAAGCAGTTATCCAGCTCCTTTTCTTCTGTGTTTGTTTTTAGATTTGCTCTTTATGGGAAAATACACTTTTATTACCCCCCTATATTGCTCCCCAGGCTGTACATCACTTTGCAGGAGCAAGTGAGATGGGAGTGGGATCAAAGGTGGACTTTTGTTCTGAAGTTTAAGATCAGCTAAGATTAAGGGTCTTTTTTAATGAAGCTCCATGGTGTTGTGCTGTATAGGACAGGGAGGTGCAAATCCTCCTCAAAAAACATAGAGAAAGAGCTAACTTAATTCTTTACCTCCATCAAAAGGCTCTGGAATACATGTGGGTCAGCTATTCTAATGGGCTAAATTTTGCTTTACTCTTCTTTTTCCCAGTGATCTTCTTTTACTCAGTTTAGAAGTTTTATTTACAGAAGAAGGAGCCTTTTTGTTGCTTATTCTCATGCACTTCAGCTAAATGTTGTTTTGGGAATGGGAGCAATGTACCCTTTCCAAAATTCTCTCTCCCATGGCCTGTCTACCCAGGATCATGCAAATGTGAGAAGTCAGAGCTATGCTGAGCACAATGCCTGGGTCCTCTTTCACGCCCACAGATCCCAGAGCCTGTTCAGAGCCACATTCATAGCTGTCAACCTGCGAGGGTTGGAACCTCTACATGTAGTCGATTTTTCTTCTATTTATCTTTGAATAAGCTTTGGAAATGATTTTCCTTACCTTTACATTATTTCTTGGCACAAGATCCATGCTTCTAGCTCTACTGGTTAAAGAGCCATGGCTGGATTTACTGCCCTCTCTGACTTTAACCTGCTGTTCAAGGCTACAGTGATTGAACACTGGCTTGCAAACCCAGCTCTTATATTTTTTATACCATATAACTTTTACTGGTATTTCCCTAATGGCCTGGGAACACACATCATTTTTTTCCAGTGAAATAACCACCCAGTTATATATTTCTTTTGAGAGACAGCATGATCTGACATTGCATTTAACCCACAGCAAGGTATTTAATTTGTTGAACGGGTACTAACAGTACAAACTTATGCAGCGCAGTTCAAAATAGACAGTCATTTACCAGGTAAAATACTGCTCATATTAGAAATGCAGCAGGATTGAAACAATGACATTTTCATTCCTTTCTTTCTCCTTTTCTCCTGCAGAATATTTTTACGCAATTCATACAAATTAACGTCATATAGCAGCTAAACGCTGAACCTTATAATTAACAAATCATTATGAGGCAAGACCAATAAATAAAGATTTTTTTTCTGTGCTGTCTGGGGAATGAAGCAAATGACAGAGTTAAAACATATCTGTGCAGAGAGGAAAGGCATGATCACATATAGATAAAAGCAGCTGTCTTAGCTTTGTTTCATCTTGCTGGATTCAGGATAATAGCCAGGATTTCAGCCTACACTGATCACAGAATGGCTTGGGATGGTGACCCTTAAGGATCACCCAGTTCCAACCCCCCCACCACCATGGATTTGGACACCTTCTACAGCATCAGGTTGTTCAAAGCCCCATCCAACCTGACCTTGGAACACTTCCAGGTATGGGGAACCCACAGCTTCTCTGAGTAACCTGTGCCAGTGCCTCACCACTCTCTGAGTGAAGAATTTCTTCCTAATACCTAATCTAAACCTGCCCTCTGTCAGCTTAAAAGCCATCATCCCTTGTCCTGGTGAGGGTCAAAAGAGTACACACCAGCAGTATGTACAGAAATCGAAAAACCTGTGCCAGTGTGTTTTCCAGGTGTGTGGCTCCCAGTATTGCTGTCACACTTTCCTCTGCAACACCTTGCAACCCTCTCTGAGACTGAAGTACTAAAAGCCGTGGAGCTTCCCAGAGTCCTCATGGGAAGTGTAGCCTGAGTTAACCATAGGGGATGGTACTCAGCATCATGCAGGATTAGCACTCCCAAGTGTGATCTAAAAGCCACTGAAATCAATCACCAGAATATTCCTGTTCGTGTCAGTGGAGCAGGTTGCTCTTGGATTGAAATCTCCCACTAATGTAATTATTCTCTACTAAGGGAGGAAAATGGAAAAGTGAAGATGGCATTTTTTACATCAAGGTCACACACACCAACCAGCTCTCAGCATCTTAAATGGCCCTGTACAGAGCTTTTATTCTTTTCCAGACATAAACATGCATGAAGTGCATCACAGCACAGCCTCCTTCCTGCCACTCAAGGTGAGTTTTGATCGAGAGCTGAGAGAAGATGCTTTGTACCTCAAGCAGAGGGGCCATCAGGGCACATGGGGGATGAACACCACATCTGACCTACGAAGAATTAGGAGCAGGGGACAGAAATTGGGAAGGCTTTGCTGGGCTGACCTCATGACAGATTTCAAATATCATGATGGTTCCACTGACCCTGCTCTGACCACATATAATCCTTATTGCCGGGACTCTCACTCTCACAACCTCCTGCTTCTGTTGTCAATACAGCAGAAATCACTTTTTCAATCAAAAAATATTTTTTTGTTTGTTAAATGATTGTTTTCTTATTTATTTTTTTTTTTTGGAAATGAATCATCTATGTTCTGATTGGAAGCATCAGAAAATCTATATCGCTGTCTAACTTCATGTTTGTACTCTGAATGAAATTACTGTAGATCACTTTAAGTCAGGTTAGTTCAAATAAAACTGAGTAGAATCGTTCTTGGAAAGCAAATAAAACATTAAAAAAACCTGTTTCTGGTTCAAAATTTTCTATCTGTAGAAGCTTTGGACAGAAAGTTAAATTTCCTCTAAAACTTTTCAGGAGAATACTTTGTCTGTGCTAACTCTATCTATTTATTGATTACATGAATCATTCAGGTCCTAAAAAGTCAATCCTCTCTGCTCTCCTCCACCCTAATGATGAACAGAAGTCAAGGTGAATCTTTCCATTAACTTCTGTGATCCCTGGATCATGCTGAAACACGATCATGTGAGTCAGGCAATGATAATGAGTCCGGGCACAGTGAGGTTATCTCTGGTCCAGGTATCCCAATACCGGGGCAAAAGCAGGGCAATGAGACACAGAGCTGACACTTACCCTGCAGTGAATTTGTTTGGAGGAGCTGTAAATACAGTGAAGACAGGCACTGCAGAGAGGAGCTTGCAAATGCTTATTTTATGGTCTTAAGGGAGATTTGCACCTTGAAGAAAATGGCTTCTGTAACCAAACAGCAGCCTCTTAATTGTATCACATTATCACTCAATAAAGGAGCGATTTAAAAGTGTGACTACAGCAAACAGGAATTTCTGTTTTGCACCAGACCATTTAGAAAGCTCTGTCTTTATGTAGGGCAGGAGGACTTTTCCGTGTCACATTCTATTTCCGTCTCTTATTAAGAGAAAAATTGATTTGATGTGCCGGGGGGTTTCCATTTGCATTTCAATTACAGATTTCAGTGGCTTCTTAGGCTTTCCAGGCTTTTAAAGGACTAGTAATTCCTATAAAATATTCTGAAGAAAAAAATTTAGGGGCTGAGGTGGAATGAAGTTCATTAAAAATAAAGCTTATCACAGGGGCTGCCGTCCCACAGTTAAACTCATCGGTAATTGCTTATGTTTCCATTGTTTGTTAAATAAGTAAAGAAAAACTCATTACCAAGAGCTGGAAAACACTATATGTGAACACATGACTTTTATGATTTTCCATGTCCTAAAGTCTTCATTCACCCCAGCTTAACAGTGAGGTAATGGAATCTGTGGAGGTTGTGTGGAAAAGGGTAAAGAAGTTGATAAGGACAATAAGAGTCCAACTAGGGATGTGGGATTTTGGTCCCCCAGAACTGTAGAGGCTACCGGGGAGCCAGAAAAGCTTTCTTCTTCAAGGTCAAATTCCCAGAGTCCCACCTTTGCTGCGATTCCCAGGAACAGGGCCCCAAAATTGAGGTGGAAAACCTGCAACTTGTGCTCTCTGGTTCAATTGCATTAACAAAATTTTCAGAAAAACTGTTGGGAAGATTTTGAAAACAATTAAAAAAGTCTTCTCTCCCCCTCCAGTCCCCGTCTTACACTGAGCACATCTTCATTCTGGATAGAAACTACGTGTGTAAATCTCAAACCAGGAGTTTTCTCCACACTTTTCTGTGCCAAGGGGAGAGGACCTTTGCTCCCAGAGAAAAAGGTAAAGTTGAAGCTGTTTAACACAGTACCACATTTTATTGCTCTGTCTCTGCAGAACTGAGCAGACTTTTCACCAGTCATTTTCTTCTCTCTGTGAGGGATATTTTTTACCCAGACCTTTTTTTGTGTGTGTCTGTGCACTGTGGGGAGTCCTGGCAATGCTGCCACCACTTTTCTTCATGCTGTCCCAGCCAGGTCCTTGTGGACCAGCTTTCCTGCTCCCGCTCCATCTCCCGTGGCAGAGGAAATGTAGGAAATACAACCTCCTGCATAGCAGGAAAGGATTTCCACCCAATCCATAATTCATTCTGCTGTTTCCATGTACTGCACATGCCCTTTCCTACCGTTGGAAAGGAAATTAAATAATTACACTGCCTGCAAGAAGCATGCTTTATGGCTTACATTTATGATAAAATTATGGAGCTGTTGCAATGAAATATTCCATCAATACATTAAAACAAAGCAAAATCAGTGTGGCAGTAAAAAACTCTTATTGTCCCTGTTTCATCCCTGATTTTCTTTTGTTTGGTTTATTTAGTGCCTTTATTAAAATATTTCTGTTATAAAACCAGCTTTAATTCTCTATTGTTTTTATAATGGTATGATTTTTATTGTAACATCACCTCCAATTTAATATCTCTTTCCATTACACGTGAATTGCTACTAAAACAGAATTGCTGTTGTAATGGATGTAATACCCTTGTAGAAAGCTTTAAGAGCCATTACTACTACATAATTACAAAAGAAAAGCCAGGAAATGTCATGAGGAAGACAGAAATCTATCAAAGCAGGAACTGTTTGTGATAGAGACAACAAGATCAAATAGCCAAAGAGCCTGGTGACCTGCAGCCAAGGAAATATAACCTAGGGAGGAAGCACAAGGGAGAAATGCCACTGGAGCCTGGGCTGGGCATCCTCTCTGCTTGATTCTTCACACAAAAATCTGAAGAGCAGGATGGGGCAATGGCTCTCTGCTCCCTGACCAGCATGAAATGCCCATCCAGACTCTGATTTCCTGGTGACAGCGCCTTCAGAGGCAAAAACTGCCTCTGTCTGGTGACCAAGGCTCTTGTGGAAGAGACTGAACCCACTTACTTATATCATTACTTATATCACTACTACCAATGCTGTACTGCCTATGCCCCTTTGGAAGCTTCTTCTTCCTCCCTGGAGCTTGATCTGCTAATTCAATCTGATGTTCTATTATCTTTAACAAAAACATCCAAAGTTACACTGGGGTATCCTCGCCAGGGAAAGCAGTTGGTGCACATCTGAACAAGGGAACCCTACATGTTCCAGTGTGAAAATCTGGAGAACACTAATTTGACAGTACAGATGTCCCAAAAAAAAGGAACACTCGTTCAAAAAGCTGTGCCTAACTTCATTGAAGTACCTCTAGCTATGGATTTAGATATCTAATCTGAGACAGTCATATTTAACAGTAGCTTCTGCTATCAAGTGTGCCATGTTTTAGTGAAATAATAATAATAAACTAAATTGATGGCCTTAAAAGTTCTACAGATCACCCAGATAAGACATGGATACATGTTATTTTTCATGTGACATTTTGAGGGAGGAATAAAACCCCCTTATGTTCACACAGCTCTTCTTTGAATCATTGAAACATATGGTACCAGATTTATGGCAGTTTATCAGAAGATTTGTATATACATAGATACAAACTAAATATGCATGTAAAACTGTAGCTGGCTCTTTTGCACTCTAGCTGAAATTTATCTCAGGGTGGATCTGCAATTTCCAGAGAGTGAATTATAGTTTGAATTCTGAGTGACAGAACTCACTGCGATGGCTATTCCCCATATCTAAGGATAATGCATTTTAATCTCAGCATCTCTCCAGGATGGTGCAAATTAAAAAAAAAAAAAAAAGACAACACACACGCACACAAAACCCCTGAAGCCAGTTTGATGAATTTCTATGATCTTATCTCTGCGGAGCATTTTCTTTTTGGCAGGGTAGGGTGTTTTTTTTTTGCTTCAGCGGATAATACGGGAATTCAATCATTGTTTTCCAAAGTACATATTATTTGCAACAGTGTGGTCTGGGCGATTGCCTTCCTCAAAGAGCAGGACAATATTTCAGCTAACAGGGTGGAAATCAATAGCAAAAGATTAAAGCTCAAAGGATGAACAAGTGCATGTGAACCAAAGGAGAAAGTGACAGTGAGAGCTGCCTTTAAGTGATAGCAGGTGCTCCGATGGCCGAAGAGGGGAAGAACGAAGAGAGACGCTTCAATTAGCTCATTGCTGTGCTCCCGACAGATGCTGCTTTGTTCTTGGCTTTGAAGGATTCTTTCCTTTCTTCTGATAGGTTTGCAACTCCCCACCAATTTCTTGTTGCTGCTTGATCCCATATTCCAGTCAAGCCCTGGTTAGTCTGTTATCCTGTCTGATGACTTCTTTGCTAACTACATGCTGACTGAAAATTGGTTTAGCTCCTCCAGTATCACAGAATAATTTCATGCCTCCCCCGTCAGTGCCAGGGCTCTCATGTGTACTAGTGATGCCAAGGTGCTTTGTTGCACCCCTTACCTTAACATCTTAGCCCTCCACAAATGCTAGGGTACAATTCTTGGGGTCAAATAAGCAAACTACTGGCTAGAAATTATTAGGAAGAAAAGAGAATTGAATGATATGCAGACACATGCTGAGTGCTGTGTGCAGCTTGGCTCTGCTCATCTCTAAAAGGGAAGAGAAGGTCTGGAAATAGGCAGCACAGATACCCAGATGTGTGGTGGCTCCCACAGAAGGAATGCTTGCACAGGCTGGAATGCTTACACAGGCTAGAATGCTCCAGTTCAGAGAAGGTTTGGTCTAGGTAGGGTATAATTAGAAATTACAAAACAAGGGATGGCATCCACGGGGCAACAAGGGAGGAAGTGCTCTTTGCTTCTCCCAGTTTCTTCATAACATTTCTGAATCCCGAAGACCACAGAGAATTTTAACCCTTAAATGGAATTAAATTGCATTTGGTGCATGTTTAGGGCCCATCTGTTGCCTCAGGAACAGGCCCCTCTGCCAGTATTTAGTCCCTCTCTGCTGTGCTGGCTGGGAGCAGAACAGGATTCCCAATATGACCCATTTCAATGGGGTTCAGCTGAGGTTCTGCCTGTAAGCAAGTCTCTGACTGCCACAGCAGAGATTTTTGTCTGGGCTGAAACTGTGGATTATTTTTCAGGATGAAAACCCCTCCCATCCTCATGTATATCCTACATTTGATTCAGTTGTGAAGGTTGAGAATTAACATATTTATTCTAAAATGATGGTGGTTATTCTGCAGACTGGGGATTCAGGAAAAAAAAAAAAGAAAAAAGAGAGTGTAAGCAATTCCATAATACAGCTACAAGGCTTGAATTTACCACAGTGCCAGTATTAGGAGCTAAGTTTAGCTGGGGACCTTAAGTCTAGCTGTTTATAGATAATTCTAGCAAGACCCTTCTGATTGCTTTTCTTCTGAACAAAACTAAATAAATTAGAGAACTTCCCAGTGAAGTTAAATAGATTAAAGAACTGCTGTAATGGGAACATCAGCTTCTCCATATCAAGTTGTTTGGAGCCCCGCATGATACCTTTCTCTTCCTCTATACCCCTGCATCTGCAGTGAGGTTCTGGAGGAAAATGGCTCTGCTTGTCTCAGAGGGCTATACCACAGGTAGACAAAATGTTGCTGCAGGGACCCACTGCTGAAGACCTGTGGATAAATCCCTGAGTCTGTGTAACATCTGGTGGAAAATCAATGGGGGGAGGCAGGGGATAGAGTGACAAGATTTGACAACCCTTTCCAGCCTTAACCTCTACAAACTCAACCTATGTGCAACTCCTTTAGGAATGCAAATGTGGAAATGCTCCACATCACGTTCAATAGCAGAGTGATGGCATTGTCATCATGCTCTGAGCCTCATCTAAATTCAGGGGCAAGGTAAATATCTTGGACAATTTGGTATTCATAGGCAGAGAGGTAAAAGTGTGTAATTTTCTGCTAAGGGAAGCCACTTGGATTAACTTTTTTTCCCCCCAGGATAAATCCACTCTTACCATGTCAGAGGCATCAATGTGCACAATTCCCTCTTTTTCCATCCACAGAAGAGAAGCACTTGTGAGAAAGCCACAAATGCCAGGTGGCCAGAACCTCTTTTATTGTTCAGTACCCTCTTTAACTTCTGCTTTTTATGATCAAAACAAGATTCATAGGCTCCTATTCCCGGTTAGCTTTACTGAGGAAATGAAAGGTTGATGTTGCCAATAAATGACACTAATACCCATTGCACATCAAAGATACAGAAATGGAGACCATGAAAAAATTTTGAAGGGCTGAAAGGAAATAAGACTGTAGCTTAAAAAAAGGGCAAAGTGAAGCTACAGAGAGCACTCAGAAATAAAAATCAGTCTGTATTTTTTCTCTGTGATTTATGAACTGGTGTAATGATGCCACAGGAATTCTGATGTGCATCTGGCCTTCAAGCATTTTACTTCTATTCCTGTAGTTTTGTCTGTGTAAACTTGTTCCAGCACTTGTATAGAAATTTTTTGCTGACATCATGTGCAAGTAGAAAAGGGTAGGAAGAGAGTCACACTCCCTGCTCTTCTCTCAGGTTACTCTCTCCCACCACCCCTAAAATGCACTTTTACGACTCAAGTTCAAAGTTGAAAGTTTGTGACTGGTGTGTGACATAAAAGTTCAGGGGATAAAAATAACAAGTCAATGAAATAATTATGCTTGGTGGGATTTTTGTTTGGGGTTTTTTTTGGTTTGCTGTTGTTTCTTTCAAAATTCTACTAACTGGGATCTTTCTCCAAAATTTGTCACGATCGGGATCTGGTTGCATTTCTCATTACATACAACATTTCTGCTTATCTTGTCTGACCCAATATTAATTTACTTATATTTTATGCAGATACAGTAGCATTCACTGATAAGCTCTACTGAAGTCCGCCAAGCACTAAAAGCTGGCTGAAGGAAAAACAACTCGGGTAACTACTAGGATTACAAAAACACCTCCATGGGGACTCAGGAACTAAATTCTCATTTATAGTAGAGAGCAGATGCTGATGCAGGTTGCTAATTTAGGTGCAAAGTTTCTCTTCTGCTCAGAGGTCTCTCGGATATGAGATCAGTCCTCACTTGCTTCTGGTGGCTGTGCTGGACACAACTCTCTTTGAGTGTCACAGACCCTTGGGATGTCACTGCACCCGGTACTTCACGATGGGGGGAGTTCATTTGGAACTTGACTTCTGGTGGCCACAACTCCAAAATGCAGCAATTTCCACACAGACTCCCTGTTAGAAAAGAGGAAATACAACCTGCAGAAAAAAAATGTTGCACTGCTGAGACACTGGGTATTCGAGCATTAACCAGCTTGGAGACACAGTGTAACTTTCTGATACTACAATCTGCAGCTCCTACATCATATGACACAAATAGCATCCACAGCGTGGCTCAGGTAACTACTCCCTCACCCTGTTTTCCTTCCAACCCTGCTGTACTTCCCCCCCTCCTAACTCAGCAGAAGCAGCAGGTGAATTCACAGCCTTGCACTGACAACAGCCCAGAAGCAAGAGACACACATCCAGCAACCTGAAGAACAAAACATGCCACTGGTATTTATTAACATAGCCTTGTAAATCAAAACAGTCTGCCTGTCCAGTGTCTGGTCCGGAAATTATTGCCTCATTCATCTTAGCCATATTAAGCAGGCCACATTTATCAAGGTTGCATAAAGACTATTCCTGGACAATAGTTACATGCATGTATCATGCCTGCAGCAACTTCCCATTTTGCAGGGGTGCACAAGTTGTTTGACATTGCCACATTTTATAGAGGGAGAGGGGAAAGGTGCTTAGGTTCTCTATGTAGATGTACAGGCAGGGATACAAAAAAAAGTGCCATGAACACATATCAGTAGAGCTTGTTCGCAGAGAAAGTCTGTCAAACTATTTAAATTATTTTTTTTTATTAAAAATGATTGGAAAATGGGTACTTTAGAAGTGGGTGGTTTAAAAAAATCATTGTTTAAAAAAATCCATATTTTTTAATGTGGTTTTTTGAAAAAAAGTTATGCAGAAGGCAGTACAGTAGCCTCTGTGAAAATGATCCACAATACATATTTTCCTATTTTGCTTAGACATCACCATGAAAGTCATAGTATAAAACTCCTGCTCATTGCTAAGATGGTCAAAATCACACATGTAAGAAGATATGCTAGGGAGTATTTGTAGATACAATATTTTGGAAATTTTCCCTTTAGAATTGTAGAATATTTTTAGCAATTCTTTCATTTTTTACCCACTTCACTATCCATAACCCTTCTTTGACCTTGCCACTACCTATATGTGTTGGATGACAGAATAAATGTTAAAAACCTTTAAATCTTCAGAGATAGATTTTCCATACATCACTGTCATAACCTTAAGGCCTGAGAGCCAACAAACCTCTAGAGCTTTCTGGAGATGGTTGTATTGTTAGAAATCTAAACATCCCAGACCCCCAAGACAGGTGTTTCTGGTGATGATGGGTAAAGTTGTTATATCTTAAAACACTCCCTGCTCCATGCTCATATAATGCTCAAATAAATGGTCAAACCAGAACAATTTGGGAAACCAATTACAGCACAAAGGTGCTGTGCTGACCTTGTGCTGTTCTGGGACACTCCTGTGAATGGGATTATTTCTAAGAGGACAATTCCAATTTAACAAGAGATGTTAAGAATTTCTGAATTAGTATTTTCTGTATTAGACTGAGAATCAGACATTAAAATTACACGTGTGTGTGTCTTTAAGTGTAGGACAGAGGGAGGGAATCCTGTCTTGGGAAAGCTGATAGTCCCAGATGGGGAATGCACGAGACGGAGAGCCAGTTCCTTGCTCTGAACCTTCAGAGATCCCAGCCAGTGCTCTGGTTGTGGAGCCAGCTTCACATGTGGATCTTGTGGTAGTTTCCTCAACCAGGAATCCCCAAAAAAGGTTAGAGAAAGACAAGAGTTGGCTCAGTAGGCCTTTGTGTTACATCTGCTGAGTTGTAAGTGTTGTGGTACCTCTACCTGTATCACCCTGTATCACTGTGATGAAGTATTGGGTAACATTTCCCGGAACACTGAAACCTGTGGGTACACACCCACTAAGGGAGTTGGGGAAAAGACAGGACAAGAGAAAGCTTAGAAAAGAGAAGGAATTGATTAGGTTCATTGCATGAAATATGCATATTATATGTAGTGTATATAAACATGGTATATACAGAATGGTAGATACCTGTTGCCCAAGGCCACTATACATGACCAGAAGAAATGAGGAGGGTACTGTTCCCAGGCTGCTGGGAACTGTGGAGTCTCTTTTGCAGAAGCAATTATAAAATACTGGCAAAGCAAGTGTGTTGTGAAGGATATTCAGAGGCTAATGGACCTCTTTTCAGCAGCAGTCTTCACCAGAGGATCTCCTGAAGCTCCTCCCGACACATCGTTTCTACTTCTTGAAGTTTTGTGTTTCTATGAAAATCTGTCATCCCAGCCATCAGATCATTGCATTACTAAGTTCCAGATCAGTCTAGCATTTGCCCAGAAAGTAGGGAGAAGATGCTAAATCCCACCAGAGCCTGCTTGCTGCAGTGTGATACCAAACAGCTACCTGACTCCTGACCCTGAGCTGAGCCTGCCTGGGGCTGTGCCGTGGGGATGCTTCCCCAGCTTCCGTGCTTCTGCTCTGCATCCACATCCCTCGGTGGTGTTACACTGCACGTAGGAGGGGAGGGAAGCGACAAATATGTTTTCTAGGTGTGTCCACAGCAAATAAATCATCGTGTATGAATTATGGAGTGAGATGGGCTACACAGCACGATACTGCTGTTATAAATGCCAGTGTTATTAGTTATGCTGGGATGCTGGAGGAGACAAATCAGTGTGGATGGAGTGTGGATGTGCGGTACGAAGATTAGGTATGATGGATTAGGGTTGCCTGTCTCTGGGACTGCAGCACTGTCTGAGACCTGTGTGCGGTCAGGCAGCCCCACAGCCAAAGAGGCAAAACCCACTGGTGTACCAGAGGAGATTTGGTGGCATTATGCGGGTCTCCGTGTTGGGATGGGCATAAACTGGAATTTGCCCTTATTTCTTATTTCCTGCTGCTTCTGAGCAACCAACGGGATAGAAAATGCAAGCCTGTGCAACAGCACTTCTCTCTGGGGTGACTGTGAGTAACTGACAGGTATAAATTGTAGCCCTTGCAGGCAGTTAGGGGGCACATGGGAATAAGAGACATCATAACGTGAAAATGAAGGTCAGCTACAATGCTGTGAACATGGAGTGATCATCCAGTATATTACAGGGTCTTTAGGAACTAGCAGAAGTACTCAGTCTTTCACAACCATCAAGGATCAGAGGGCTGCTCAGAGATGCCCAGAGAACCAGGGGTGTCTGTAGGATGGGGCAGAGCCACAAACCCCCTCAAGGGGCTGGTGTCTCTGTAGCTGTCAGGCAGGGGGGATTTGATTTTGGAGCCTTTCACTGTAGTATAACTCTATGGGATTTAACAAACCATGGAACTGAAGTCAGAGAGGACTAATGTATCTCCCTCAGCAATAACATCTCAGTCTTTCTGTGACGCTTATATTCAGTGTGTGGTAAAAATGAAGATATTATCTTATTTGCATTGACCCAAACACAACTTATTTTCACTGGGTTATTTCACTAACCTATATTAGAATAAAAATATGAAATCAAAAAAAACAATAAAGCATTTACATAGATCTCATTACAAACATACAGCCTATTTTTAAGCCACAGAGATACACTTTTATCTTTTTTTTTAGTTGTTTCTGTACTCAAAGAAGAAAAAGTCACAACTTTGGGGGAAGAGTTTAGCCATTTTTCCCAACTGTTCTCAAGTAAAATGTTCAGAAGTGTGTGAGTTTGGAAAGTATGATTTTCTCTTCAGAAGGGACATGGATTTGTTGGCAATTACTGCCAGGCTTGCAACAGGTGATAAAACTGCCTGCAGAGATTTCAGAACAAAAGCAAAACCAAATCACAGACCAAGGTCCCTCAGAGACTTCCTTACTTGCTGGAACAGGGAATCCAAAGTCATCACATGGATATGGAGACAACTTTTGAACTCTGCTGTGTGCTCATGAGCAGAGGCTGATGGGCTCAAAGATGGGCATGGTAAAGACCCAGCATTTGGGTCTGGGCTCTTCCTCTCCTATCACTGCCTACAACTCCCCATCTAGGCAGAGGCAGGAGGCTTGGGAGATGAACTGCCTGAGCCCTCACCTGCTCTTAGGGGACTGCTACTTTCATGCCAACAGGTGGCTTGTGCTCAGGGACAGGTACCTGGAATAATACAATTGCTAAAATGAGCTTTAGTTGCAGATGTAATGGACTATGTGGATGGAGTCCAAATGGGGAGCTCTAACAGACACTCGGCAATGAATTATATCCCCAAACCCCAAGGAACTTTTACAGATCTGATGTGTAAGGACACTTTTCACAGCTGCTGATGAAGAGCCTTCTGGTAACAGCCTAAGTCTATGGGAGATTCTGCAGGGATTTTGTGGGCTCTGATCCTTGCTGTACTCCTAATTTCCATTCTCTTCACTAGGGCTCTTATGTGGGGAGAGTGTGGTTTAGTTTTCAGTCCAAACCATGCAAAAGGCAAGTCCTCATCAGCCCCTAGCAGATGTGATGGGCTGATCGTTATTGAAGATGATGTATTTGGGATTTGTAATTAAAATTAAAGCTATTTGCTATAAAACATGTAGAATTTAATTCCTTTCATTAGATATCTTAGGCTAATTGTTGTATCCAGCAGGGAGCAAATGGCATTGTAATTGCTTGATATCTCATGCTGGTTTGATTAGAAGACGATAGGAATAGGAAAAAAGAGAGATAACTCCAAAAAGAGCTTTATCTTTCTTTCTTTGACTTCTGCTTGGTGCCAAGCATTTCTAAAATAAAATTAAAATTTTCAAACTGACTCTCTGTTGCTTTCTCAATGAGAAAACTACTGGGTTGAGGAGTGAAAATGCTGGTTTTATTTACCCCTGGAAAGATGCTGAGATCTCAATTGAACAGCACTATTTTATGTTATTTTACGGACAAGCTTAGTAAGCATTCAATGGTCATGTAGAGGAGTTCTCTTTCCATCCTTCTATCATGGAAACCAAGGAACTGAAAGGCAAAGTGACAGGTCTCATGTCACATAATGTAAAGACTGATCCCAAAGAACTTCCCATTTCTTCTAGGATACACAGTTCTGAAATAACTGTATGAAGTTCAGAAAGGTGATGGAGATGTGAAACACTGGTGAGGGCCAGGGGAATGCTGCCACTTCAGGTTTTTAGCTACTGAATTAGAGTCCTCATTCTTCCATGCAATAGGAGAAGTAGTCTATGACAGGTGGTGTTTGAGATAAGTGTGCACATCTGCATATGGGAAATCCAATTTCTGTTGGAGCTCTGAATATCAAATGCAGCTTCCCAAAGGCACCCACACAGGGTCCATACCAGCCTCTGCAGTTGCCTCACATGGTGAATAGCATATTTCACTGCTAGTCCTGGGATTAGCACAGCTAACCAGGCTAACATTTCTGGGTGGAGAAATAGTGCAGTGGGTCAGACCATACCACCTCTTTGGACACTTACAGAGATGGAAACAGAGCCTATAAGGAGCTAACAATAGCCATGAAAACAGATAGAAAAGTCTAGCTAAAAGAAGAGCTAAGCGGAGGTATCTTGAGAATGGAAAACAATGCAAATCTAGTGTAAAGGAATACCAAAAAGCAATTCCAACTGTGAAATAAAGGTTTAGATAGAGCACAATACATGTGGGCTAAAGCAGATGGCAAAGCTGTCATCATCTCCCCGTGTGCTTGCACAAGCCAAAGAACCATGGCTAGGCCTCTGGTGGTTTATGCTGCAGGCACCCAAGGTGCTGCAGGATAGTGGTGGATGTAAAGACAAGAAGTGAGGCGAGCACACAAGACTGAGAGAGTCTGAGTTTTCAACAGGACTTTGAAGACTGATCACAGAAGTAAACCTTTCCATGGTAGTCATAAAGGCAGGGAAGTTGTCTTTGTGTCAGAGACTCACAGACCTTTGGAAAGCAAAAATAGCAGCCTCTACAGTGAGTCTTCCCTCTTCTTTCAGTCTCTAACGTGAGACTTTTTCACATTCCCCTGGTACAATAATTGATACAATGCCTTGGTGAGCCCAGCTCAGCCAGCCACCCCCATGACACCATCCTCATCAATGTGCAACTCAGAACCTGTGCAGGAGACTTCAGCCCCCAGCAACGACCCTTTCATTAAAGAAGCTGGCTGTGCATGGCCCACTCACAGTGCAAGAGGCAGGTCATACCTCAGTCTTTTAAAGGTGTTTTTACAGCACTTGCTGCTTCAGACTCTGAGCACCTCGTAATCTTTATTAACATCCTTTTTTCAGTATTTCTAAAAGATAAGAAAGTTCCACTGCCCTGCTTTCTTCAGGTGAGGAAGAGAGGTCAATTCACAGCAGTCCTTCAGGTACCACAGATATCCTCTGATCCTACACTGAAGCTCATGTACCCCTGCAAGCGTCCAAGTTTCACAGCTGGGCAGGTTATCTCAGGTGCTGGGGTTTAATGAAATTCATAGCCAGGGCTGAAATCAGTTCTGCAAAGACTCCAAAGAGCTGGTTATTTAATCAGAAAAAGGTCCTGGTGGCAGGATCGTCATATGTGCCTGGAGCACATTGATTCCCAAGACAGCCAACCTGGAGCTGCTATGTAGGGATGCACCAATTCCCTGCTTCTCCCTGAAAGTGGAGCTGTGACAGGGGACATGTGGTGGCATAGGGCAAAAGCAAGGTCTCGAAAGGGGTCTATTCTGTCCCTGCCACTGCATTTAAACTGGGCTTAGCTGAATGGCTTTAGAAACTTTGTGAGTGGGGAATTTTTTTTTCATGTCTCCAAATACTTCACATTTATTCTTCTTCTGCCCTCATTTTTAATTTACAAAGGGAATTGCCACTGGGTTTTTCCAGCCCTTCCTACATGGTTACAGTCTCTTACTGGAGTTTTTTCCATCTGTGCTGGAGCTATGACTGGCTTTTGCTCATAGAGGTATGCAGGCACCTTCTACGCCTCCTGCTTTTAACTGTTTAAAATAATCTCCACACACACACATTAAACAAGCTTCTTGTGCATGAATTTTGTCTATGGTGTGTGTGACATTCAAGTCCAAAACCCAAACCTATAGCTGCTCTGCACCAGACTATATTAAGCCCATCTAAGCAAGACTTTTTCTAGCAAGCAGAAGGGGGGAAAAGTCTCTGTGGCTGCTGTACTGTCAGCTTTCCTATCCAATTTAATTAGTTCTGTGAAGCTCCTTGACTACATTTGCATATAATTTATTCTTCCCTCCCTTTCCTTGTTATAGGCGTTAATTATTTTCGTGTGGCAGGCTCGGGACTTGCAGATGAAGTGCAGATCTGGGAAAACATCTCTGCCGGCGGCAGGCGGTCACCCCGGGGAAACACAGCTGTGAATAGGTATGGGAGGAGGGAATTCTGTGTGAAAAACCTAAAGTTAGGCAAGGCTGAGAAGCAGAAAACTGCTGGCAATCTGGATCTTCTGTAAGTCTCTGCATACGAATACAGAGGTTGATGGAAAGTGACTTTATGAAAACAGCTGCTGCTGTCAGCTTAAGGGTCAATCCTGTGTAAATCCCTTCTGGATTTTGGGTTGGAGTACACGGACAAGACTTCAAGAGAAATAAAACTGCAGCTCTAAATCAAAGTGGCTTTTAGGGGTGCACACAGAGTGTGCCAAGGCATTGCCTGGGTGCAGCCTGTAACAGTAGGGAGCAGTGCAGTGCTGGGGATGGTGGTATCACCATCTGAACAGCGTGGGTGGGATGAAATCAGCTGCAGGTTGAAGATTGATGCTCCTGTCATCGCTGTTGGGACTGCTGGAACAATAACAGCCCTCCCTCCACACCCAAGGGCTGAGGTGAAATCTGCAGAAACCAGTTTTGTTTATTTGTTAGATAAAGATACATGAAGTGAAAAGCTGATGTTTTCACACCTGTGTCTAAAATCACGGCGGTCATCAATTGGGACCTGTTTCCCAAGTGATTATCTCCTTTAGAAGGAGAAGTAGTGGACTACTGCCTGGCCATGAGACAGTGACCACAGGCTCCAGCTCACGGGTCATCCTGGTGCTTCTTTTGCTGGGAGAAAGTAAAAAGTAAAAACTAAATTAAAAATATCTGCCTACACACTGACAGAATAGCAGATTTCCTCCTCCCTCTTGATTGCAAAATCTAGGTTTATCTCCACCTTTCCTTTTACATTTATTCGCTTACAGGTACATAGAGGAATGCAGATCAGCAACATCCTTTTCTGTGTGGTGGAGCCATGGTTTGATGAGACAAGGAGGGGGACTGCCTGCTGCTCTGCTATGCATCCAAATGAAGATAGTAGCAATCTAGTTCTGCATGATAAGCATAAAAATTGGTCATTTTATGCTAGATCATCTCCTGTTGTGCAAGGTAAAATGGTTTTGCATCTTTGTATGCCAGAGGCAGAACCACTTAAACACAGCCCAGAGGAATATTTCAGTATCACCCTAAGTAATGATATTACTGATAACTACCAGCTAGCAGACTATCTTTGGCCAGTGGTTGCTACTAAATTTATCAGTGGAGAAACAGTTTGTGGGAGCTATTGCATCTTTATTTTGTTATTAATCCATCTGTACAGCTGTGTCTTCCCTCCATGGTGAATGTCAGCTATGGGAATTTTCAGAGTGGACAGAGGAAATACTACGTCTGGAAGGCACAGATTGTTGGCTAAATAAACCTCCCCCAGGAAAGCATTTGGAGAATCATAGAATCATAGAAAGGCTTAAGTTGGAAGGGACCTTAAATATCATCTGGTTCCAACTCCCAATGGGAGCAGCGGGAAAGGAAAGGGGAAATCTATTTCCAAGCACAAAGAGGGAATTTAGTTTGAATACCTCAGCCAATGGAGCAGAGATTCTTAACATATAACATGAGCAAACGATTCTTTTTTTTGAGTGCTTTGTTTACTGCATAATTTAAAAGAAAATTTTTGTCACCCTTTGCTATGTAATTGAATTTTTATAGTGCTGTTAATAAAAATGTACATCAAATGTGACAATGCAATGGATTTTTATATTATTTCAGTCTGAAAGAGATATGAGAAAGCTCTAAGGATAACTAAAGATGTATTCTGAAATAATTTCTATGATTTAGTACTTCTTAAAACTGGTGAAATAGTTGGATGTCCTCTCTACTTCTGTGAAGTAATTCTGGATTTTCAGAGTCAATATATTTTAACAGTCATAAACGATGGGCCAATCCTACAGTCATTTTCAGGTAAAAATCCCATTTGTTTCCATGAGAGTTTTGTCAGGGTAGGGGAGACGGCTGCATCAAGATGCATAAATGTATGTAAAAAAGTCAGTTCCAGTACATCATTTGTTTGAGTGTTGAAAACAGCATTATCCTTTCATGTCCCATACACTGAGGCAGTAAATCATTTTTAAAAGGTTTAGAGATAAAGAAAAATACATTTGACCCTTTGTGCTTGAACCTGACCCCTTACTTATGTCATTGCCTTGGTTTCTGAGGGACACGCCACAGAAAAAAGCTGCACAAGTTGGTTGTGACCATGAGTGGAACAACAGTGTAAATTTCTATGACTTGCCTTTATATTTCATGAGATATAAACTGATGAGTATCAAAATATTATTTCCTTGTCTTTATTATTCACGGGGGGAAAAAAAGACGCATTAAATATCTGTCATTAGATTTATTAGTGACAGTAGTTTCCAGCTGAAGCATTTATTAAAAATGTATTTATCCTTTGAAGAAGAAATGGCATTATTTCCAGAATGGAGAAAATTATGATTTAAATATGTTTTCGGATAATGGAACCACTTTGTTAATGAACAGTAATTTTCCTGCTACCTCTGGAGGAATTAAGCTCATGGATTATATAATACATCTGTGAAAGCTTATCTGATCGCCCAGTAATTGTGACCTCATTGTGAGTTGTGCAATTAAGCATTAAGCTACTATTTGGCACCGTAATTAATTGTGTTTTACTTTTCTGATACGCTTGTCGACGATATGGATCAAAATTACCGATAACAGCAGAGGGGTGGGAGGAACGGTGCCATCCAAGCACCATCCCCACTCAGCACTGCAGGTGCTCCTCTCCAGCATAGAGGAGATAATTAAGCAGGCAAAGAGCTAATGGCAGTGGGCAGACTGTCACATCCAGCGTGGAGGCTTTTAGGCCGGGCACCAAAGTCCTTTTGCTTTCAAACCCCTGTGTAATGCTGAAAGAGGCAGATGGGTTCAACATGCGAGGGAGTAGTTTGGCAGGCCAAATTTGAGGATATATCTTTTGGATATTTTCCTGCACCGAGTCACAGCTTTCCAAATATAAATAGTTATTTGGAAACGGGCAAGGCAGCAACATTTTAGAAATGCTTTTGGGGCAATTGTGCCCAAAGGATAGATATTAGACAAGTCAAAAGTGGATTTTGGAGACATGAGAGATTTTGGAGAGATTAGACCAAGATGAGCATAAAAACCATGTATACAGTAAAAGACAAATGACTCCTCACTGTGAAGGAATGTTAACTCTTCTGAACCACCAACTAATGTGCCAAAATCCCCAGGTGACCAAGAACCAGGAGATACTTACCTGGAACCTCAGAAAAAGCGAGGACTTTGGGAATCATTCATGGGCAGGAACCTCTGTGGTCACAGCATTAATTGCAAAGCAGGGATTTACATCTAGCTCTTCTGTAGGACAATTCATGGTAGACATCTTTGTTGACCCAGTGGATTTTCTTGTCCTCCCACTAAGGACTTGTACTGTACATTGCTTCCTGCCCTGGCAGTGCCCTCCTTCTTGCTGCATGACATAGCTGAGCCTAAAAGCCATCTCTGGACTGATGAAGAGCCACAGGTCCTCACGTGTTAATGCGCAAAGACCAGAATGTGAAAATGGATGGAAAAAAAGAAATTAATTTTTTGGTTCTTTAGTGCTGAGAGTAGCAAGTGTAAGTATCCACCATGACTGATTTCATTAATGCAAAGTAGGGAAGTATTAAAAGCTTTTTATTGTGGTGTAGTCATTCCTTCTCAATTAAACATGTTTCCTCTTGGACCTGTTTCTTGTTGGACTCTGCCATCTTTTGAGTAGTACATCAACAGTAAGCCCTTTTTCGTCGTGACGTATTGTACTCATATATCTTCAGAGTGAGCTTTTTTTCTAATGATCTATTAGTGAAATGCATCATTTGAGTGAGGATGATGATGATGATATACTACTCCATAGATGATGCCATCCAAAGGAAAGAAAAGGTCAAACAACAAATTCAATAGAGTTATTGGATTAAAGTCAGGCAACACATCATCTCCAAGGCCACTTCCCTAATGCCAAGGAGGATTGCTGATACAAGCAGTGCATTCCAGGGACCATTTCTTTTATGCCTGTGTCTGAACTGACCCCTGAACATCAAGTGAAAGCAGTGCTTTGTATCATCTGAATTGAGAAAGTATCAAAATATTTTTGTGTTTGAGACTATGCATATGACAGGTTCAGCATCAAGTCCCCAGGCACTGTGTATCTTCTGCTCTTGTGGCCATGCTTCTGCCTTCTGGGTCCACATTCACAAACATTGCGTGGCATGCAAGTCTCTGCCTAGGCTAGTTCTGAGTCATGTGCATCTTTGTGAATTTTGATCACTTGGTTCACTGCAATCATACAAGATGCTGGCAAATAAGCTTTTTTTGTGAGTTGAAGTTACCAGTGTAGGATTATAGAATAGCACCTACAAAATTCTTACTTTATGAAGTCTGAAAATATATTTTATTCCCTCTGCCTTTTTTTCCACGGCATTCAAAACCCCTGGTGTGCACATGCTGAATCAAAAGTATTCACTGTACCTTAGAGTGAATTTTTAAAAAGATTGTATGGGTTTTTTGCTTCTCAGCTCATGGATCTTACTTATTTTCCTGAAGTCCTAGAACTTTGCTGTAGAAGGACACTGAGTGACACGTAAATAATGTACAGAGTTGTATTCCAAAATGGGTTAATTGTTTAATGCCTACTGAAATGTAAATGAAGCTTATGACCAGGCTCGGAGATTCATCTATCCATCCAAGGTCAATATATTGAGTAAGGTGCAATTTGTTATGGGGGGAGGGGTCCACCAATGAATATCCTTGATTTTCAGAAAAAGGCTTCAAGCTCATCTCTCCTTTCAAGTCCCCGTATTAGCATTTGCTGATAATGATGAATGATTTTGTAGTGTCAAGATGTGACATCTGACTGCTTGATTTTGCCGTTTCATGTGTGAGACTGACACGCAATGCAGGTGCTCAGACAGTGGGAATGTGACCCGCAATGGCCTTGGAAAATTGGAAAGGATGGTTGTGGAACCAAGGGCAGCTCTGTGCTGTGTGGACATTTCAAGATGCTGGGGGTGAGTTGGTGCCAGCAGCTAAACCCCCAACACCCCATTTTCTACAGAGTGTGGGGTGTATTAGCAGTTCTATCATTATAACTGTCAGACATCTCCCAGTTGGAATCTGTGTATGGCCTGTGGAGTGCTGTGGAAACAATTCAAAACGCAATTCATACACTTCATCTGTTCCACCAGGCTTTTTCTGTCTTGTTTCCCCCCCCATCATTTTCTGTCATTAACACAAGAGGAAATTGCACAGTGGATTCCCTGGAAATCCTAGCACTCCTGAATCTCTTCCTCCAGCGAGGTATTTCTTTATAATGAAGTGAGGAGTTGCTTTTGGGGAGAAGGCAGAGGAAAATTCATCCTGCCTTCGGCTGGCTTCCTGAAAAATGCAATCCATTAATAGTCAGGAAGAACTGTTTTGAGGCCTTCAATTCTCGTCTTCTAGTCAGAGGTAGCATACAGAGCATCACGTGGCAATTATCAGAAATTTATTACAACTCGAGGAGTAGGAGTCTAAAACAGCAAAATCACAGAAATTTGCCAGGCACAGAATAATTCCTGCAGAAAAAGCTTAGAGACTCTTTTGGCACTTCTGCCAAATTCTATAACCTTCATGTTCCTTTCTTTTGTTTCAAGAAATCTATGTTCAGGAATGCTGCTGCTGCTTAATTTGAAGCTTTTCCAAACAACTTCAACTGCTTCAGTATTAATAAAGTGACTTTTCTGGGTTGAGTTAGGGCATTTCTCTAGATAGAAAAATGAGAAGTCGTAAGGTTTTCTTGTTTCTAAAAGCTTGAGCAAATTTCTGGTAATGGCATGTCAAATGCAGCTTGTAAATTATACAATTCCACATCATGGCAACATTTTCAGACATTCCAGGCTTGATTCTGGTTAAAATAAAAATGAAGACCAGTTCAACATGTAGAAGTGTGTTTTGTCCATGAATCACAGAGCTAGTCTTAGGAAGGATGGATCTACACGTCTGCAATGGCAAAGGCTGTTGTAAGTGCAGCTGCAAAATAAGTACTGTAAATATGTGGATGTATGGATATTTAGACAAAAGATGTTATAACACAAACAAACAACCTCTGAGTGTGTTTGTGGTTATCTGAGATGTGGATATATTATCTATTTCACTACCTGCTTTTTAGAACAGGCACCATACTGACATCAGTCAACTGATAATTTAAAAGGTGTAAGTGCACACCTCTATAATATACAGTCATAAAAATTTCCTAAGAGCAAAACAAAGGCTCATACTTATCAGAGAAAACTTTCAGTATGAAGAATTAATAACACCTCAGTATGAAATACTTGTAAATACATTTTTCTTCTCAGCATTTTAATTGAACATCAAGACAACCTGAACAAAATCCAGTTGCCTGTTAGTTTCTTCATTGCTTCCAAATAACACCAAATAGAGCTGAATAATCAATGACAGATCTTTGACACTGAGCCTGTTTCTCTGCTGATTCCTTTCTTTTCCTTTCCTCCTTTACCTTACCTCTCCAACCTATTCCTCTGGATCCCTGCTTAGCCTGGACTCAGTTTAACCATATCCTAACAGTGCAGCGATTCACTCCACTCCTCCAGCGTATCCCCATCTCAGACACATGAGCTGCAACGTCAGCTCATTGCACCTGCAGCCTGATTTTGCAGGATGCCAAACTTTCCCTTTAAAAATAAATAAATAAATGAATGAAAGAAATGTCATCTTGTTGCTAATGGTATTTGCGTCATTTTGCAGCTGTGTTGACTTTGAAGCGAGCAGTCAGTGATTTTTGAGTTAGCTAGGTGAAGTGGAAAAATAATGATGGATTCAGGAGTCTTTTGTCACTTTTGGGCCTGAATTTTCCTTATGTCTGTGTGAGTGTTGGCTATGTACTGCCTGTCAGTAGTGAAAAATAGATTCCAGTGCAGGTCCTGCAGGAAGAAAAAATCTGGGCCATTTAGTTTCTCATCATTTCCCCTCAATTCCCCTCTATAATGAGTGCTAATAAATAACTTGGGGAAAAGGGTTCCTGATCTTTTATCACTCAAATGTGCAACAATGGAAATTAAAATGGAGGAGAAACCAATAAAAAGCCTAATACCTCATAAACATTCTTTACCCGAAACAATGAATAATAGGGAAGAGAAGCAGCTCTTAATGGGAAGATTTGGAGGTTTGAGACCATTCTTGATTAGGCTTCTTTACCCTAATTTATTGTACAGCATAGAACACCTCTTTCAAGACAGAATAATATAGGTCAATAGTTGACTTAAAAATCTTTAAGAACTGGGATGATTAGTGATTTGAGCAAGAGCCATTAGCCAATGCACCAACTCGTGCTCTTTCAGAGATGAGCTTGTCTTTGGGCGAGGACCATAAATCTAAAACTTCAAACTCCAGTGTTTGCATAAAACAAATCAATACTCAGCACTACAAAGGGATGCATTGATTTGGATGAAGGAAGGAGGGCCTGATGGTTACACACTCTGTTTTGATCTGGTTTTCTCTAGGAAATGATGTTTATCATATCGTGTGTGCCAGCCTCCCTGATGGAGTCTATTACCCAATTTCAAGCAGATTTTAGCCAAATTTCAGCCAGTGTGGAGGAGGTTAAAAATATTGGGGTCTGACAATTCCTGTGAAAACCAGAGGAGAAGTTTGCAATCAAGACTGAGGATGCCAAGTACCACCTGTTTGCACCAGCAGAGACTCCTCCAAAGCTCTTGGGTCATTTTTTTCTGATTTGTTCATCCATGGGGAGCTGCTCACAACCCTTTTTTGACTCTTGAGGTCAGGCCATAGCTCAACCTAAGTTATTATTTCATGCAAAACTAGGCAATAATGAGCACGAGAAGTTGACTTCTCAGGGCCATAACATCCCTTTTGTAATCCAGCGGGAAAACTCATTTTTCCTGGCCTGTCTCACTCATTTTTAGTCTAAGCTCTTCAGGAAGAAATAAAGAGTTTTCAACTATGGTGTCAGGACAAGAGAACTCTATCCTGACTGAAGTGATTGGGTACCATGGAAATACAATGATTTGTGTTCATGTACCATCCTGTCTCCTCAGACCCTTGTCTCAACACCACAGCCAAGCAGAAAGGAAACTCTACTACTTCGCCTGGGCATAGATAATTGTAGAGCAGAGGGCATTTTTCAGGTCTGGAAAAAATGCAAAATGAAATAGGTAACCATGATTCCACCCCTTCACTGTCCCATCTTTGCCAGCAGTTTTACTTTCCAGCATGTAGGTGAGTTACTTGAACCCCAAGCTCCCTTTGGCAAGCAGTGAATTCCCGTGACCTCTTTTTACCTGCCAGCCATCAAACCATGAGCTTTTGGGTAGAGGAAAATATATACTGAGGACAAAGGAAAATATGTAAGGGGGTGCAATTGGCTTTTTAGGGCCATTTAGAAGCAGCAACCAGTGAAGGAAAGGTGTGGGGGGTGATAAAGTGTAACTTTTTGTGGTTAATATTAATCACACAGTTTTCTTCTGCAATCTTCCTCCTGCAGCCTCCTGGGCTTGCCGATGGGAAAGGCAATGGGAAGAGAGAAACAAGGGCTCATATCCAGGCTGGAGCACCTCGCTTACCCTGCATACTGGGGCGGCAGGTAGGAAGATGCTCACAATTAGCAATGATCATTATCATCAGACAAGTGATTTATAAATATTCCATGAAACAGGGCCCTGGACTGCACAAGCAATAGCAAATATTGTAGCAGATTTATTAGTGGAGCATGAAACATTTATATTTTTCAGATGACAGGACAGATGATGACTGTGTTATGCTAGCAGGCAGGATGAACCTCATTTGAAAAGCGCCTCATAGGTGATGGCTAGATATGACAGCAAGATGAATTAAGGTCTTTGAGCATGGAGATGGTGTGATAGACCCTGGGAATTGAAAACTAAACACCGGTGGTATCCTTCAGAAAGCTCAACTGAGCTTTTTTTTGTGTAAGTCAAGGCACAACCTTGATAATTGTGTTGCTCAAGTGACATTGGCAGGGATTGAATTTTCCTGTCATCTATTAGCAGGGTGGTTTACCAGAATAAATGTTTAGTACTTCAAATTACAGCTATAGTTAGGAAGAGACTGGGTGAAACAGGTGTTCCCCAGAGATCTGGACTTTGCAAAACAACTTTGTTGAAGGGATTTTAAGCCAGTGGCAACTTCCTTTTCTACCATTCATTACATGCATTATACCCCAAACCTGTCAAAGAGCTGGACTGGAGTGGCTCTGTACAAAGAGCTGATGGAGGAGGATTGGTGAATAAGATCTGACTTGGAGCTGCATGGAGGGCTAGAGGAGTAATAGACAATATGTAACTTAAACAGTCAAGGTCTTTGGAGGTACTGGTGTTTAATCACACCCATGTCAGTTCTCATAGGGAAAGGAAAAGGGCCATGGAGTAGAATCAAATAGGACTTTCCCTCAACTATCTACTTCTCACAAGGAGAGACTGGCATCTTTATCTCTTCTGCTTTTTTCATCCCCTTCTATGTTTTGCCATTTTGAGCTGACACCTTCCTTGATATAAGCACATTTCCAGATGACAGATCTTTTTACCTTTCACTCTGTTACAACGTTTAAATATATTTCCTGGATGCAACCCAGTGTGTGAAGGAATTTCATACTTCCTTTAAAATGTATATGCAGGTGGATCAAAACAGTGCTCGAGATGGCAGCTAGTCTGACTTATATCTTGGGAATGTGTCCCCTGTTAAACTTCACTGTATACATCAAGATCATCTACCTTTCAGAGTCAAATACTTTGAACTCAGCCACATCCTGACAAATTGCAATGGTTTCTTTCAAACAGAGAAGGGAAGAGGTTGAGCACCTAGGTGCACTTTTCTTTTTTTCTCAGTCGTGAAACAAGGTTTATCTTTTTATAGTGAACTCTGCAAAATCCAAAAGCCAAAAAAACCCCCCAAAGCCAAAATCTGATCTCTTCCCTGGTTTTGGAGGTGTTTAACATTTTACATAGTTATTTTAGTTAGGGTTGGACAAATTCACACTGGTGTCTGACCTTCCTTCCATTTCATTGAAACATGAATTAATGTTATATACTATAGTCACCTCAAATTTGTCTGATTCCACCGAGATACTCATTTATCTACTCTCTTAGAATCCACATTCATTCATGGCCAGCTCTAAAGGGTTGTATCTTTATCTTACTAATGATCTGATCTTCATGATGACTATTTCTGTTGTTGGAAGACTTGAGGAGATTATGGGAGGTCTTCAGGACATGGGCAGACTGCCTATCCTTTATTGATGCTACCCACTGGCTGTGCTGGCTGCAAACAAGCTGTGAGCCCTTGAGGTTTAGCCTATTTTTGTTTTCAGACTGGTTGGTTTCAGCTACAAGCACTGCTGAACTAGTAAGAGAAAAAAAAACATGGGTAAATGTTAGGAAAAAATCTGTTTTCCAAATTAAGCATGGGACTAAGGTTTGGTCTCAACAAGGCCATGTTGTGGGAAAAAAAAAATCAATTTTTCTGCTATTCCATACTTCAGACTTTTCTAAACTGTGACCTAAAATAGGTGGTTCAGCACTCAGAGGTCAGGCAGATCAGGGCTGTCTCTCGGCACAGAACTTCTCCCTGCCATGGCTGCTGATCTGTAACATCATTGGCACACTGCAGTGTCAGTATGATGCAAAATATTTTTATGTGATTTTGAGGACCATTTAAACAGTGGGTGAAAGGGCACTTATGACTAAAATGAGTTGGTTATATCACTTGGAACTGCTAGTGCACCATGCTCAGTGCAATCTGAACTGTCTTCTGTGGCTGGCACAGTGCATTCCCTTTTTATTTGCTCATACCAGGAAATCTAGGATTAGAAGCTACATGATTGGCAACAAGTAGGTCTCACAGGAGTTTGGATGTCAGAGTAGAAAGGGCTTTCATTGTGTAATGAAGAAGAGAAAGGGAATGAGCCCCTAAAAAGGAATTTTACCAAATTCTTCCCATGGGCATTGTGTTATTAGTGAAGCTAGTGGTTTAAAACAACATTTGAAATCCCAACAAGACAAGAAAGATCATAAAACTGCAAGGAGCAGGCAAAACAGCATATAGCACACAAACAATGTAAATTAAGACGAAGCAAATGACTGTACATGCCAGCAGTCCCTAAAACATTAGGGACTATTTTCTAACAAAGCATTAGCTACAGGGGGAATTGTCAAATATTATTAAATATAATTTGCTACATTTGCTTTATTATGGAATTCATTTGGCACATATACCATTTATGTTGTACACTACTTTTTTTCCCTTATATACTGTCTTTTTCTTAAAGCCTTACATGACACCCCAGCATAGTACAGCAAGTGGATTAGGATTTATTTCACTTCTTCTGTAGGAACTCCATTTGTGTGTTTGCATTCAGACTTACATATGAACCAGTTTCCCTCCTGCCCTTGCCCTCCTCCCACAAGCAGCTGGACATGAATGTTTCTGCATTACAATCAACAGCCAGCCCCCAGCAAGTGTTCTTTCTGCTGCTTAATGCTATGAATGCATGTATGGAGGACATAGTTTGAAGCCTCTGCAGGAATACTGTTACCAATATCGTTGTGCCATTAATATTTAAATGGATCCATGCTCTGAATTACACTGGGTTTTTTTTGAGCTAATATTCAAGGAGTACGTGGTAGCCTGTAAGCATTGCTATCAACCTGATCAGCCAGCCAATCCTGTAATCTTGATCAAAAATAATAATGTCATCCATAACTCTGTAAAGATTTATTAGTTGTGACAGATCTATACATTAACAAATCACTACATGGCCTTGAATGCTAAGTAAACACAGCCAGCCTCATAGGGAATAGCAAGACGTTTTGGGAATGCTATTAAGGATTGTTTAGCACAGGAAAAACTTGCTTTGAAAATAATACAGATATGTATGTGTGTGTTTGTGTCTGTGCATGAGTGATGGACATCTGTCTGTCCACTCTTGGTCTTCTGTAGTCAGGATGGGGGGTGGCTGACAAATGAGAATGGACACAATAAGTGTTTTCTGATGAAGTTCTGCTTCATGTTCTGCTGTAGCTTGAATTTGTTCTGATTTCCACTTCTTCTCTAAAACTTCAGGGTAATTAACACTGTTCTTGATTTGACTCCTTCACTGCAATTGTTTATAATGTCCATTCCTATGACAGCAGTAAGTCCCTCTTCTTTCCTGACACTCATTTTGGTAGCTTTCACTTGTTGAATGTACAACACATAAAATCAGAATTTTCCATGTGATGTTAAGGTTTTACAAAAGCAAATAAAATAATGAAAAAATGCAGTCTTACATTATCCATTCACATTTATCTCTTTCTCCTTGGTGTTTCCATCTCAGGTGTTCTGGTGCCAGAAATGTCCTCAATAAAGTAAAGACAAAAGTATCTGGCAACTGAGGAGTCCTGTCCTTGAGGAATACTGCTAGATTCAGGGACTTAATGTTCAAGAGACAGTCCACAAATATTAGAAGATTAAAGTAATAAGAACCTGGAGATTTATTTTTTTTGAGGAAGTCTACTTTGCATCGCATTATCAGCATTTTCTTCAAAACAGAAGCATTCTGACATGTCCAGAAACACGGTCTCTTGAGTTAGTGTCCTATTGTAGGCAGAGCTTTAGTGTCTAGGGATTTTCTGCTCCTGTCCTCCTATCAGGAAATGCTGACAGTGTTGTTGTACCCTAGCATGTACCAGAGAGGAAATGCAGATCTTCCAGTTTCACCCACTTTTTTCCTTCCCTCTGTAATGCTGTCTCCTTCTACTTCATGCTTCAGGGAAAAGCACATAACTCAGTGCTCCAAGAGTGGTTTCACTTTTTTAGTTATCCATGTCCAGAAGCTTGAGGGTGCCCATGACCCTGAGGATTTTGGAAAGGGCCTTTCCTGTCTTTTGTTTTCCTAAACAATCACGTTACCTGGAATGGGAGATGACAATCTTGAGGAACAGCATGTAAAGGTGTGCAGGATACAGATTGGATGCAGTTGACTCCCCAGCCCAGTGTCTCCTAGACTTTCTCTTTCCATCACTTCCAAGGGACTGCAGGAGCAGCCCAACTTACCTGTTGCTCAGACTGCTTCTCTGTTCTTCACACCTGGCCACTGTAGAATCTCCCCACATTACATTTAATATGGTGTTTTCTCTTCATCCATACACCCCACCCAGTGCCTCCAGCTTTTTCCTCCTGTAGGATTACTTTTGTCCTACCTCAACAGTGTTGTCACATTACAGTTCATTTGAATGCCAGTGCCAAATTGATCTTCTTTTTATGCTGTTTTGCCCTCTTCATCTCTGCCATTTCACTTAAAAGGTCTTTCACAAACTATCAAATGGATGTCCTTTTTTACTGATAATTGACTCCCAACTGACCTCTACAGACTGGCCTTCATTGCCCACTAGCCAAAGTTTCAAAGGAGCTTCATACTCTTTTCTTTAAGCCTGTGAAAATCTACCAACTTTTATCCCTTTTCCATACCCTGTTTGGATCTGTCTCTGGCAAAAAGCCATCGTAATCCCAACAGTATATGACTATGCTGGAGGAATAATGTAGAACAGAGGATTTATCCTTGTACTTTTCATTTTCAGTCACTGAGCCAGTACCAGGACATGGAAGTCTCAAGTTATCAGCTACCAGTTGCTGAACAACTGGTTTTGTATGGTCTTCAGGGAGTGTCAGCCTTTGCCAAGCACTTGTGCAGAGGGTGGGAAAGTAAAAAAGCTGAGGATCATTTGTTGATCTAATTTATCAAAGATTCAAAAAGTAGTTTTGACTAATTTCACACTTTGAGGAGAAGAAGGAGCAGTTCCCATTCACCACAGTACCCTGCTTTGTTTTTTAAAATATTGTAAAAAGTTTTAATAAAAATAAAATGCTTAGACATGAGTGAATCAAACCGAAATACACTCTCTGCAATTTTGGAATGTTAGTTTAATAAGATTCTTGAGATTTTGGTTTGATCCTGAATTGGGATAGAAGATGAAGTATGTAATCCTCCAAGCTCTGCAGACAGAGGCATCTGTTTCCCTCCCGAGAGAAAGCTTCATTGTCAAAGTAGCAGTGGAAAAACCAACCAGTACCAATATTCACTCCCTTGATGGTGTTTTGCTCCAGGCTGACCAGGACTCCTTTTCCTGCACAGCTAAAAAGATAAAATAGGATCCTCTGGACAGGCTTTTAGCCCACTCTTTCTGCTGAAACATATAATTTATGGAACTTTAATAGATAATATGTTAGGAAAACATTTTTACAGTGCTCTACCTCACAGATATAGAGCCCTCGATATTACTGAGGGAATGTCATAAGTTATGGATTGGACTGTTTACAGGCTTTGTGAGTCTTAATTATGTCACATATAATGATTGGTAACTGACAAATTTTTTGCTTGGGAGTAAAAATCCTTTGTGCTTTGCTTTGTCCCTCTCTTTCCCCTCCTGAACTCTGTGTAAAGTCAAGAGAGCAGGACATGAGGTCTCTTCTGTATTAGAAGACATATATCAGATATAACAGCATGCAATCATATACTTCCTTCTATACCAGGCTTTTGCATATTGCTTCCAAGCACTGCTCACTCTACAAGCAGGGCAAGATTGAACACTGTGCTCATATCCCCCACATGGCAGCATCTATGACTAGACCACCAGATCAGTCAGTGACATACTGCTGGTGGAAAAGCCATCAATCTGTCTCCATAGTGACACATCTCCCACCGAGGTACTCTGGGCAAGGCACAGCTAAGAATCAAAGTTACAAAAGGTGGGGGGTTGTGCTGCTGAGGTTGTACATGTTTGCTTTTTATGCTATTTTTAGTACTGGCTTGTGGTTTGATTTTTGGGGTTTTTTTGTTGTGTTTTTTTTTTTTTTTTTTGTTTGCTTAGTTTGGTTTTTTTGTTTGTTTTTTGTTGTTGATGGTTTTTTTTTCGAATGGGTCTTGCTGTCATATATGCTTAGGTTATTATTTTCCTCTTTTGTGCACTAGTTCATAGAATTATTATAGAATTATAGAGTGGTTTGGGTTGGAAGGGACCTCAATGATTGTTTTTTTCCAACCCCCGTGCTGTGGGCAGGGACATCTTCCACTAGACCAGGTTGCTCAAAGCCTCATTCAACCTGGCCTTGAACACTTTCAGGGATGGGGCATCCACAGCTTCTCTGTGCAACTTGTTCCAGTGCCTCACCACCCTCACAGTAAAGCATTACTTCCTTATATCCAATTTAAACCTTCTCTCTTTCAGTTTAAAACCGTTACCTCTTGTCCCTCTTGTAAAATATATCTATGAAAACAGATGATGGACCAGGAACAAAAAAGAAAAATTTTAAAGTCTGGATCCAAGGTAACAAAAATGGTACTTACACAGTTCTGTGATGGGGTCAATTCATGAGAAATGCCCCAGCTCCTAACTCCCAGTATATATATGTGTACCCAAGGTTGAAATCCAGATCTGACTTCTCCACTCTGAGCTGACCTCCAATAATTATCAACGCTTTCCTGGATTAACAAACATGCCAGTGCAAGAATCTTGTGTTCATTTTACCTATTTTTCTGACCTGTCCGTATTAACACGTAACTTGAAAAAAAAAAAATTCTAGTGTTACTTATTGTAGTATTTGGGAGTTCTGAAAAATTGCCTGCCACTAGAGGTTATTCAAATTCTGGTCTTGATGTATTAGCCTAGACAGTTTTAAAGCCATATCTACAGCGAGTAGTTAGCCATACTGCTGAACAGACATTTTTTTAAATGAACTACAAAGAATAGCCTATTGTGGTTAGCTTATTTTATTTACAGCATTTCACATGGTGTGAACATTAAAAATTTACAGAGTAATACTGATTTGTGGCTTCATCAAACCATTTCTACCCAAACTATGGACCCAAACTGTTTCAGGAAAGGTGCCTTATTCAAATGAATATTTGTACTGCTCTGAAGGCTGCACCCTGCCAGGCACCTGTAAATTCTCCTCTTGGCAGAAAGTTAAGGAGGAGGTTCAGAAAGTAAGTAATTGCCAGGAAGCATCAGGAAAGGAGTCTGCTAGTGGGTGTGATGCAGGAGAGCTGGAGGAGATTGGTGCCGCTGAGAAGGGTTTGATGAATAAGTTTTCAGTGGGTCCTACAGCCAGCTGGGACACAGGGTGGCACTGTTGTCAGCCACATGGCTCGCTCCAAAGCGTCACCCATTTTCAGCTGGTGAGGAAGACTTTTTGTCACTTCTGTCACCCTCCAGATTAAAAAAAGTTAACCAATTTGAATAGACCAGAAAACCAAATGGTACTGGGTAATGGCTCACAGTTTTGCAGTGACACTTTCGCCTGGAAAGGGAATAACAAAAGTGGAAAAGAAAAAAATAACCCCCCCCCCCCTCCCTAAAAATCCAGAAAACCAGAGAAGTCCAAGTAACCTTTTTAAAAAACAAAACCAAACCAAACCAAATCCACAAAAACAAAAAAGAGTGTGCTGGAAATAAAGATGCCCCTCTCAACCCCATTAATGGGAACTTAATTAGGCGTAAAATTTATGAAAGACATTGGAAATGTGATCTTTTATCCCATTAGGAGAAAACTGGGCTAGCTTCAAATCTGTGGGAGAGCTGGGTGAGATTCGTATGTAAAAAGATACATCCCCATCAGGAAAAATATATTGGAAACATCTGGTAAAATCCTTTATCCAGCAATGTGTATGTCTTGAAAAATATAGAGAGAGACCTTTTGGTGCCCTTTGTACAAAACACGTGGAATTAAACTGTATTTCATGCAGATGTTATAAATTAGTTTGTTGAGCTTTCAGTCCCTCTGCACACAAGTTCTGCTCATGCTTTGGAACTCAACTGCCAGAATTTCAAAAGAAATTGCAGTGACAGCGTGACCAGACTTCACTTGTCAAGCCAAAGGACATGAAATTCCAGATATTTTGAAAATACTACTCTAATTCTGCTGCTGTTAGCCTTTCTTTTTCTTTTCTTACACTGCTGTAACCCAAACAATTCTAAAATAAAACTTTCAAACTTGCACCAGTGTAAGTTACAGCAGGATTGAATTCATCTTAACTTATTTAACTCACTGCTCATATTAACTCACCAGCATAGCAAGGGCCAGAGTTACAGCTATTTCATTTGAAAATATCCAGAGCAGAGGAGAAGAAATGAAGGTAGCATTTGGTAGCTTAGTCTAATACTTCTGCAAACAGTACATTAAAAAAAGATCTGGTAAGAGCAGACAAAAGTTGGCTTAAAGTTTGTGAGTCAAATCCAGTGAAGACCTGGATGATGGTGCCTGTTACACTGCAGCTGTGAGGAGGTGAAAAGAGATTTTTGAGCAATTTGCAGTAATAGGAATGCATGAATTTCTCACTGGAAGGGCAAATAGCAACAAGAATAGACAAAAACTGTGTCTGATCTCTGTGGCATCCCCTCCCACTCGCATGGGCTGGCTGTGGGGGGCTGCTGTGGCCCTCTGGGGGAGCCACATTATGGAGGGGTTATGTCCTGGGGGCTGTAAAAAAGGCAGCAAGCAGGAGAACAAGTTAGGGCTGTTGTTTTGTTTAGAGGCCTTTGTCCACTGTCTAAATTACTCAGTGTGTTACTCAGCAGCTTATGACCAGATCTGAAGACACTTAGGCTCTTCAAGTAAATGTAGGTGATTGAGTCCATCAGTATAATCCGTTACCTTCCCCAGCCTAATCTTTTAAGTCTCTGGTAATTTTTTTTTCATTGGCAGAGTTGCTTCAGCACCTGCAGTTTTGCTCTAGGGGATATATATAAGGAAGGAAAATTGTTCCTGTGAACGCAGAATTGCTTTGGTCCATAAAATGGGGCATCCCAGGAAGGATTTATTATTTGTAATGGTCTTATAAGTGATAGTGAGATAAAAGCAGTGTGAGATTTGAAACAACGTGAGTGTTTTAAGGAGAGATCTGAGTGATAGAAGACAGTGAAAATACCTTCCTTGCCTTTGCTGGCATTTCAGTGCATTCACTGAAACAAAAAATGTTTGCACTGAGGAGGAGAAAGGGGAAGGGGAAGGGGAAGGGAAAGGGGAAAGGGGAGGGGCGGGAAGGGGAAGGGATGAAGGGAAGGGGAAGGGAAGGGGGGGAAGGGGAGGAAGGAAGGGAAGGAAGGGGAAGGGAGGGGAAGGGGAAGGGAAGGGAAGGGAAGGCATGGGAAGGGATAGGGAAGGGAGGGAAGGGAAGGGAAGAAGGAAGGGGAAAAGGGAAGAGGAAGGGAAGGGAAGGGAGGAAGGAAGAAGGGCAAGGGAAGGGAAAGGGAAGGGAAAGGAAGGGAAGGGAAGGGAAGGGAAGGGAAGGGAAGGGAAGGGAAGGGAAGGGAAGGGAAGGGAAGGGAAGGGAAGATAAAAACTCAGTCATAATCTAGTTAAACTGCTGTCAAAATTAATGGCAAAGATCCTATTCATCTTTATAGGCGGAATCAGTCTTTCTGGTGAGAGTATGCTATGGACCTGGGGTTTGCCCACAAACCCACTTCCAAAGGTGTAAAATGGAAATGCAGGTCATATCACTGGGAAAATTATGCAGGAGGGAGTTTCATCTCTTCCTAATTCCAACTCTTTATCTTTTACAAAAATCTGTCTTAATGGTACTGTTCTTTGCTATCTTGTCATACAAACCACTAAAGGAAGGAGGGGGAGAAAGACAGTTCATTTTACAGAAGTAGGTTCACTAAAGAAGTATTTAGGTTTTATAAATAGGTCTATAAATAATACATTTCTATTTCTGCTGGGTTTATTGCTATTGATATGCAATATAGTCCTGTGGGCTTAAATCTGCAGATATTTTTTATTACTTGAGGTCGTTGACATGTTGCATTGTACAAATAGCTCACTGCATTCACCTCAGTAAATGTTTATTTTTGCATGCCTCGGTGCCTGCCTTGAAAAGGCAGTGCATTTGGTATTATCCATCTCTTCTACCTGTCCTTAGATTTTGCTAAGTGCATACTTTTATGGATCAGTTGAAAAGCCCCAATCACTCTGTAATTTAAGATTTTATGCCTGAATGCTGGATGTCATCCTAATAAGCATGGTGGTGTGTGCATGTGTGTCAGGAGGTACAAAAGGAATTCATGCTTTGTTTCTCTGATGAATTTCTGCGACTGTTTCATGATACTGTCTGTACTTTGCTAATTGAGTAAGGACTATTTTGCAATGAGGAAAGCTGTAGCCGCTAAATAAGCTTCAGTCAGTGCAATTGAAATGTTAGCATGGATTGCTGTTAAAGATGCAGTTCTCTTTTTTGCATTGTACATAGGAGGAGCAGAGGTGAGTGGTGGGTGATCAGCTGCTGAGTTTTATTCTCTTGCAGCTTACAGCATGGCATACCACTAGTCTGCAATAATTACCTCTTTGAAACTTGTTTTAATTTTGTTGTTATATATGTCAAGTCACCAAATGAGACCCAAGACTGCATCCCTGCTGCTTTGTAGCTACCCAGCAAAAACTTGAAGCCTCCCTTAAGATATTTGTGTGCTGGTTTCTGAATGCTGCCTAATGTGTGCACAAACAGCCATGCTGCAAAATGCTGTATCTGAAGGTACAGTGTTTGGATGTTTGTGGGGCAGCAAAGTCATGCAGGCACCTGTGTGTTCTCCCAGGTGCTGAGCCTGAGCCAGAGAGGAGCTGGAATGCAGACCTGTGCATTGGACATTCCAAGCTATTGTGCCATCACAGAAGCAGAGAGGAAGGCTGTGGTTGACTCCAGCTCTTTCAAAGGCATCCAGCTTTGAGGGAGGGCAATGGAAAGTGAAGAGATGTGCCAACGCAGGCCATAAAACCCTGAGACTGCACTGCCTTTTCCAAGCAGTGTCTAATGAAATGAAAAGCTCTTCCCTTGTCATCACCTCTGTCACATCATCCTGCAGAGATCGACCCCTCACTCACAGAAAGGCTTTCTCCTAAAATATATTAACCTCAGCTCTCTCTCGTGTCACTACTCTAATTGAGACTTAATGTATTTACCTCTGCTTTTGTCACCCTCCCTCCCGCTCCCCTTTTATTGGTACTGTGCTGTATTAGCATTGGTAAGCATATGCCCTTTCCTGCACATGTCAGATGGGCAGAGTGCTGTCAGCGAGACCTATCATTTATCCAGTGGTGTTCTGGATCATTAGCACAGTGCTGCAGTTTCACCCTCCATCCTGGTGCTTTCTCCTAAGTGTATTTCACTGCATAAGTCTCGTTTTCAGAACGATGGCTTAAGTGCACATGTTAATTGCAAGATTTAATTATATGGTGGCGAAGTTGTGAAATTTTCCTCCTAATTAACAAGGGAAAACTTGGCACAGGAAAAGGGGTATAATGGGGAAACGCCTTTTCCATTTCATCATTAACAATTCACACACGTGGCTGTCTCAGTGGTGTGTGCCCTGGCTCCTTGACTTCCCTGTGTGAGGACCGATTAGGTGCAGGAGAAGGCCAAGAGGTCCACAGACATGTACCTGCAAGGAAAATGGTGGTGTAGGAGCTGGGGGGGAGCAGAGCTTTGGTACTGCAAGAGAAATATCCAGAGAGTTTCAGGGAGCTTCTTTTCACAGGCATGTTGACCTGAAGCAAGCAGGGAGAGCCCAGATCAATTTTATATTGAGGTTTCTTTCTAAATTGGTATCTAGAGATTCAGTGCAGATTTATATCCAGGCTTGAGGAACTACATCCCAGCATTAGGTGGGAATTAGAGGCTCAGACAAAAAGATGCTGCTTCCACATGATGAGAATCTGTTTCTATTTCCACAGATATGCCTGCTTCCTACTGTGCCTTTCCAAGGTGGGACACCTGGGGTTTTTTTCTAATCTTCAGTTTTTCTTTTTCTATTTCTTTTTTCCTTTTTTTTTTTTTTCCTTTACTGTTTTCTTGTTCCAGTAGCCAGCTGAAATATTTAGCCTTTCTGTTAACTCTCCTTTCTTTTTGCTTTCCCCAGGGCAGACTCTCAGAGAAGCTGTGCTGGCTGGGAGAAGCTGTGCTGAAGCCAGTTTCAGTGAATGGAAATGAAAGACTGTCAGGTGGCTAATGTCTTCTTTTGGGTAAGGCTCTCTCACAAGCCCATCCTAATCGAGCTGAAGGGGTAAAAAGGATACAAAACACTCTGCTTACAGCTTGTTTTCCTTTCCTTTAGCTTTTGTCATTGCATTATGTCATGTGTTTGTTTTACCTTATTGCCTCTGATGCTAAATGGCTGATGTTCTCAGGCTCTTGAAGCACTCTGCTCTTCCCAGCAGCTTTGGCTCCTTGTGCCCAGGTCACTCCTCCCGGGGCTCCCATATCCGACTTATCAGTAGAAGAGTCTTCTAAGGCCTGGCAGTCACCTTTCATAGAGGGAAGAGTGCCACTTGGAATCCCTGGGAGACCAGAGAGCAGGAGGGTTGTGGCAACAGGCTACAGCTATTTCTTTTGCAGAAGCTGAGTGTGACAGAACTAATATTGTGTAATTTTGGAGACCCCATACCAGTAGATATTGCCATGTTTCAGATAATTGGTTTGAATACAGTTGAAAACTTGCATTTTTAAAAAATTGGGAATACTTCATTCTTATTTTGTATTTCTTTTAAATCAGAAATTGCTTTGTAATTCATAATGCAACATCCCTTCTAAAACCACCATTTGAATCTTTAATTTTGATCTCATCTAAAAAGTTTGGATTTTTTTTTAATCTTTTTCCTTCCCCCACGTGAACTTTTGTGGAATTCAACACACTCCCATGGAAAGTCCTGAGAGTAGTAGTGCATTCTTTTCATTCATCGTGCAGTCACCTTGTCTGACATTAGAATTTCACATGCTTTTTCTTTAAGGCACAATGCACGGATACATAATTCTGTACTCCCAGACTTCAGATAATGAATAATCATTTTCATGGATCAACCTAATTAGATAGCTGAGAGCATTGCCTACAACAGAGCAAAAAAGTGTATATATTCACAGCTAGACAACTGTTCATTAGGGGCCTGACCTTGGAGCCATTATTCATGTTGAGTGGTACTCACTTATAGGAGATACTCCTATTGTCTTCAGCATGCATATTACTGCATAAAATATCATCTGCCAATGTTATGACTTCCTTAACATCCCAATATTTTCTACCTACGATGACACCTGGTGTAAATTATGCAAGCAAATTTTTGACGAGAAGGAAGCACTGGCAGCGGTTCTGTACCTTTCATTGAATCTGTAGGAAAAATCCGTCCTGATGCATCAAGCCAGTTCCCACCCTTGAGCTGAGATAATCATAACTGGCCTTGAGTATGCTCCCAATCTGTGGCTGTGTGATTTAAAGTTTGTTTACTTAACCCTCTTGAGGAAACCTGACTGACCTTGCGCTGCAGAGCGGCAGAAGGAAATGGCCAGCAGACCACACTGCAGCTGACGGGGCAGGTACCAGCAGCTGGGGGCCCGTTAACATATTAAAATGCACTAATGCAATTGCAAGCAGTTGTTTCACCAGTCCCTTGGGGATGAACGGATTTGAATTGCAGATTCTTGTTTTCTTCTCTGGAGCCCTCTGTGTTTTTCTGTCCATTTTCCATTCTCTTATCCTGGAGGTCTAAGTCCCTCTCTGATCCAGCCTGCTGTGTGCCCCACGCACTGGCCACATGCCACAAAACCCTGTGTACATACAAACCTCTGAAAACTGATGGCTGGGAGCAATCTGGTGCTGCCAGGCCAGTGGATACACCCACTTATGCCTGTGCCCTTTCCTGCGAGAATTGGCAAGGGATGGCCTGCATTATTGGGTCAGCTCCCTCCTGGCTGTGTTGGTGGTCAGCCACAGTGGGATGGGGAGGAGATTTGAAAAAAGTTAAAACCTATGGTTTTTCTGAGATAAGAAAGGTTTAATAATTGCACTAAAGTAAAATATAACCATCATCATCATTACCATCATCATAGTAATGAAAAGGTGAGAGAAACAAAACCCAAGAGAAACAAATGATGCTCAGCACAATTGCTCATCACCTGCTGGCCAATGCCCAGCTCATCCCTGAGCAGCATTCCTCCCTGCTTCCAGCTAACTTCCCCCAGTTTTTATACTGGACATGATGTCTGTGGTATGGAATATCCCTTTGGCTGGTTAAGGTTAGCTGTCCCTGCTATGCTCCCTCACAGCTTTTTGTGCAGCTCCCCACCAACAGAGCATGAGACACCAAAAATTCCTTGAATTAAGATAGTCACTACTTATCAACAACTAAAACATCAGTGTCTTATCAACATTATTCTCATACTAAAGATCAAGTACAGCACTGTACCACCTACTAAGAGGAAAACTGACTCTATCACAGCCAAAACTAGGACACTGATTAAGAGAAGTTTTTCAGGGACAAGGCTATTTTCCAGTGCTGTACTGCTTTTTAAAAAGGGGGTAATTTCTTGCACAGCTGGGTTGGGCAGTGAGACAGAGGTGATCTTTTCATTGCAACATGGTAAAACCCATCTGCCCATGCTACCTGGACTGCCACACTGCCTCCAACCCCAACCAGTGCTGGCACAGCCAGCCCCCCACCTTGCCTTGCTCTGCAAGCACTGCTGTGGCACAGATAGTAATAACAAGGCAGCCCCTGTATTTTTTTAATGCTTTGCTGTGTGACAGCTTTCCGATATAAGTAAGCTCCTTGGCAGAAGTGGAGGTAATGAGCTTGTGTATTGGCTTAATATATCAGGCAACAACATTCATAAGTACAAGGCACCCTCTAACTACCGTGAGCGATTTGTGAGCAGTGAAGATGCTATCTGCTGCCAGGAAAGGGGGCTGTGTTTTAATATGTGAGGCATGTGTTGCTGTCAGGTTTTGTCAGAGAAAGGATGGCTTATCTTGTGATCGGGCAGCTCCGAATACAACATGGGCACAGCGCAGTGACACTGACACGGGGAGCTGAGCTCCAGAGACAGCCTTTACAGCCAGAGCGGATTGCAAGGATTTTGTGCCCAGCAGATCCTCTCCCCTCTCTTCTTTCCCCAGTGAGGAACTTCCCTGAGAAATATGTTAAAACTGTTTCTTCTTCAGCAGTATGGTCATGCACAGGATCTGGCACACAGCCATGGAGCGTGTGTGTAGCTCCAGCGGGACCAGACAGCAGGTAACAAGGCCTGTGGTCGAAGGGAGGTGACACTGGACCAGCCCCCAGGCCCCTGTAAAACTCTCACTAGCCACTGATGTCGTGCAGCTTTCTGTTGTGTCTGATGAGTGCAAGAGCAGAAACATACTCCCACAGTCCAGGAGTTACACTAAAGGGCTTTCAAGCCCCTCAATGTTCGTGTTAATGCTGGAAACTTGGGCTTAAGTATTCCCCTTCTTGCTTTTGCCAGTATCAGTCCTTGTACACCAGAGCTCTAAACTCTGTTCCATGGGGAATCAGGCAAAACCTTTGGGCCTGATGGTCGTAGAAGATGATCTGACTTAACTGGAAGTGATCAGGAGATCAATAATGTATCAATACACTGTTAAAATCCATCTGGTCTGGACGAGTCAGGCATCTATTCAAATGTTTACCGAGGCAGTGGAAATCTGCATTTTATTTCAGAGGATCTGGCTGTTAAGACGCAGCTTATCCTGGCCAGGATCCTACTGTTGTTCCAGTCTCTGGAGTCAAGCTGATCTTGAGTAACGTGATATTCTCAGTATCTTCTCTCTTTAACTCCTTTACAGGCTTTTCCTTCTCCAATACATGTAAACAGGTGTGTCTAACTTTACCTCAAGATAAGACCTCAATGTCTGCCTTGGGGATGTAGACTCAAGGGCAGCCCAGCACTGCTCCTTTCCCAGCCAGCTGACCCAGCCTGCTGCACCCATCACTGGGGCTAAGCTCTTAGCAGCTTTCAGATGGTCCTTTCCCATGTTGAGAATGAGACAAAAAGTGATTACAAAAATTATCTCTGCCCCATTCATCCGGGAAAGGTTCTCTGTCAGGGTTGTGATTTTCCTGATCCCTTTTCCACAGAGCTGGCAGTGGTACAAAAGCAAAAAACCACAGACAAGCTCTGAGTCTAAAAAAGCTGTTGCTGTACGACAGTCCTGTGCTGACTTACTGCCAACAGACATGTGAGTTTACTATAGATCTACTTTAGGTCATAAGTGCAAAAACATATCTCGTTAATATTTAAAGATGCTTAGCACAAAAGCATGCATAATTAAACAGCACATCAGAGCTGATAATTCCAAATAATCTGTCTTCTGAAAAGGGATTTTTGTAATTTGTTAACTGGTTTGAAATCCACAGCTTAGCAGCAGGAGTATGTTTGCATTACAAAATGAATAATTTTAAATATTGGGCCGTGTCCATCCTCCCTGGGAAGAAAAGGACACATGGCGTGAGAAAGGATTTTTAAACAGGCGCATAGGTGTGGATTCAGCATTGTACAAAGCTCTCTATCTGTCTGAGATATGTATCTAATTTTTTAAAAGCAAAACTATATTCCTAGCAGGTGTAGCATTGCTTTCTCTCCCAGGATATTTGCATGTTTCACAAGGAGCTCATTGATATTAATCATGTCCTTCTCTAGATAACTCAATAGTGAAGGTATGCCTATAATAAGAATGATCTATTAGTTAATAAAACAAGTGACACACAAGACAAATATGAAAATATTAATGGTTTCAGGTACAAGATATGGTGAGCTTTCCATTATATCCAAAAGGCTATCTGAAAACATTTTCTGCTTAGGTGCTAAAAATCTGTGAGGAAAGAAAATGTGCTTGTGATCCTTTGCAAATCATGCTTTTCAGAAGGGCCAAAATACAAACTGATGTGTGATCACAGCTATACTTTAATGTAAGATCAAAAAGTAAATGGCAAGCATTAAGGGCACATGCAGATCATTGATCATACAGAAGGGTTATTTACAAAGCAAATCTAAAAAAACGCTATTTTACAGGTTTCACTGAAGTTATTTCTGGAAGTTACTGAAGTTGTCAGTCTTGCTTACATGGGACAGTACTGGGACAGTAAATCCCAGAAGGCACAGCTCTGCTATTGTGAAGATACATTGGCTGTTATTAACTCAGGACCTGGAGGTTTGGCTTAACTCCCTACCACAGATGTATTTCCTATTTAGGCCAATTGAGGGGAGGTACATTAGGAACTGTCACATATTAGTGTCCTATTCAGTGCTGTGGTTTGAGTACCAGTCCAGCACTTCGTTGTTGATAGGAGTCAAATTAAAGACTAATCTGTGTGTGCTGGGTCCTGCTTTGAAGTGGCCAACACCAGTAAGGGAGGGAGAGAGGAAGGAGACAGTAGGAGTTTGCTCTCATAACTGAAGAATGAAGTCCAGAGGGGTGTTTTCATATGGTATGTCCTGGATGTGGTGGTATCCAGAGTGGATTTACAATCAATGCAAGTATCTAAATTCAGCTGACCACATATGAGTGTCTGTCAGAGCTGCTGTACCCTGATTTAGCAGGGAGTCAGGGAAGAGGACGAGCAACCACATCACAGCTGGCTGTGAGGGCTGACTGGTGTCACACCTGACTCTCCTCTGGCTGCATTGGGAGCCCACAGCACAAAGGTAATCTGAATAGGTGGTAATTTTCTTGAACTTAAATGTTCCAGTTATCTGTCTGAGTATAGCCCAGAGAGACATTAAGTCCAGCTCATGAAATAGATCTGGTTAAATAACTAGTACTCGCATTCATAATTTAGAAAAAAAAATTAAAAAAGGGGGAATTTGGCTGTCTGACCTGGCTCCTCAGAGGGAATGCTAGAGACAACTTTCTCAATCACATTTCTGCTTTGACACAGCATCTCCTCAATACACACTTTGCCTACGTGGAAGAATAGGACAAGATATACCTCATGGTCCTACTCCATTTCTGCCAAAAGCTGAAGAAAAGGGTCTAGGAGGGAAAAAATATAAAAGTGCCTTTGTCTCCTTGCCATCAAATGTTTTAGACTGAGCAAGACATGGGCAAACCAGAATGCTCCCCAGTTCCTGTTTGTGCCTTAGCTTCATAATTACTGAGAAAGAGCCACAAGTGTAAGCTTTGAATTTGGACTTACATTTTGGGTTTCTTAAAAGAAAGGAGATTTGGTTCCACTCTGTCTTTTTTGTTATTAATCTTTTTGTTATTAACGTGGGATGCTGCCAAAATGTCAATGTTACTGTCACACTGAAAGAGCCCTGAATATCCTGTTGGAAACCACAGACCAGCATTCCATAGGTAATGAGATTCAACATTATAATCCTGCAAATTCTCCCTGGACATTGGTATAAAATGCAGCACCATGATATGACATTTCATGTTAAGGTGTGGCTATAGGCTCACCAGGAGATGTCAGATGTATGCCTTTCCAGGTTGGATCCTCTCATTTCTGTTTGCATCCCTCCTTTATCTTTTTCCTTCTTTTTTTTTTGTTGGTTGGCTGGTTGGTTGGTTTTGCTTTCCTAGTGAAAATACCTGCTTAAACTGTGCTCTTTAGATAATGCCAGAGATATATAAGGAGATTAAAGGACAGCTAAGGAGTTTTCATGAGTCACATATTTCTTCAGCCTCTTAGAGTGGGATACAGCTTTGAATTAAGACACCTGAATGTAGGTGCTTCCTTGCAGATGCCAGCTTGGGATCTAGGCATATAAAAGCCTGTTATAGTCAGAAGAAGGTCACTTTAGTTGCCATCCAGGATGACCTAAAGTATCTTCTTGTCTTCCAGTTGCTTCTGCAGAAAAAGGCAGGTCCTTTTTCTTATCTACCTCTGCAGACATCTAGAGTGTCTGAAGGGATGATAGACATTCTTATTTAGAAAAATGTCTCCCCCTGCTACCTACATATTGTTAATGAATATTTATATGTTTACAAGTAGATTAATGTCCTAATCTGAAATTGAATCTCAGGTACATCATTGTTCTTTGATTTTGTCTGCTTCCATCTCACTATGGTGTGGATCAGCCTTACCCTAAAGCTTTTTCCTCAGGTCTGCAATTTCCTCAAGCAGAAAGGCAAGGCAATAAGCTGAGGTTGTGGACTGATGACCATTTATGACAATTTTCAGCCTCTAGTCTCTGACTGGAGGGCAGAGGTAGTGGGAGGAGAGCATAGGGACACTGAGGCCACTGATGTGCTGAAGCACACCAAGTTTGTTTAATCTAGTTGAGAAATTAGCACTTTATGTTCAGAATTATAGTATCCCTGGTGAGAGAATGATAATTGATTCAAACATGCAATTTATCTGCAAGGAATTTCTTAACAGATCACTAAGTGGTGCACTTCAGTGTTTTCTCTCTGCGTTTGGAGCTGCCTCTTGATTCCTCTTCTCCAACCATTTTATGGAGCTGAGGGCAAACATGGACCAGCTCAACAGCTCTGGCAGTGTTTCCTCCTGGTCACTCTCCTTTGGGTGCCCCTTGACAATGGGACTTGGAGTCTTGCCCTAACCTGGGCTTTGTGTGTAACCAAGAACTTTCTTGGTACTGAAGAGAGAGACAGCACTGTACAAGCACATAGGGAGTTGTGATGCCAGCAAAGAAAAACCATGGTCTAACTAATGCTAGAAATAAATTGATGATAATTAACAGCCTTCCTGTCTGGCCAGCCTCTTCTCCCTTACAAACTCATAAAGTCACACTGTCCAAGGCCAGAAAGAGTCATTTCACCACCTACTGTGTCCTGTTGAGCTTTGCAGTCCATCTATTTCTGCTCGGTTAATCCTGCAATAACCCAACTAAGCTGTGGCTGGCTCAAGCTCGTCTCTCTGCACCCAGCTGTGACCCCAAGGACAGATCTGGGAGATGAGGACAACCCACTGGTCCTCCTGAGGAATGTCTCCCCTTGCCTGTGGTGATGTGCCTAAGTCTGCATGGGTTTTACTCATGATTAAACACCTGAGAAGCTGATATGGCCAAGTGGTGTCTTTGTCATGGGGCAATACCTTACTGCCAGCCTCTCTGAGAAAGAGAAGCGTGTGAAAAGGGTGGATGAAAGAACATCCAGGAAGGGAACATTAAATATATACTATGTGTCTTCTAACCTAGAAGATGCTTGCAGCCTGCTGTCAGAATCTACTTAACATGGTGCACTAAGCTCCAGCTCCCCCATTGTGAAAAGTCTCACTCGGGGCTGCTATTGCCATTCCCTCCTCAGTGGAATGTGCCACATGATTTAGTTAACAAAGCACCAAGAAAGAATACTACAGGTTGGGATGAGTTTTAGTCCAGAGTTTACCTATCTAAAATGATTAATGCATGCTTAATAACTTCAAAGATTTCCCATCTCTTCAAAAGGAGGGGGTTTCTTCAAAGCTTTCAGGCAGAGTCTCCCTTTCGAATTGATGAAGGCACGGTCCCAGTGGAGATTTTGCATTACCAGTATGTACCCCTTCAAAGATTTCATTGTTGGCATGCTGTATTTGAAGATTTCCTACCCTCTGTTACCCATTCGTTTCATTTTACAAAAAAATAGGAAAAAAAAAAAGGAAAAGAAATTTGTATCTTTGGGGTCTCCTTCAAAGTAATTTCACATCACACCCCTGAACCCTGGAGAGGAACAGTGTACACCACATTTTGGGGTATGCCATAGTGTAATTAGCATCTCTGAGGAATAGAGCTGCCCTTTCCTAGAAGATTTGTTTTTCTTACTGGGAACTGTCTTTGATGTGCTTTGATTCAATTGCCAGATCATTCTTCAGATTAAATGCTGAACAATAAGTAATTCATCAGCAAGTTCATCATTCAACTGGAAGGTTTTTGGATCAAGGAGACACCCACTCATAAGTCTAGAAGGATTTAAAGGTGCTTGCAAGATTATCAGAGCAAAATCTTCCAGGATTTTTAAAAGCAAAAGAAAATGCTTATCAGATGGAAATACTAGGACTGCAGGAACAGTGACTAACTTGTTACCTAGCTGTTTGTTGAAAGAGATGTACAATAATATATTAACTCCTGGAGAACATATTTTAAAAGTTTGCAAGGACTGCAAAAATTTATAGCTGCTTCAATTCCACTACTCAGTCCTATCAATATAGTTTAAAGCAGATCTGGGAAAGATATAATTCTTCTAATGGTTTAATCAATTTACGAACACTGCTTTTACTCCTATTTTCCCCTGTGTAATAAATTGTTAATTAATGTGTGTCAGAAACACATTAAAAAAAGTCCCAGCCTGTATAGGCTGCTGAGAAAAGGAGGTCATTGTTGAAAATGTACATAATCCTTGCAACCTGGTAGAGCTGAGTCTCCGGAGCATACTCAGAGGTGTTCACATCCCAAATAAACGGTAGTGCTCTGTTGTTTCAAATGCCTTTTCTTTCTAGTTATCCTTTGTGTTGCCCAGTGAGTGCATCCATCCGCTCTTCATGGCTCAGTAATTCATGAAATTCTCTTTCCATTAAAAATAAATACTGCATTTTATATCTTCAAGATGGACCCCATATTTGATTGTCTTTTCCACAGCAGTGTATATTGAAAACTATAAAATTATAATACAACTATTAATCCCCTGTATCTGCTTGTACCTAATTTTTATTAAAAATGTATTGTGCTCCATCTGGCTCATAAATTACAATGCGGTAAAAAGGCTCCAGTTGGATTACTTCTGAAGGAGAACATATTCAAATAAAGAAAGGCTTACTGATTAATATTTTAACTTCATATACAGTGTTACTGAGGTAGCAGCTTGATTACCATAGAAAAGAATTTGTAGTTAACTATATTGCAGATCTATTGAATATAACAATATGAAACTTGGGGAAAGTGGCATTTACCAAAGAAAACACATTAGCATCACTGATCAAATCTTTCAAGCCATCTTCTCCTTTTATGAATGACATAAAAAACTTTGTTTCAGCAGTAAATTAACGCATTTATAGGAATGTGACAGAACCTGGAATCACATACCATCTGTTCTCTGTCTCTCAATTGCTACCAGTGATTGGTTTTGATAGCCTCTCTAAAAAAGGCCTAGAAATAGCTGAAATAGTATTTAGTTTTTAATACCACGAGAAGCAAAACTGCTTACTTATGTCTCATTTGGGAACTAATGGGAAAGGAGAAATGAGGATATTTGGCTTAGAAGCAACTAGGGGCCTTCTTTCCCATTTTGTAGGCTTAACAGTCAACACAATTTTGGGGCTAAAATTCAAAGATTAAAAACCACCCCATTGAACTCAGTGAGTGAACTGAGAAATTTTGTCTGAAAGTTTAATTATTCCGATTTGTACTTCCTGCCTAAGACCAAACTAAACTCATACAGTGCACCCAGTCGTTACACTGGAGGCTGTGACTTCTCATAGGGGCAGAAGGTCACTGGAAAAATGAGCTGCTTTCTATAGGCAAATGGAGACAAAAGCACTTGGACTATGTGGGCCTGGACACAGCCCCCATGAGGCCTGGTAGTTCCATTTTTCACTCTGAAACAGTTTGATTTCAAACTTTGATTTTCCATAAAGAAAATCCCAAAACTTGGTTTCCAAAACAGCCCTTTGCATTTTTTTGTCTGTCTCACATCTTCTCTCATTCTTTCTCACACATGCACACCAGGCTATGCTCTACTTTCATCAATAGGATGACAGAGAAGGTGATTTTTCTTTTACATTTGTGAGTTAAATGAGAATAACCCCCCATTATTGTCTGTACTTTGTTCCTGAAGTTTTGCCAATAATAATGTTGGCTTTATTAGCTGTGTAGGACTGAAGATGCTGTCATGGTGTCAGACCACATACTAAGATGCAGAACTGCATATGTTTTGAATTTTCCAGTTATTTGTCTTGTCCTTTTTGGTCGGCCAAAGACTCATGAAAATACCATCAAGCAATGAAAAAGAAATGGAGTATTGGAAACAGCAGTGGCAGCTGCATAAAGTAGAATGAAAAGGTTATTTAATGGCTGCCTTCCACAATGTTTTGGGCCAGCTATACAAGGAGATTTACATACGCTCTCTAAAGATGTCAGTGTAAGAACATAAAGCATTATCTTTGATGTACCATAATGCTGACTGACAAGATATACACATGATAACACTACTTTAGAGAGTAAAGTGGTATTCTTTTTGATCACAGGTATTTACAGTCAGATGTAAAGCCCAATTCATTCCCTTCTTTATCTGATAACAAAGAGGCAACACACAGGATTTAATACAGAGTGAATACTGAATAGTGAAACAAATAAAAATAACCATAGGGATTTTGAAACCCTGCAGTATTCCTGACCCTTCTGCCCCCTTGAATAGGCAGGTTCCCATATAGAGAATAGGCTGACCTGTATGTGTGGCACCTGGATGAAACACCCAACACAGGCCTCGGATCACATCTGAGCTTGAAAAAGTAGTTTGTTTGCATTTGTTAATATCTTCCATTTTTTTTTATTCATTATGTTTTATTTTTACAGATAAATTGTCTGCATTTTCTCTCCTTGGTTGCTAAGAGTGTCTGAACAATAACTGACTATGGCATCTTTGCTCACGTCTGCACAAAGCTCTTTCTAGTCCTGGGACTATGGAAAATGGAGAGCAAACAGACATGTACCAGTTAATACGAGACACTGCCACTACAGCAAATCCAAATGAGTGAAGCTATTTGAGGAAAACATTAAGAAAACAATTCCAATGATTGGAACATTAGGTGTTTCATTCCTTTCCGAATTTTCACTCCAGCACCTCCCTCCTACCTTTACTTCACTTTCTCTGTCCAAAAGTGAAACACAAAGCTCTAAGACCATAACTCCTGTGAGGAAAAAGTTACAAGTACAGGCTGAAATTTCTTGTATTTCTATAGAAAAGAGGAGGAAAGATATCCCACACCAAGAGAATACATCTTGGGGGGTAAAATTCACATTAAGTTTAAATTCTTATATTTAAATGTTTAATTTTCTTGAAATTGAGAATTTGCTTCAATGAATAAAAACGGAAGTAACTTCAGATTCGTATATATCACTTAGGATTTCTGAATGACTACTGAGAAAACTGTTTCAAAAAAGCTATGGGAAAGACAATGACACAGTCAGCTGAGGAATTTCCTGTCAAAGACTTCTGTGGGTGCCCATGCTCATTATTTATTATATGTTATTTATTATTGTCAGTACTTTCTAGTGGTCTCTCATCTTCATAAGCCAGCAAAGCCATAGTACAGATATGGATCTTGGGATTCATACACTTTGTCCAGCTTAAACTTCCTGGACGTTGCCAAATGGTTTGTGTTACTCAGCTACCACATGCTGTACAACACCACCAGCCCACTGCCTTAGGGGACTGAACTCTAACAGAAGCACTAAAAAAAGTTTCTTCAGCATAATTCACTTGACCCACTCAGCAGCAACATCCTGTTAGGCAAATGTGCTGCCTAACATTTACTAGTGCTGGGATTTGAGGCAGTTTGATGTATCCAGTTGAATAATCTCCAGAACTGTCCTGGCTTGTGTGGGGACATTCTTCTTTCTTCTACCGAAAACAGCTCCTCCTTTTACAGCAGCCAGAAAGCAAGGCCAGAAGTTCCCTGTATTTGATGCTTTTCAACATATCCAAGCTTGCAAATGGAGAATGAAATATGGCACCTGCAGGAGTTTGTGGCAGTATTAAAAAGGGTGAAATATTAAACGGGAAAGAAATCAGTAGCTCTATGCATTCGCTATTGTTTTACTAAAAAGTGTCCCAAGGGGTTTCAAGCATAGAATTCTAGATCTGTGTGGATGAACAGTCCTTAAGTATAGTGGGTGAATGATTCCTAAATATACACTGGTGCCCTTTAGTCTTGTGATCAACTATTTCAGTGATTCACCAACTGTACTCTATTGGGATGGGCCAGGCTCACTCTGAAGGAGTGTCATCTGTAGTTAATGGATCTCTAGGAGATTTTGGAACTGTACCTTTTAGGTCATGTAATTGTGCTTTGAAGGTGCACAAAGGCTCAACACACTTAGATGCACCTCAGAGCTTCCTCAAAACACCTTGGGCTCTGTCCTATACACGTCGATTGATGGAGCCATTAAGGACTGAATGGACGGACAGTAATGATTCCATTTGGACCGATCCAATTTCAATGACATTGTCTCATACAATTCCATTAACATTGGAGCTGTTACAACCTCGGTGACAGATTATTATTTCTTTTAAAAAAGGAAAAGGAAATTAACACAATATATTGAATTGCACTGAATTGAGACAATAAATAATGGAATGTACCAGACACTAACCTCTCCCTTCTGTAATTCCAGGAGGAAAAATAGACATATTTACCACAAAGTTGATGACATATGTAGCACTTAAGTTAAAATATGTGGCAAATCCTTATAACATATGGGTAGAATTATAAAACTGGCTAGATCTCATATTGACTGCAATATAACTTCAGGTGTAGAATTAGACAGAAAGTATCTGTCTATATCTATCTAACAATGTTCCTTGCTGTATTCACTGAGCAAAACACACTGCTAAGTCCTCTGTAATGGAAGAAACTAATTTGAAGAGTTAAGCTTTTCAAAAGGACCAGTGGCAAAATGAAGAGGCACCCACAACTCCCTGCAGGAATATTTGTGTGGACAGAGGAAGGGTTGGTACGTGTAAGTGTACCCAGAAGCCTGTCCTTTCCTCCTGGACTACTTCAGAGCATAGTCTAAGCAGCTCTATTCCCCAGGTGGAACATACCATACTGGAAGATTTATATGGATGACTTTTGTTGGTCTAAAAGGATTTGTTTTGACTAAGTTTTCTATTATAAACCACAGTCTCTGAGAGATCCACGTCCCTCACTCATCTGATTTGCATAGCTCCTTTGCTGTTAAACAGTACTGGTGCAATATGTACTGTCTGAAGAGTCTGGTGCTAAAAACAGCACATTAGTCCTTGAGTTGGCTTATGGGTTCAGCTTCAGAATGAATGTCATGATCTGGGAAGATTCAGTTTGTAGTAGCTATTCCCACTCTATATCCAGGACTTCAAGATCCATTTCTTGAATACACAAGCACACGTTATTGTAATAATACCAAGAGGGACAATGCTAAGAAGCTGTGACTTCCATCTACATGCTATTGTCCACTCCTTAATCCTGGCTAGCATAAGACAATAACATAGGCATGTAACACTAACCATGCAGGTGAGAGAATGTGCAGAGGGAACATTTTCAAAAGTGGATGCAAAAATTAGGTAGCAGTGAATTTGCAAATCCACTTGTTGCATCCCCTTTTGAATGCATTTTCTTTCAGCAAAGTTTCCATGCTTTTTTAGCCCACCTGAATAATTCCTGTGCATTTGTGGTGTGGCAGTTTGCTATCTACTGCATTCAGAGATGGTAAGGCTCTTTGTCCTTTTTCTGCAAGTCCCTCATTTCCAGTGTCCAATGCTTCAGGCATCAGCAGCTCTGCTGCAATTTGCTGTCCTTTGCAGTAAGAGATTAGAGGAAGCACAAGGGCCGTTCTTACAGCATTCAGGTGAGTTTAAGGCCCCTTGCATAAACACCTTTGTCTTCAGTGGAGATAAACAAGCTTACTGCAATATCAGAGAGAAGATAATCAGATGTGGCTTTTGGTAATGCCTGACAGCATCAGGTCTGATGGAAATGTAGATGTTTCCAGTTGCTGAGGGAACTCCCCTAGAGATCCACCAGATTTTTCAAGCCTTTCTTGTCAATAAATTTGCTGATTGAATGACTGTTTCCAAAGTCATTCCTATGGGCCTTGAGTCTTTGACTCTTAATACTTTCTGCATAGATTTTCTTTATGCTTATTAAGCTCAAACAGTTTTCCATTAATAGGGTACAGTTGGTTTTTAGTTTCAGGGGTTTTTTTTGAGTATATATTTGTTCTTGTGAGAAATTGGTTAGTGCCTTTTTTTTTTTAATCTGTGTCTTTCCTGCCCTAATCTGAAGCCCTAGAACACAAAATATGTGAATTCCAGACCTTATGAATTATCTCACTTGCAGCTATATCTTATATAAAAAATCTGCTCGCCTATGCTTTCTCTTAGGTTGGTTGATGCTCAGGGACCAAACGTCTCATTCTCAAGTCTAACCTTTCTCGAGCTGAAGCCACAGTCCTTTCAGCTTCTCACAATGCCAGAACAGTCACACACAATCAAAGTGCATCTGTTTGAAATGTAATTAGGCTCATAATGGGAAGCAAGTTTCAGCTTTAATTAGAATGAGAGAACTACTTTCCTCCTTAATCTTGCAGAACTGCTCAGAGCGGGTCTACCTATCTATATTTGTATCTGTTTCCCTTTGTTTGCTTCTAATACCCAGAGTCTGCTCACAGTTGTAGGTACTAGAGGGAAAATTTGTGTCTCATACAGTGACAGAGGGAAGCAGACATGTTCCCTACTCCCTGGTCTCACATCCCCTACACCATCATGAAGTCCCTGCTGCACAGGTGAGAGTATGTGGGGCAGGATAGGACAAGGGAAGAGCATAATGGGACAAGTAATGGCAATTTTGGTGGAATTCAGCTGCTGTTGACTATGAGGTGTTAACACAAAGCTGAAACAACTGCCTGATATTTTGCAAGAGCAAAGTTTGATCCTGACAGGGAAAAAACAGTAACTCAGAGTTACCATTCTCTCTTCATCCTGCTCATATCTGCATTTTGTCTTCATCATTTCTACAGATTCATCTCTGCAGCTGTGGAAATAATTAAAATAACTGGAATGCTTGTGGATGGCTGCTTTCATCATACTGTCTGTAGGCTGTAGTCGAGTCTTACCACAGAGACAGCAGTGGGGTTAGTGTTGGCTGTAGATCTGTAAAGCCTTTCTTTGTAATGTTCACCTTTTGATACTCTTAAGCTGCCTTTGTAAAGCCATTTTTGTTCTGTAATCTCAGGAGTGGTTCACTGCACACTAAGAACATTTTTTCAACCACTTCAGGTACTACAAGTAGTTATGGGAGTTTTTCCCTTCCCTTACTTAACACAGTGGAGGAGTCTCATTTTACTGTAAATTGTCTTCTTCATAGGTTATTGGACTATTTTGTAACATTATCAGGATACAGGAAATAATACTAAAAAAATCTGTAGCAATAGAAGCTAAAAATCCCAGGCACAAGGAGAGATGACACACTGAATTCTGGTCAGCAGGAATCTTCACGAATTCTCCTTGCCTTGCTGGAAAAAGGGGGATTCACTGTTTTCACTTTACCTTGTGATCTGACCCCATCTGGCTCCTACCAGCAAGATCTTCCCTTAAACTGCTCAGGAAGGCTTGTATTCTGGTCTAAGCTTGTATGTATTAATAAATACTCATAAATCACTCTGATTTTGAAACAATTTTGTACAAATAGTAGAATTTGTCATAAGATTTAGATAAATAAAACATCTAAATTTCACTTTAGATCACTTCAAATGGAGGAGATTTGTGACATATCCTATTAGCTTTACAGAGTTTAGGGTATGTGTGGGTTTTTTATGTATTTGACTTTATAGTTGGTTTTGTATTTAAACACAGAGGAAGGAGGAAAATAATCAGGCTCCATCAGTGTAACCTATCAATTTATAATGATATCTTTTCTTCCACTTATAAAGAAATTGGCACACTCATTTATACATATTGTTAATTATCTTCACTCTGGTGATCTAAATATTCCTCACAGCTAAATGACTGCAGCATTGATGCAGATCTTGGATCATCCTGAATTTAAAGGAAAAAAAAAAGAAAAGGAAAAAGACATACACAAAACGTAATGAGATTCCTATGGGTTTAAAAATGTCTCTGCATATTCTGGGCATCTATAGAGCCATTTAAATGAAAGAGACATTGGAAAAAAACTAAAAAAGAAAACCTCTTTGCCTCAAAAATGCACACAGACATAAAAACTTATTCCCCATGGAAATTGTGCCTCTAAATGACAATTCACTTTTATGAACAGTTTTATTACAAAATAGATTTCCTGCAGCTTATTTCATCAGTTGTCCTTCTCTGCTGCTACTTTCCACTGCCTCTCTAACTTCTTGTTATCTAAGTACGGGTACATTAATTGCTATATGATGTAAGAGAATGGGCTGCATGCCAGAGCCATAAGCAGGGAAGCACTTTTCCTGGCAGGTCTCACTGATGATGCCTGCACCCAGCTGACTGTGTAGCAGTATTTAAGCAATATTTCCATGTGATGGATTAAGTGTCATTGATGGATGTGGGTAGTGGAATCTCCTGAGTGTCATTTTAACAAGACGTATATGTTGTTGGACGTATTTCACAAGTCTCTGTAATAATGCATTAGTCTCACTGAGAAGGAATAGGTGATTAGTAGCACTAATTAGAAAGTTCTTGGAGACAGACTTTGGTTGATAAAGTACGGTGTGAGCTTTCAGTCATTAACAATACTGCAACGAGTTCAAGGTAGAATCAATCTAGGAGGGTGATTGCACAGATGACATTAAAAATTATACATTCCTTATTAATATATTGATTTGCATTCTAAATTAAGTGATGGCATTTAATAAAGAAGAAAAAGAAGAAAGGAATTATTTTTTCTATTTTATTTGCTGTGTGAGTGATGTGTAGTTCAGTTTCCAAGTGAGGAGTTTAATCTTCTGTTATCTGCAGCAAGACGTGCATTTATAGTAAAAGAAAAAGAGAAGCACAACAGAGGGAATTACCTAGTGCCTGGGAAAGCTCATTATCTTGGATCTGGGTGGGCTGGGAAGTCTTTCACAAACATTGCCACTCATTCCTTTGCTTTCTGTGTGGCAAAATGAAGAAGAAATCAATTTCTCATTCTGCAATTTCCATTTCCAATTACCAAAGCTGGGGGGATCTTGGAAATGGATGAGAAATGAATAATATTTATGCTTCCATTCAAAATGTTCACCCATCTGGACCAGTCCTCACTGGGAAATATCCCTGAACCCGGCCATCAGGAGACCACATGCTGTCTTTGCAGAATTGGGCTAGAGGCAATAGCTAGCTATCTCTGCTTCCAATCTCCCATGTCGCTGTCGAGTGGATCAACAACCGTTTAATTCCATTAAACCACATCATAGCTCGGCCAGTAGTTGGAGCCCCTGCATGGAAGGAAGGAAACTCTGGATCTGTGGAACCATCGAGGAACAAAGCCACTTTGTCTCATTCCAGTCCTTGTCTGAATTCCCCATATGACAGCCCTTAAACCAGTGCTGTTGCAAGGGTGGTATCATCTGTACGTAGCTACTTTTATGCTGCCACCCAAATGAGCAGCTATTCCTGCCCCGGAACTGGAGATGGCAGGCAAGGCAGTATTTTGGGTCTGTGCTCCACTGAAAAATAAAAAAAAAAGCACCATTCAACCACAAAAAAAAAAAAAAAAAAAAAAAAAAAAAAAAAAAAAAAAAAAAAAAAAGAAAAAAAAAAGAAAAAGGTGTGTATATGCAGTTTAGGACTAATCCTTAAGAAAGGCCTCTTCTGTCTGCCACTCTTTTTGGACATGCAGCTCCTTTTTCTCCTTTGTCCTACTGTACTTAGTTGTATCGAAGTATTATTCAAATTATTCTCTGAGGTTTGGATAGAGGTACATCATACACATCAAATGAAGAAAGCTCATTTGTGACCTCCATGCCCCCAAATGTGCAGTAGCCCCATGTTCAAGTATTTCACAGCAAGTCAGTGTAACTTAACTTCAGACAACATTGAAGGGAACACACAAGTTGCCAGTAAAGTGGCCTTCAGGTATGCTTCCTTCCTCTGGAAGCAAGTTTGGGAACTGATGCAGCCTCAGATTTCAGCCTGAAGAAGAGTTGACGTGGCTGAGAGAGACACCACATGTGGGATCTTGTAAGCTCACCCACAGTCTTACATGCTAGGTAGAGCAAGATATGTTGGAAAGGGCTGCTTCTCTCTATTTTAGCAACAGAAATTGTCCCATTAAAACACAAAGGTTGTGAGACTGATGCCTGCCTCCCTCTTTAGTCTATCCCTGGTGTCATGTACACGTGTCTATCAGATGTATTAGACTACAGTCCATCCTTAAAATCATCTGTCTGTAGAGTGGGATAAACAGATGACTTTCTGCTCCTTAGGGAAAACTGTGTGTTTTGGGATAGGCTCTCCCTTTAGCTTCTCTGTGTTGAAGGAGGCTTCACAGCATAGCACGTATCACCTGCTGAGGTAATAAAAACTGGAGAATCTCTCAGTGGCACAGGACATCTGGGTTTAGGGGGAGGAAAGCGGTAAGCTGGGAAAACAGGTGTCCAGAACTGAAGACGAGCCTTTCAAGAATTGCTTTTTTAGCAGATGCTCAGGACTGAGTTCTGCTGCTTGATAATTAGCAGAATGGGCATAAGAAACCAACCCCAGCCGTGAGCGCCTTTTGAAGATTCTGCATTTCTGATGAGTTATTCAGATCATTTTGAGAAAAGACTTTCTTTTCACCAGTTAAAGAAAAAAAAAAAAGAAAAAAAAAGCAGATGGTTTCTATTACAAAAACCCACACCAAAAAACATCTACTCAGAGATTTCCCTGAGAATTTTTGCAGCCTGTCCCCTGAGTGCCTGACTGCAGACCTGGCATGTTTCAGTTTTGATGTTTGAAGTTTATGCCATGGCAAGACAGAGGTTTAACAACTCACCCTGTATGTGCTAGGGAGAAATTAAAGACTATGCACTGCCAGGAAGAAACAGGGTCAGTAAGTGTTAGCAAATCCTCTTAAGAAGGCTGAGTCAGAACTGAAAGCCCCTCTTTAATCAAAAGATTTCTCCAAATCTTGTCTTGTCCTGAAGATTAGAGACAAGTAAAAACTCTCCAAGGAATTTATCTTTTTTTTAACTAGAATTCCACTAAATTTTGGATGCCAGCCCATGCTTAAAACTTAGGAAGTTAATTTCAGGTATCTTTTCAGATATTTTTGTAGGAAATAGAGCTGTTTACAGGAAGACGTGCACGGGAGGCCTTATTAAAGGAAGAAAAATATCTTTTTATGAACACTTTCAAGCATCAAAAAGGAAGGACACCAGCACAAAATTGAAGCACACAAAATTGGATTTCTTTTTGGCTGAAGCTAAACTGGAAGATATTGTCCAGACGCGCACCAGTATGCAGCTTCTAAAGGGAATTCAATACATGACAACAGGGCTGCTCAGGAGTGAAGCCCCTTACACCATGTAATGTGGTACTGGATGCTCAGCACCAGGGGTTTAATTCTGCAGACCCACTCCTGACGAACTGCACAGCTTGGTAATTTAGAAGACTGTGTGTATTAAGGCCTTCCTGAAGTTTGGGATGCTCAACACTGGAATTAGATGAAGCTGATCCAAACAAAAAAATAGTTACATCTTGTTTGATAAGGTGATGATGAATGATATTTTGAAATGTGTATACAGGACATGGACAAAGTGTTAGGGGCACTTCCTAATCTGACCATTCACTAGACTCACCCATCTTTCATGCCCTCTGTTATCCCACAGGTTGGCAGTTCACGGCCTCTTGTCAGGGGCTCCCACTCAGAGCTCTATCTACATTTCAGTCTGCATCTCAGCCTGCAACTTGACCAGGAGTATTCCTCAAGAAAAAGGTAAAAGTTAGAGAAGAGATCTGAGGCCTGGCTTTACCAGGGAGGACCGATGCTGTTAAGGAGCTGTATCACTTCTAAAGCTCCTAAAGCTTACAAAGTACAGTCTATCTGACAGGGGTTGTCATATTTGAGAAGTACTGAGCCTGTAGAAATCCATCACAGCCAAGCAGACCTTTAATTTCAAGCAGTCTGTGGGAAGAGATTTCTATGTCATTTAAGCAAAGATTCACTTTTTCATGAAAAGCAGGGAGCAGTTTTCCTACAGCATAAGCTGTGTGGAAAGGCTTGTATACTTCTCCCTGAGTGGACCCTGCTTGTACATTTGATATAAATTTAATCATTAAACGTGCCATTCTTTTTTATTAAAATAATAACGTCTTCCAGGCAATCAAGATGAGTTTCTTGAAACTCAGCAGTTTTACCTGCTTATTTATGGTAACATCAAAGTATGGGCACTCTCATTACAGTCTGTAAATAACCAGAGTTATGTCCTTGATCGGTGAAATATTAGAGTGTTGTATGAGTGGGAGTGTCTGGCAGTTACTCCTGAGAGGCTATAACACTGCACAGAAAATAATTACCTTTTTTTTTTAGTATTTTTGGTAATACAATCATCCTTTACTGATGGGGTATCTGTCACGAATAATCTGCTGGTCTTTTATACTGTCTTCTTAACACCTCAAACAGAAGCTGAAGAAATCATAAGGGTCCACAATCTTATGGTTCTCTGTATATTATCCCTCAGACAGGTCCATGAAGAGCAGAAGGACACAACCCAATCTATTTTCATGCATTAAGTGCTAGAGAAAGGGTGTCAGAAAAGAGAACTAGGGTTTGCTGGTGAAGTCCTGTTGCATACCACTTCAGTTCAACCCTTCTAGTGTTTGTCCACCCAGTGACAGACCAAAAGGCTTGTATACATCAGGATGTCTTGAAAGGAGGAATTTAAAGGTGATAGCTAGCAGTGGTGGCTCTACAGTTGCTCACTTCTGTGAGAACTGTGAGCCCAACATGTATTCTAGGAAATTTACAGTGACCCGCACACCTCCAAGGGATGGAGATTTCACTGCACAGCTTTGAGCTTCTGTTGAAAAGGATTCGCTATATGAAAGCCAAAGAACTGCAGAAGCAAGCCTTATAGTGAGCCTGGGAAGCTGGATCTCTGTGGGGCCAAATCAGAGCTGTTCCACAGGTGACACTGGTACCCAACAAGCGCGGACATGAAATAAACCCTGAATATCCATGTCTGCTTGACAGAAAATTGTGCCTATGTGGTAACACAAATGGAGCAAATGAATTTCAGTTACTGACCTTGGACTGACATATTCTACCACAGCTATGTGTAGTCATCATGGTACTGTGTTAAGCTAATCTTCTCCTCCTGTGCACTGTACATGTATGTGAACAGGAGCATTTGTGCTCTCAATTACCTCATCTCCAAGGATGAGAAGTACTCATAGCATGTTTTACTTGGCCAGACCCAGTAACTAACCATCCCATTTGCAATTGTTCATCACTTCAGTATTTATTCATTTTTCATCATTTACCCATGTAGATGAGTTAGGTGTAGAAATGTGAAATCCATTGCCAAAATATTCATCCTGCCAACACAGTGTCTGTGACATTTACATTTGTGATGCATTGATGAGTAAAACTAAGACTTATGTGTGAGCAAAGTTCATGGACAAAGGCTTGGTTTGACATGATAGCTTCTTCAGGGAATGGAACATGATGTTTCTGCCGCTCCTTAGCAGATCATGTCATGGTTTGAGAGCCCCAAAATCCAACTCCCTAGTCCAAGCCCCCTCCCACATCTCAACCCACTGTGAGTGGGTTGTATGTACATTGTGTGCATATTTGGCTGTCCTCTGTCCTCAGAGTTCCCCGAATATTTGCAGTTTTACCTGTAGCTAGTGCTTCACTTTAGCATTTGTCCAAACATTAAATGTTCTGAGCGAATACACTGACAGAGTTCAGCCTGCTACCAAATCGCTCGTGCTTTATAGAGATGTGTAAATTGCTTATATTATTATTCTTTCCTTTCTGACCTCTTTCTTTATATTTTTATTCTCATTTAGCTGTTCTTGCACAATGACATGTGCTAAGTGTTCCCTTCAGCATATGAATGTCAAGCTAACCTGAGGTTAAATCAGAGCTTGCTAAAGGGGAGCCTTGAACCATGTGATGTTATGCTTCCATTTCTTTCTTGCTGGGGGTGGGGGTAGGGGGCAGAGGGAGGAGGAAGAGGTTTAGTGGTAGCATTTAACAAAGCATCCAGGTTCTAGCTTTGTGGTTTTGCTCTTTATTCACACTCTTACTTAAGGTGTATGCCATGCTTGCGTGTCTGTTAAACAACATCTGAAGAAGTTGGAATACATTAGCATTTTAAGTACCATGAAAATGTAGAGGGTACCATCTGGGACTCTGCAAATTGTAATATGAAGAAACAAGTTGTATTTAAAAGCTGCATTTAATGTTTGGAATAAAATCTGTGTTTTCTTAACGGCTCAGAACAAAACATTTTCTAAAACAAGGCTTAGCTGCCTGGACTCTCCCTGGCGGCCCAATGCTGCATGAAAAGGAGAAGGAGGGTCCCACTTTACATAGTTTTCCTGCCTTGATAGGAAGAAAAGTCTTGATGGTTTTTTTTCTGTTTGCTCACTTTCTCACTCTGTAGGCAATGCTAAGAACTCATGTGCTGTGCTCCCAAATAAAAACAACCAACCAACCAAACCAGTTTCAGAGGAATTTATCTGAAAAAACCTCTGTTTTTCTAATTCCTTTTTAAAGTTTCACTTGCCCATGACTACTCATCAAGCCTCTCCACCTTGTCTAGTACATCTGGGGAGAGGGCACTCTCCTGTGAGCAGCCTAGTGCTCTCAGTAAATCACTTCACTTCTCTGTGCTAGTGATTGATTTTGTCCTGATTTTACTTACCTGCCAAATGAGTGTTTTGCTACTTCACTCAGAGTTCCAAGCATGGAAATTGCAGTATTAGAAAAAAAAGACGAGTGAAAATTAGAGCAAGTTAGCTAAGAAGCTTCTCTGCTCTAGTGTTTTCTTATGAGCTTTGTCAAAGCTGCATTTCAGGGTAGTCATGAAGGATTCACATGCTCCAATTTGCCTTGGCCAGCCTCAAGGTGAGTTGATCCAAAATGAAAAGCATAATGCCTTGATTAATTGAGGATAGGCTATTCTGCTTGTGGTATTAGATTCACATACACCTCAGATTATTAGCACACAGAGCATTCTGGTGATAATCTTTCAACACTGAATATGATGAGTGGGGACTCTGCACATGTTCCTCGTTTCACTCACGATTGATTTCCATGGTGTTTGAGTGCGTACTTGGAGCTAAGCATGCTGTAGTGTGCCACTAAACTTAATCCTGCAGAATTCCTGAGGCAGGTTCCTATGAAATATGTCACACATAGCACACAGTAAGATGGCAAAGCAAATTACTTTTATTACCAGACTATACGGTGCCAATGTGGGTCTTGCAGCTCTTAATGTATCTCTAGCCAAAGAAAACACTGTACCATGGAACATCACTACACAGTCTTGCTGTCTGCATCAAGATGTGCACACTGCTGCTCTAGCTTTGGATGTCACCCAGGAAGTATGGGATGGATCTGCTCTTGCAAGGGAAGAACTGCACCTTCTGAAATGGGATCTGGGCTGCCCAACAGGGGAAGCAGCTGGGAAGGAAGAAGGGAGATGTGCTGGCTGTTACTGACCTGTCCTCCTGGGGCTGAACTGGGCTGAACACAAACCCAGTGCTGAGGAAGCACCTAAAGAGTCCTGTCTTCTGTTCCCTTGTGTAGGGGAAATACTGTACTGGTTAAGGTTATGGGATATAGGTTATTCCTCCAGGGAAATGGATATAGGATTGCTGAGAGTAGATCAGAGAGTGACGATGCAGTTTCCCACAGGCTCTGCTTTTGCTTCTAGGTAACAACTGGCTACACGTGATTGGTAAACCAAGAGTCTTGTTGCTTTAAGGCAAAAGAACAGTGCATCCAGGAGGACAAACCCTAAATAATGAATAATAAGAGTAATGTTATTGAACAGCTGCAACACTGCAATGAGTACTTAAATGTCAGCGTTAAACACCTATATGCCAAATATATCTTCTCTCAGAGAGAATATTTACCTTAATGGTCGCTAATGAAAAATATAGCTAAAAGATTTATAATTACAGAGGCACACTTAGAAAAGATTTACAAGTATCAGTGTATCTACTGAGCTGAAAGAAAATCCATTAAGTTTTGTCCCCTAAAAACGGCTACTGCCTTCCCTCTTCCCAAATATAATAATATAAGTAGATGTTTTTCCTGTGAACATTCATTAAATGCTCATCAGGCATAATCTAAGTGACAGCAGAGCTTCAAGACACAAATCACTCTCATGTATCCTCACATTGGATCATTCATTTAAATATGTACGTGTCTCTTCTTTTCTTTTTTTTTACAATGATGTCTTTCTGTTGCAAGAAGAGATGTTTGATTGCTCTTTACAGGTAATTTTTTTTTACTCCTTTTTAAAAATCATTAGCATAATAGAAGAGTGACATTTCTCCATTTAAATGATGCACTAATAAGACAAGGACTTTAAAATACATTTTTACTCTTTTTCTCTTAATGGAAATAATTCTTTAAAACAAACTGCCTGAGCCTAAAGGATGTTATTTTCACCCTCCCCCAAAATAAACTTCTCTTTACAAGGAAAACCTGAATACAAATGAAGTACTTTAGTACACAGAGGATGGAGAAAACTAGGAAAATTGAATGAAAATGGACTATTAAAGGAAATTAGGAGCATATGCTGCTTTTTTGAAAAAGTCTCAAACATTAGTTGTAAGTCTTTTAAATTGGCTGATTGTTGACAGAAGAATGAAATGAGGTAGGACAGAGATGTGTAAAGTAGGCTCCTAATGCATTGCTATATTCATCAAGTTAGAGTTGAAGGGAAAAGCAGGGCTTATCCTAAAGGGAAAATGAGACAGGGAGGAATATTGTCTGATGCAGAGGAAAAGATGATATACATTCCATTTAGAGGTCTGCCTGTCTTTGCCCTAACTCAGCTGCTTGGTAAAGGGGAGGGAGTTGTCTTAGCAAACTCTCTCCAGGTGCTATTGCGCTCATGGGGGTGGGATGAAAAGCCACGGGAGACCTTTCCCTGAAATGGGAGCAACTAAGCAATGAATCCATTGCTTGAATGTCAGTCACCGAGGCAGCACACACATTATCATGTTTGCAGAGATGCTGTTGTTAATGCCCCCAGCACAATGGAATTACCTAATCCTGAAGCCAGACTGCCTCGGCAGTGGAGGCCTGGCTAGGGCTCCACAGAACGTTTTGGGCGTCTCCTCACTGAATTGACATCCTGAAGCAATGACAAAGCAACAAGGTTGCAAAGCCCCCTGCCTGCTCCCAGGATTGCTGGGTGTAGGAGCATCTTCCCTGTATAGGAAGGGACAAAAATGTGGGCAACCTCTAACTTGAGGATTTTGTATGAAGACACCTAAGCCAGCTGCAGAGACAACACTGCTGAACTAGGTACTAACCTAGAGTCACTGCTGATTAGATATCAAAGACGGTTACACCCATATTTATACTTATCAGAGTACAGGTGCCTATATCCCATGAGTCTGTCAGTCTATTCCACATCCCTCTCCACTTCTCCCCGTCAGGGAGGAGCAGTACATCAGCAAAGAACACAAATCAATGTTACCCATGTCTTTTTTTGCATTCACTTACTCTCTTGATAGCAGCTTTTTCCCTCTCCACGGATCACTTTAGTATAATTTAAAGTCATCATATACCATCATCTATTTGCATTCCTGCAGTTTAGTGTCTTTCAGAGGTTGTGTGTAAAGCAGCTTCAATTCACAGGTGTAGCTTAAACAGTTATGGATCAGATCCAACTCTCAGGGGCATCCATTGGGACATTTTTGAAAGTTCAATTCTCTCTGCAAAAGGCAAACAGCATGGTCAAGAGGAGGGGATGCTGAATGTGATGATTTACCTGTCACTGACCTCTGGACCAAGATATCAGTCCTTATTTTCTTATCTGATGTGGAAACTCAGGAGAATTCTGTGATCATCATGATTCTGTTCACTTCTCCTTGAAACATGTCACATTAACTTGCAAAGAAGGTACGTGGGCTGGAGATTAAAATGAGTTTGTAGGGCATCCATACAATATTAGCAGTGGAGGACACAATTCTGCTTTTAATTCAATGACAGCAAAGCTGAGCCTAGTGGGATTATGCCACATCACCTCAATATAAAAAGAATATATACCTAAAATATATAAAAGTGTTTGTCTGGATTCTACAGAAAACAGGATTGATTATATCCAGTGTTTTGCTGCTTGGAAGAAACCCATCTCCCAGTTCCAGTAAGCAGTGGTATCTTATAATTAGAAAGCATCTGACTCTGTCTGTCTTGAAGAGCTAATATGGTACAACAGGATTTCTGATTGCTTCAGAAAATAGCCAGCAGTATGAGCAGTGATGTGAGAACCAAAGCCGTCTGGCTCTCTAACAGAGCCAGAGTCTTTCTTCCTACATAAGTGTAAACGCAGCTTGATGTCCTCAGCCTTTTCTCTCTTCTAAAGAATTTGCTGTAGCTGAGAGGCCAGATGCCCTCTGACTGTACTCCAGGATTGCTAACATCGTTTGTGGATACAGGTCATTGACACAGATAATGTAATAACTAAATACACAAAGTACTTCCCAAGCTGGTCTTTACATAAACTGCACCATTGCTCATGGGCTCCAGCATGCATTTCTTTTCCTGTTCATAATTTTTGCTGTCTGACTTCCACACACTGAGCAGTGTGCTGCAGGGACAAGGGCTTATGGTCCTTGCCATGGCTTCAGCTGCCTGTGCCTCAACTCCCACTGAAGGGTGGGAATGAAGACATTTCCTTGGCTCATTAAAGTTGCAAGGTGACGTAGTTAGCAGGCTATATCATGTAGCTATTTCATTTGGTTAAGAGGTTTACAAGGAGGAGATTCTCATAGTAAAATATGCAGATTTTCTGCAGATTTAACTCCACCATATTGGAATATGTCGAGGCCTTTATGCACAAGGTAGTGAATCTATCTGCTCTTCTATGAAAATGGAAATAGTAGTACAGGGACTAAATTCTTTTAATTGGATGTTCACCATGTTTGCTATCAGTTGTTTGTTGAGGTTTTTTTTCTCCTTGAGAGATCAAGTGTTCCTCAAGCATGTTGATTAAAAGATATTTATCAATCATGTTTCCTCTTTTCTGCAGAGAGCATTCGCAGTAGCTGCTGCATAGCTCAAGAGCATATTCTGTCAGCCTGGTATGTAGATTTATTACACTGGTGTCTAGGTCTTCACTTCCACACCCTGGCAGAGAATCAATATGTGCAACCCACCAGCTAGTTATTCCAGTAATTATGATAACACTGTAGACCAATAAACTGGGAAGTGGTCTGCTGTTATTGTTTTCTGAGACACCAGAAGACACCCTCATCTTTAACAGTGTATCACAATAAGTTAAATAACCAGCAGACTTCCCCAAGAAAGGATCTGTGAGGAGCACAAACCAGCCCTGGACGCTGTTGGTGCTGCAAGGCTGGGAAAGTCCATGGCTGTGTGAGTGGGGTCAGCTCAGACCCACCACAGCAAGACCCTATAGCTCATTTCTGGTAAGTTTCCTACAATACCCTTGACAGTGGCCAAGCATCTGATGTGTTCTGCTTGTCATGCAAACTATAATCATATCACTTGTGCCTCCTTGTCTGACATTCTCTCCTAGTCTCTCTTGCCAGACATGCAGGGTCCTGCTCTTTCTTTCCTTGCCTGAAGCAGACAGTCATGCCCACTTGGGGGTCTGTGAGGGATTGAAATCCCCACAGTAATGACACTGCTGATTCCTAAAATCATCTGTTCCAGAGGTGGTTGATCCACACCATGATTCACATGGGAAAGTGGATTCAGACATCCCATGTCCTCTGCTGACCTCTTGCTGCAACTGGGCTGGTAAGTTCTGCAGAACAGCAGTGAGTGTTCACTGGAACTTAAATCTGTTCTACTTCATGCTGCATCTGTGGGCTGTGCAGGTGTAGGCTGGTCTGCACTGATTGTTTTAGCAAAGAGTAAATCCTGGGATTGATGGGTGAGTGATGTGAAAATATTAGGAAGCGCTCACTGAAAGGTGGGAGCCAGTGCAGTCTCTGAGAAAACATTGATGGGAGTATGGTGTTGTACTGACTGTAACTGAGGGTGCAGTAACAACTCTTTGGGAGTTTGAAATCGCACGCAGATTCAGGGATGTGTGAAGGAACACAAAATATTGGAATCAAAGAGGAAAGCCCAGAAGCCTCCAGAGGCTATGGGAGATAGCTGAAAGGGTCAGCTTGACCTGTGTGTCCTGCAGGATTTTTTTCAGAGGGCTAATGAAGAGGAATGAGGGTGGTGGAGTTCCTCCAGCACACAGATAAATAGCTTTGCATTGCAGTACTTCACCCAAGATGAAAAAGTTGAAGTGCAAAGATGAAACAAAGAAAGAAGAAACAATGGAACATGTTGCATTAAAATATCAAACCAGTGACAAGTCAGGTGTAGTTCAGTGCCTTCTTGGCCTTTTGATGCACTGTGATTATCACAGAAGGAAGATAAAAGCATTTCTCAGTGTTTTGGGAACAAATGCCCATGAGGCAAGAAATGACACTTCTGCCTTTGGGCAATATTCCTTGCTGTTTCAAAAGGTGAAACATGACTGAGATAAAGGAACCTCCATCTGTTTTCCCCAACACATTACTCATTTGACATCTTTGCATGAAAACTGTTAATACTTTCTCAGGTTTTGGAATATGCTTCCTCCTTCTCAGTGCTCCAGACAAAAAAGCAACATCTCACTAGGCAGCAAACAGCACAAAACAGTCTGTGCAGCTGTGAGAGCTTGTTGGGGGAGAATTGGTGCCTCCAAGGTATTCTATGGATTTGAAGCCTGAATAAACAGAAGAATGAAAAAATACAGGTTTGCAACTTTTAATTATAATTTCTAGAGATAATAAATTGTGAAATCACTGCTGTTTTGCAGAAATGAAAACACGCCCACTCAAAGTGAAATTTCTTGGGGAAGGTTTTTGTCTGGGATGCCAATGGAACAGCCAGAGAAACAATTATCAACCTTTTTTTATTCCCTGACAGTGACTTCAGTAATATAAAAATGTTGATATTGGTTTTGGTCTCAAGAAGTGCATTGCACTTTATATATGACTTTATATATGTATTTATGTGTGCACTTTACATTATAGTTTCATATGATGTAATATGTATATGATATCTTTTGGCAAAATACTGGTAATTATTCTTTAAATTAGCTTGAAATTTGAAACAAGATCATGGTAGATTATTTTATTATTAATGACTGATATTTTTTACCTCCTCTAGTCAATTCTTTCCATTAGGCAAATGAAACAGATTCCTAAACCAGTGAAGTCTATGGAATTATGTGATTGTGCTTTTCCTTCCAGGGCAGATAATATCATCTCCAATTAGTTTTCATTCTTTACCACCTGATGATCTTTTTATAACTGGTGAGACAAATTGCAAGGTGGTTTCTCTTCTCTTGCTGGGTGAGCAAATAAACACTTCCAGAGCAATATGAGGTTTGCTTTAAAACTTGCCTTACAGGCAAATGTGTACACCACTGAGTTTTTATACCAACATTTCTCAGGAGGCAGGATAAATCATTGCATGGGATTTCTATTACTACTCATCCAGCTTCACCTCCATTTCTAGAAGTCTCAGCCTGTGCTCACTTTTCTTTTGATGGGCTGAAAATTATTTTCTCATCTGCATCTTCTAAAAATCACCTGGTCTGTGAGCTCAATACCTCTCTTGTGCATGGCTTTTCTTGCCCTGCAGATTGCCATTGATGGTAAGATTTCCTTTCTAAATCTTTCCACACCTAAGTGTGGGCACCTCTAGCTCTAGCTCAAAGGTAGCACTTTCCCAGCTCTTCCCCAGTGCATTCACATGGATAGAGCAACCATCACACCCTCTCAGAGTTATATCCCTGCAGGGTTATTTAAGGCTCTGCATCTGTTCGGAAATGGGGTGGGAAGAAGAAAGTTCTTGGGACCTCTGCCACAAGGCACTTTTATGGCATCATTAACTGAAAGCAAATTCTTTTCTTTTCATTTCTTTTGACTGATGGAGATGTCCGTGGATAAGCTGTATTTCTATTAAAGCTCTGTGTTTTCAAATATCTCATGGATTCTCCCTTCTCAATGAGCTTTTGTCCTGTCTCATGGCCAGCTCCTAATCCACATCTACTTGTTTCCCAGGACTGGGATTAAGAATTGAAAAGGCTGCTCTGGAATTCAAAAAGGCATATTCTGGGATGAGCCAAGGAGTGCAGATGTAGCAGATTTCCACCCTCTGCAGTCCAAGCAAAGACTCTGTCCTACAGAGTGTATCCAGGCACCAGCCCTTGTTACTGCAGTGAGAGCTTCTACCTCCATTATCCTCTATCACTGTGAAAGATTTGGTCAGAAAACTTTCTTTCAGGGAGACTTAGCGTGTTAGTGTGAGCGTGCTGGTTCCTCCACAGCTGAAGAAGTCTGAAATCAGCTCCTTGTGCCGTTAATCAGAGGCATTTTGCTGGAGCTGTTACTCCCTATGACCGTGATGATGCGATATCCAGCGAAAGGCTAAGTTTTTAGTTCTCCCTTAATGAAAAGCATGCAGTGTGTAATGGCAGTATAAAAAAGTGCTGAGGGCTGCTCTTTATTATTGCTGGCTTGGGGTTTTTATGTGCAATGCCCAGTAAAAGCTACCAACCATGGACCCTTGTGGTCAGTTCAGCTGAGGGCCAACAGGAACAACCATCACAGGAATAACAGGGTGACAGCAAAAACACGAGGAGCTGAGAAGTCACAAAATCCCAGCTGCCACCTTCTGTAACATTTCTGTACAGCAGAACCAACTCAGCTCAAGCTGGCTGTACATCTTTGTGAATAGATATGTGAAATGGGAATTTTCATGTAAATTTGTGTCAGCAGCCTTGGAAATAACCAGAGCTTGCAACAGAACGAGTGAATATCAGGTGTTTTCAAGGGAAAATCAGTCTACAGATTGATGGATGAGTTTTGGGAGGATAAATTGCTAAGCTTGTGAAGATGAAAGTCTTTATTTGCGCAGGTACAAAGTTTAAGTAGCTTTTTTTGATTTGTGGTTTTGAGCTACAAAACAGCAGCGTGCACCATGGTATGTGTAACCTAATAATCTGCTTTAAAACAAATGTGAGGCAACACCAATTAAGGCCATGTTTTTTAATGAATAGCTGCTCAGCCAGGTAAAAAAACCATGTAGCATATTGTGCCATCCATTTTAAGTAGAACTTCACACAGACCTTCAAAGGCAGGTTCTGCCTAACAAATGGATGGAGCGATGTATCTCTATTTTACAAGGCAAAAGGGAATAGCATGGGCACTGTATGATCTGCATGTGTGTGCGTGCGTGTGCGTGCTCGCAGTGTTGAAAGCACCAGATTATGCTGAACTGATTAAACAAGCTTACAATTGCATTACAGCAGACACCGTGATGAGAGCCAAAATATGATTGGCAAAATATACATGACATATTGTAAAACAGATAAAATGATAACAGCTTTTTACTGAGGAGCATCTGCTATTCAGTTGGGAAATTAGAGTGGAAGGCAACTGTTCTTATAAATCATAAAATGGCGTTGCCGTCAAGAATTTCCTGCCATAATTTTTTAAAGTGTGATATAGTTGTTGCTCTTGCTCGTATGGAAGAAAGTTAGAGATTTCAAATTTTTCTCTGAACGTATTAGATAGAAAAAAGTTTCTTTAACTGCACTTTAGCACTGTATTCTTTAAACTTTGTGCTCATTGTCAGGTTTGAGGGCTAAAGAAGATTAACTGGATAAAATGACCTGATGTTAGTGGGTTTTGAATTTGTTCAGTGCAATTGCAGAAGAAAGGAGAGCAAGTCTGATTGCTCTGATGTTAGTCAAACCTCCTTCCCTTCTTGTTTCAGTGGTTTACCATTTGTTCTGCAGGAGAGGCTGCACACACAGACTGTGTTGTTTTGTGTGTTGATCTGCTGGGATTAGACATACTCTGACTGAACGCGGTGACCTTCAGATGCTTCCATGGAAGAAGGTCTGTTTCTCAAGCCAAATAATTAACCACTTCAGGATGGATGTTGCCTCACTATCTATTGAATTGCTTCCACAGGGTGTAATGACTCACTGCTTAATTGCTATGTAATTTTATTATTATCTGCAAAATGATTTTCAGAAAGGAAAGAAATAATTGCAAACGGTCTGATGTAAACTGCCCCAGCTTTACTGACATCCAGTAATCATGCATTAGGCCTCTGGCTCATCTAAATGCATAACCTGAAAGGGCTGTCCTGATGTAAAGACAGCCATACAAGTCCCTTACAAGAGCAAAACACATGAGAAAGTGTGAGATACCCAGTGCTTTTTGTGGTCTAACCTCTTGGCATGGTGCCAGGGCAACCTATATCCAAGTTGTTTAGTGTTCTGCCATCTTTCCGATCTATTCTGACTCTTCTGCTGCCTGCCAGGTCGTGCAGTGGACACTCATTTTATAGTCTACAATCTGCAATCAAAATAAAGCTTCATACATTCCCTTAAGCACAAATGTTGCTGTGATTTACCTGTCCTGCCCCACACCACACCTGTTATAACTTAATGGCTGTCCACACTGGTTAGTTGTCTTCTTTTTCTTTCTTCTAACTAGGTAAGCTTAGGAAATGCCTGTGTATATTAAGATTTTTATAGGATCATGCAGAAAGAAGGGATTCTGCTATGTAACTGGATAGTTGGGGTCTACCAATTCTGTTTATACCAGAGGTTCACCCACTCAGACTTGACACAGTTCTCTTACATCATACCTGATTTTAACCTTGAACTGTAGTGCAAGTAGGAGTTGTTCTTGATTTCTCTCACAATAATGTGTAAACATATCCTGTGGATGCACACAATGCAACTTTTTTGGCTGAGAACTGGGTTTTTTGTCTAGTACTTGCTAGACTGCACGTCTCTCAAAGGCTGTTGCACTCCATATCATCTTGTGTCAACATATGTATTTAAATGAATTTAGCACAAGCTGGGTATCAATCATTCTGACCAGGGGTCCTCCAAAACACTTCTGTTCTTTTACTGCTGCTTACCTTGTGGCTTTTAAAAATGTGTCTCTCCCCACCTTGAAATTGCTGCATCTAAAAGGCTCAGCAGAGGGGAAACAACAGTTGGTACCTTCTTGCATCGTCCTCTGTTCTGCCAAAACTCCGGGGTACTGTCAGGTATCTCTTGTCATATGATTTTCATATGGCTGAGTAGATTAATGACCTGGTAGAACTGCACCATTGCCAAGTCCAACAGAAATTCTGGAGTGAAGGTGAATTAAAAAAATGGATGACTGGCCTTGTATAAAGGAGTGAAGGTGACTGTAATGCCCTGCACTCCAACAGTATGCTGCCAACAGAAAAGTAGGTTACAAATCTCAAATCTACTGAGAGAGTTGCTTAGCTAGCCACAATCAGTTCTAGAGCTAATCTTTGGTCAATCTGTGCAGTGGGGAAGGACAAATGTGCCTTTTCCCTCACCTTGAATGAAACATCAAATTAAAGTTAGACAAAAAGTACGAGATGTAAAGAAAAATTAGGAGAAAAGAGTGAAAGAGTGTTCTGAGGTGGTATATGTCAGTCAGCACTGTTTTCCAGGCTTCTTTTTTGTCACCAGCTCAGGTGGTTAGCTCAGTTCTAATAGGTGGTATGAGACATAGCTGGATACTGAGACTGGGCCAATCTTACCAGGAACTTTGGCTGCTTACAGCTGACTGCAAAAAGTAGGGGATAGTCCTGTCATAGATCTCACTATTTCCATAGTCAAAGCCAGAGAGGTCTGGCATGGGCCAGGAGAGCCCTTGTTTTTTGCTACTTGAGCCTTAAAGTGCATGAAGTCTTGCCCTTGGGAACGATTTCTCCTCAGAAATAGTTGATCAGGGGAGAGATTGGCTGGGGAGCAGCTCTGCTGAAACGGACGTGGGCATCTTCACAGGCTCATGAGTGTGCCCAGGCAGCAAAAACAGCCATCAGCATCCAGGAAAAGAAGAACAGAAGAAATAAGAGATCAAGCTAAACAACTTAAACCATATCTAGATACTTTATCTGGTCTGGACTCCCAAATATGAAAAAGATATTGACAAACTCTAGCAACTTCAGGTGAGGGCCAACAGGACCCTCAGGTTGGGAGCATTTTCCCTGTGAGAAGATCTGAGGAACCTGGAGTTGTTCAGCCTAGAGGAGATGTGGTTTTAGGGTCCTTAATAGTTTCAGCCTCCTACTACCTAAGAGAAGATCGTTGAAAAGTCAGAGCCAGGCTTTTCATAGTGGAGCATGGTGGGAGAATGAGAAAAAAAACAGGCTTAAAATGGAAATAAGCGATTGCATATAAAGATTATAAAGATTGCATATAAGTAGGAACTTTTTCACCATGAGAACAGTTAAGACATAGAGCAGGTTTCTCATGGAGGTTTTCCTGTGTCCATCCTTGTAGGTTTTCAAGAGTCGACTGGATAAAATCTTGAACAACCTTTTCCGATCTCAACGCAAACCCTGCTTTGAGCATTATATTGGACCAGGGATCTTCTGAGGCCCTTACCAACTCGTATTTTCTGGTGACTCTATGATACTTACAGATCTGCTTAATTAAAAGCTCAACATTTCTTCAAAACTCTTATCTGTGCCCCTGTGCACTGAGAGCTCTTTTCCAATTTTGAAAACTCACTCATTGCAGTGACCTACTCTGCTCAACTAAGCTTCTTTAAAACCTCCAAATTTTCAGATTCCTTCCATTAGTATCTTCTTGTCATGGTGATGTATTCATTACCTGTCCCTACTGTCCTTCTTCAAAGCCACTTGTAGGGATTACTCAGATCTGTGGTATTTTCTAAGTTATATTTTCCAGTTATACTCACAATTTGCTCACTTCTGCAAAAGTCGTGGGGATATTGTTTTCATTAAGCTTTGCCATGTGTCCGTTCCCTGGGAAGTTCCATTACATGACTTGTCTGCCATCAGTTGCCTTTCACCCTGCAACCAAAGACTGAAGATTATTTTAAACATAAAATTACTTTTCAGTGCTTCACAAATTGTTCCTTTACAAACAAAACCAAAAGTCTGTGGATTGCTTTTGTCTTATAATTTTTATTACACATTATGGAAGAGTTCAGGAACAGTCAGTAAGTTGAGCTAGAACCAATTCTCATCTGTTGTTATGGTTACCAGGAGTAGAAAATAATTTCCTGTAATTTATCTTAAGATCATTTATGTCAGATACAAACACAGATTAAGCGGAATACCACGGTAATTTCTTCTTCAATTGTGTTAGGAACCATAAGACATTCATTTTTACTTCATAAATAAGGGTTACAGTATGTCATGCTCAGTCAAAGAAGATAAAATGAATCTAATTAAGTGCCATCAGAAGATCACTTTGCTGTTTTTATTGCAGCAATAAAAGTGCCCTTACCTTCTTATTCTTAGAGGAATGACGGAGATTATTATGGAAATAGGATGAGATCAAGTAAGTCTTGCTTGACCTAGACTTGGATACAACAATATCCTTGTGTCAGTGATTGTTGAAGTGAATAAGCAGTTTACGAAGTCTGATGGGCTAAAGCTCATAAGAGATGCACTTCCTTTATTAGAATGAATGAAAACATATGTAAGCCTCAGACAGGTCTTGTTTATTGGGTTTTATATAAACAATATCATCTTTTTATTGATCTATAGGCCTCGGTGGTGATGATGGCAAACTAGGCTTTCAGATTGATGACTTCAGTTGATTAGTTGATGTGTGCACAAGTGAAAAGAACCATTTAGCATTAGCGGTATGTGTATACCAGTATAATGATCTGCAGGTTGCTTCAGGGCACAGAAGAGCTCTGCATGGAAATAAGAACAGTGGAGAGCCCTGAAAGAGCACAGGTTAAGTGAAAGGCTGTTAAACAATATCTTGAAGATATTTTTATCAAGTTGTCAGACTCTTTAAAATGCCAGCAGGGATTTAAAAAAAATAAAATAAAATAACTGAGGTCTGTGAAAAGTCTGCTAAAAACCTCATGGGGTTTAGAGGAGTCTCACTACCTAAAGGAGAGTAAAGGAGAGTTCAGGTAATATGTGGTAACAACATCTGGCCCATGTGTTTGGAGATTTGATGGAGAATAAATTCAGACTCCTTTGTGTATCCAAAACCCTGGTCACAGTGGAGTGGTCAGTCAGCCAGGAGCTCCTGACCCTCATGGCCAATTACCACATGATTTTTACCTGGGGGGGTCAATCAAGTCTCTCCAGTGCCTGCAGAAGTGGGGCTTGGAGCACTGTGACCTCCCGCTGCTGCCCACCAGCACCAGGCAGGGAGCCACAACTCCACAGTCGATGGGATTCCAGGGCAGGGATCAAAACCAGATGACAGTTGCACAGCATCTCCCTTCTGGAAAATTTGGATGATGTCAATTAAATGAGGGGTGCTGCAGAAAGGATTGATTTTTTTCATGTCTGGGGTAAGAGTTCTTTTCAGAAAATTTTCAGGAATGTTGTGTGCAATTTTGGTCACAACAATATAAGAAAGATATTAAGCTATTAGAGAGCATCCAAAGGAGGGCAATGAAGATGGTGAAGGGCCTTGAAGGGAAGCCTATGAGGGAAGACTGAGGGCACTTGCTCTGTTCAGCCTGGAGAAAAGGAGACTGAGGGGAGATCTCATTGCAGTTACAAATTCTTCAGGAGGGCAGGCACTGATCTCTTCTCTGTGGTGACCAGTGACAGGACCTGAAGTGACAGGCCTTGTGTCAGGGGAGGTTTAGGCTGGATATTAGAAAAAGGTTCTTCACCCTGAGGGTGGTTGGGTACTTGAACAGTAATGTCTGTCCTATTTCAAATCTACTGTTTGCTGCTTTTGTTGGTCAGAGTCTCATCTGTAGTGTTTGAAAACTAAAGTGAGATGATAGAAGAGACCAGACCTCCATCTCTGGGGTATGATTTGGGGCTTTTACCAAGCAGAGTTTGGAAGGAGCTTTTGGTCCTCTGGGAACTGTCAAGGATGTGATTGTCTGCCTTTTTGATCAAGAATGGTATTGGCATGAGGTCAAATGGCTCTACTGTGTCCCTTCAGAGAGACAATTATCCTTGTACCAGGACAAGGGACCACAGAGTGTTGGATTTGCTGGAGGGAATCAGTAGGTTTTGTCACAAGACATATAAAGACAACTTTAAGTAAATCTTGGCAAACAAACAAACAGACAAACCCCAAAACACTCTCTGAAACCAAAGTTATCTAAGCAGAGGCAAATAAAAAAACCCAAACACACAAACATGGTGAGTGAGAGGATTTCCTTCATGTACATATATATATTTCCTCCTGGTACTGGAGTTACTCTGATCTGAACCTTTGTATAAAATAATTTTTTCTGTGATGATACCTTTGTACAGCACATTTTTGAAAATCCTTTGGGCTGGTTCCACTCTGGAAAATGTCCTGCATCTTTCTGTGTGTCTCATGCTACATTTTTTGGTGCCTCCAGGACTGCACTGAAAGACCAGCCCATCTTTTCATATAAAGACAGTGCACTGTGGCACACAGGATTAAATGTGCTCCAGGTCTTGTTTTACTTGGTAGCCAGCTGTCAGTTTGAGTAGTGCCTAAAAGTGCAATTAATAGAAGGCACAGAATGCTGCTGGAATGGTAAATATGACTGAATTGTTGACATGGTAAAGGTAATTAAACCCTGTGTCCCCACTAAATGACCCTGGGAAGTTTCTTACTCAGGGTAGGTGTGCTGATTTTGGCTGGGGTAGAGTTAATTTTCTTCCCAGTGATTAGTATGAGGCTGTGTTTTGGATTTGTGCTGAACACAGGGTTGATAAATAGAGATGTTTTTGATATTGCTGAGCAGTGATTACACAGAGCCAATGCCTTTTCTGCTTTTTGTAAGCAGGGAAGTTGGGGATGTATAGGAGGAGACACAGCTCAGACAGGTGACCCAAACTGACCAAAAGGATATTCCAGACCATATGACACCATACTCGTTATATAAAGGGGGGGAGGGAAGAAGGAGGAAGGGGGAGATGTTTGGAGCAATGCTGTTTGTCTTCCCAAATATCCGTTATGGGTGAGGGGGCCCTGCTCTCCTGGAGATGCCAGAACACCTGCCTGTCCATGGGAAGCAGTGAATTAATTCCCTGTTTTGCTTTGCTTATGTATATGGATTTTGCTTTCCCTATTAAACTGTCTTTATCCCAACCCACAAGTTTTCTACCTTTTACCCTTCCGATTCTCTTCCCAATCCTGCTGTTGGGGGAGTGAGGGAGTGGCTGTGTGGGGCTTGGCTGCTGGCTGGGCTTAAACTAGGATAGTAAGTAACCCAGTTCAACAGTTTCGCCATGCAAGAGAGAGTAAGTCTACAAGTTTATATTTTCATATGGGCTCAGGGCCCAGGTAGAGACATCTTCTCATTCAGGAGAATGCTGTCCTTGCCATTTTTACTTTAGCTGATCTAGCAGAGATGTAAAGCACCACAAAAATCCAATAATGCTAATTTATTTAATTTCCTGAGCTGGAAGTGACATGGAGCCAGTGCATGCTATCCAGCTCACATGAAAGCTGATGTGCAAGTTGAAAATCAAAAGTATTGCCAAGGAGACTGTAACTTGGATGGAGTTAACCCATCTCAAATGAAGGCTTCTGAAATCCTTAACCTGCTTCAATAAATGACATTTCAATGCTAATAAGGAATGGGGAAATGAGGGGAAATATTTAAGGGAAACATATTGTAGCTACAATTGCTGAGCCAGATCCGCTGATATAAACACTGTCGAAGCAAATACAAGATATAATGATTAGCATCAGCTAGGAATATGCCCCTTAGCACTGTACCATTAAAGTTCCTGAGAATGGGAGTTAACAAAGGCAGTTTAAAGTGTATTGGAAAATGATTTTTCATTCCATTTTAAAAACTCATTTCATGCATTGTTGTGTCATCTACTTTTAAAATTACAGTACAAGCAGAAAGACCAAAACGTGATACCGATCTTCTAAATCATGATCCCCAGGGCAGAAGTACATGATTGACCTGTAGTTATTTCTTAGATCTTTCTAGGCCATTCAGCAGAATAGTATGCAGGAGAGTCATATGAGTACCTATATAACGAGTAAAAGGTATTTGATTGAGACCTATATTAGAGTGAATAAATAACAGTGAGATGGCTCATGCTGTGAAGTTGTGACTGGAACTTAAATAGCCATTTCTGTTCCCTTGATGTAATTGGTGACCCACTGGAGCCAGCTCTTTGTTGGTAATCTATATCAGTGCTCGGACAATAGTACCTCTCAATTCATCATTTCCCAAGAGATTTAAAGCAGTCATAGAAATATTTCCTTTTGCTGCACGCCATTTATTACTTTGAAGGATGGAACAGTCTCTTCTAAACACCCACTGTGCATTAAATATTACAAATTAAAATAAACTACTCTCTGCCTAAATAAAACAGTAGCCACAGGGGCAAGCTGGTATCAGCTTATTTTCTAACATTTTTCTCAATTAAGGAGAAAGTCTTTAGTAACTGGAAAATAATACAGTGTTGCTTCTTATTCTCAGAAAATATATGTGTGCATACATAAAAAAACAGTTCCTGAAAATGAGAATTAATTGTATTCCAATACAAATAGTGGATGGGGAACACTACACAACTTCTTATGCCTAACCTTATTACTTAATCATATTGGCTGAGCTGGAAATGCCTCTTGCGTATGTATTCAAGATGATTAGACTTGCAGCAAAATATTGACTGGGAAAATTACAATTTATGAGAAATGAGCTTTTGCTGGTTTCTTTTTTCTTGTGAATGAACAGAAAGAGCTGACCCATTCTGTTTGGATTTCTCTGTTGCTGTTCATATCACATGGTGGAGAAGATGTCATAAGCCATGAATTTATCTGTATTAATTTAAGGTTTCTTTAAATTATAAGACTTTAGTTTTCTCCTTTCCATCTGTATTAATGTGATTTATTTCACTAGGAACTAAAGCAAATCCTGCTTGAGAGATTTCAGACTATGTTCAGTCTGTTCTTTTGATCAAACTTCTGGATTCAACCCATACTTTGGGATTCTGCCAGGTCTAGCCTGCAGTAATCACAGAACGATTTTTTTGGGCTGTCTGCCTTATTCCCCAATCCCTGGTATCCTTCACTATCTTCTCCTGAAAAGAAACTCTGATATTTTAGGAGAGTTAGTGACTTTGGCTTACGCTGTCCTCTTTTAAGTTTAAATTTAGCAATGCTGTCCTGTGGAGGAACAGAGAGAGGACAGGAGGCACAGATAGGGACCAGCAGCCCTTGCCTTGCAGTGACCTGCTGTATGTCAGAGAAGCACTGAGCACATGAGCACAGCTCTTGTGCATTCAAACACCCACCTGCCACTGATGTCACCTGGGCTGTTGTGACCAATGTTCTTGGGAGTCAGAAGCCCAACACTTGTGCATGTGAGTCGTTTTGAAGATATTTGGAGATTTTATCTGTCCTGTACGATATTTTGAGAAGACACCTATAGTTTAGCTCTCCATGCTTCCAACAGCACCAAAAGTCTAACTAAATTTATCCCCATCTCTACCAAAACTCTTTATGACATAGAAAATATATGTTTTCTCTATGAAACACATATTATAACAAGTGCTAACAAACTCACTCTCTCTCACACACACACACACAACATTAGGCCTGAGTTGATATTCTGAAATGTTAACTGTTATGTTTATTTGCTATTACATATGATTGGAGCTGATAGTCACAGCTGAAGCTGAGTTTCAAAGAATGAAGCACTGCACTGGAACAAATAGCAAGAATACAATATGGCTCGGAGTTCAGAGGGAAAACTAAGGCATGTAGGGGTTAGGTGTCCTGCCTAAAGGCAGAGCAGGGCACTGGCAATATTGGAAACAGAGCATACTCACACCAGCTCCACATTCAGTGCTGTGACTTCTTGACTCAGCTTCCACTTCTGCTCTGTGTGTCTCAGAACCCTGCATGAATCAGTACAACCTTCATTGCAAGTGCAGTGAGGAGAAAAGCTCCATGTTTGCATGTCTCCAGGCTGAATTTCTGTCTCAAGAGAACAAATGCATCAGGCAGAATTGATTGGATTTCTTCCCTGCTATGAGATTTCTGTTTGCTTTTAATGTGAGGTAACAAATGCCTGATTGGGAGATTAGGGGCAGATTCTGCAATCATGAAATGTTTTATCTTCTCTAGCCCAGAGCATTGTCTGAAATAAAGCTCCCCAGTTAGATGAAAGCATATGTCTGAGGTGAAGAATTCAGTGTAACATCATTTCCAAGACAATTCTTTCCCATGCTTTTCAACAAAGGAGACTTTGGAAGGAGTAATAAAAAGAAAATATGGTAAATATGATTATTTAATCAATGTGAGGTTCAAATAGCCCTGTGCTTTCTTTTCTTATGCAGTAGGTAAAGAAGGTGCAGTACAAGGCAATAATGATGTATAGGATGGGGTTTTTTTCCCCACTGCATGTGTACAGAGAACAGATTGTCAAGCCAATCAGTGCAATCTTCACAGTGCTGTAAAGAGCACAGTGACTGGGATGTTTCTTCTCTGAAAAGTCTCATTCCTTCCATTTATATTCTCAGGAGATCCTGAGCTCAAATAGCTCAGTTTCTTGTCACACGTGTTAGATATTAGTCAGATCTGTGGCTGAAATTTTCCTGATGTGTAATCAAAGTTGTGAGTGACTTTTGACAATTTTTCAGAAGAACTGTTCTGAACAATTCAGAATTGTTCATCTGGAATAATGCAAAACTTGCAGAACATAGAGTACAAATTCAAGCAACTGAGTGGAGAGAGGGGATAGACATCCACTATCTGTTGTCTCTTGCAGTACAATAATTATGTGTGACCAAATGCAGGTAGTAGGAGCAAGGTACAAAACAAGAGAATGGGGGACACTTCTTGCTCACTGCAGCAGATCTGTGGAATTCTTCCACAACTCGTATTGGCCCCACCACTCATTTCTGCTGTTGTCTGGGACACCTGCAACTTCTGAGCAGCCTGTAAACACATTGTCTTCCTCACTGACTCTTTCCCACTGGTTACACATCATCAGGCTGGTTCTTGGCCTGCCTTTCCACAGTAACACCTCTTGGATTACTGGTCACGTCCATGCATATGCTGATATTTATGAAAAACCATTTCACAAATTAAAATTTCACTTGGGTCAAGAAGGTCAGGGAAATTTTAGTGAATTCCAACCCATCCTTTCCTCTAACTCACTTTAATTTTGCTTTTGAGATACAGGCAGTCTGTGAGTCTGTCCCTGTCCCCTTATGACACCTGTAACTGATTTATTTTCATCAGATGCTATTTCAAAGCTGATATTCATAAGCACAGTCAGGTCCTGTTTGGAAGAATGTCATCACAGATCTTCAATTTCTGAAGTTCTTGGTTTTTGTAGATAAAACTCACCTCCTTGTGTTTAAAAATATCATTTTTCCACCTTTTTATAGGTGACACCTACATTTCAGAAAGCCACAAAAACGAATATAGATGAAATACCAGACCTAGGCTACATGAAGAAAGTGTAAACAAATAGGTTTTTGCCATCTTAAATAGACCCTAAGCTGCTTTCACCTGTGCTCTCTTCACTTCTCCTGTTGAAATCGATTCACTGAAAAAATTGACCATTTAAATTCAAAATCCCTGGTTCCCTCAAGTATTCTCCATAATTTTGTATTTATGTAGCTGGAGATGTGTTGTTAAGCATTCTTTTAGGGCTTTTAAAACTCTGGCATATTTCTGGAAACACATATTTCAAATACCAGTGATTTGTCTACTGAAATGCAAGAAGTTGTTATCTATAACTCTGAAAAAAAAAATATTTTATCAAACATTCTGCTACTTAACGTATGATTCAACCTCATAATGGAGATTATGTCTTTGATTAGGAGCTTATGTTCAGAGGATAGAATGGGCAAAATCATCCTGTGAGGCCCACAATGGTCAAAGACATATACAAGAACAGAGATTTTGTAAGACTCTCTGTTTGCTAGGCTGTCATTTCTACCCCTTTCTAGTCTGATTCATTTATGAACTGAATGTGGTATCTGGCATGCATGCCTAGTTATACCTATTGAAGACAGTTGCTGGAGTTGTGAAGCTGATAGGAAGAATCATTTTTATGCATTTTTATGCATTCTTTTCTCCACCTCAAGCCTAAAATTCCCTTTTTATCTAAAAGTCCAAATCATGTAAGATTCAATAAGAAAATGAGAGAGTATTTTTCTGTGACTACATTTTTTTCGGTGCTTCTAGTCTGGAATATCTCACTGTTTTACAGACCTTTAATGCATTTGCCTCAGTGACATTTGGAAGGCAAGGGGCTCAAAGCTTGCTGATGGAGGCACTCTGGGACTGGGGCAAAGCCATGTCCTGTTGGATATCACAAACTTTTGGAACATCTCCAGGCAATATCCATCAATCCATCTGCAGGTCTTTTAATACAAAAAAGGTCCAGACTTCTAGTGTGGGATGTGGAGAAAGCTGAGGATGATGGCAAATTTAGGAACCCAAAGGGATGCACCATCAGTCAGAAATCAGCAGTCTGATTTGCACTGCATCTAAGTACCAAATCAAGGTCCACAACCCATCTAAGGAGGACCGAGTTTATATTAGTCTTTTGTATATATAGAGACTTCATTAATGAACCTGATGCAGTGAAAATCTCTGATACTGTCATGGCAGGAGATTTTGTTTTAATTATTATATGTGATTTTGTAATTTCATTTGTAAAATTATTGCAACATTAAAAGATGAAATTATATTCTAAGTCTCTTAAGAACTCAATTTTATTACACTTTTATTACTTTGTAATTATATGATATTTTATTATTCAAAATTAGAAATTATTAGAAATAATTTTATGATTACCCTCTTTTAAAATATGATCATTTTACTCCTTCATCACTTTATCTTACAACCATCCTACACATCCAGTGGAAAGTGAAAGACTGCAAGCATTTTGAGTGTAAGATGATAAGGCATCAAAGATGATGCTGAAATTTTTTCACTTTAGCTGTAACCTGCCTTACAGAATTAACGAAGCAGCTTCTGGTGACAGAAGATAGTTCAAAGCAAAACTCTAGTTATGAAAACAGCTTTTGTGGAGGGCTCGTGCTTAATATGAGTTATGTCACAACTGTCTGCAAGATCAGGAACCGTGTGAGAGGAGGTGGTGAATCTGTCTGGTGCTAATTGTTCCATTTGCTCGTAGCAACGTGAATCACAGGCAATCCTATTGAAATCAGAAGCAACACTTTTGTTATGGAGATCTGAGACAGGTTTCAAACCTGAGCAAGGCGCAGTCATCCATCTTACAGCACCCAGGGAAACAGATGTTTTCCTAAGTACAGGAGACAAGTGAAATGGTCCATGTTGCATATGAGAGCTTGAACCACCTTAAATGATTAGTTTTCTCTTTTTTTTTTGTTTGTTTGTATTTACTGTTTGCTTTCATGTGTTTTCATCTGTGTTTTTATTAGAGAAAGTGCCCTTGTTGAGTTATATTAACATTTTCCATTGTTCTCCAGACTTTGATATTATACATGAAAACATTTGTTCTTTGTCTCAACTCACTCCTGAGTCCTGTTACAATCAAAATAGAATAAGAAATCATACTGTGATCTACTGAAGTTGATAGAAATGCAAAGGCAGGGAAGCAGGGTGGGTAGGGATGTTTCCACCCTACCCTAAAGAGATACTAACCTGAAAGACGAGAGTGATTTTAACTACTGCTCTGCCACTGAACACACACACTTTGTGATCAAGAGCATGATCTTTCTGATCTGTGAGACATTGCAATAAGGACAGAACTAAACCCTGGTGAGGATATCAGCCTTCATAGTTTGGACCTCACACTGAATGGCAGGTCTCAGAAGAAAGGGGACTTGCATCCAGATGTCTTCAAGTGTGTTATCAACAATCAGATAATTTGTCGCACTGTATATTCATTCTGTCTGCCCCACATTCAAACAAGAGAAAGGCAGAATTTTAGACATATGGCTTTCACCTTAAACTACAAGCAATCACAAAAATAAAATCTTCATAAAAATCCAGTGTAATATTATATTCTGGTGGGCACAGACTGTTCCTCCTAGATGCAAAACACCAATTTGAAAATTCAAGCAATTTTTTACTCTCCGTTTTCTCTCCACTGTTTTCATATCTGTATTTTCACTCATGGCTTCACCTCATTTATAGATAACTAGAGGATAAACTTCAGTGGAACCTGATGCTTTTATAAAATCCTAGGTAATATTCTGCACAAATGGTACAACTTCTTTTCACTTTGGAATGGATTGAATGAAATGTACTATCAAATTATTAGAAACAAAAAGAAAGCACAGTGACTTCCAAATTGTGAAACTGTTATATGGCAGTGTCCCTAGAGAACATACAACTGCTAGGATTGCCCTGATTGTGCTCCTTTTTAGTTTTTAACTGGCAGAAAATATAATCTCTGTTTATTAATTTCCTCGTAGCTATTCTGTGTTTCAGAGTGGTATCTGAAGTTGTGCGATGCGGTGCAGTACATCACCTGGGTATGAATACTTTTCAGGGAAGCTCAAATCACAGTGTGCAGTCAAAAGTCACACCGTCTCCAGCCATTCTTTCAAACCAAATGAGAATTTACCCATCAGGACCCGACATGCTGAGGTGGTTTCTCTATTTAGTGCCATAGCTGACATACATAGGAGGGCAGGAGTATTCACATCCATCAGAACTGTGCTTAAAAAGCAGAGAGATTTTGGCATTGCGTGTTAATGCTTTTGATCTCAGCACAAGCCAATTACCACTCTGTCTTGCTCTATCTTTCTTTTCCTTAGGTGCTGATGGAAGTGCCCCTTGCCAAAGAGGTTTGCCAAGCTGAAAGTGAAAAATGAAAAGCTCTCCTGCTATAATAGTATCGGCACTTGCATCACCATTTATTTGAAAGGTGGTTATGTTGCTTTTAAGGGAGAATTTGTTCCTAAAGTAACTGCTATATTTGCTACTATAAAAGAAGTTGCTATATCCTGAGAACAACAGCAAGTAGGCTAAAGTGTAAACTCTCAGTATTTTGTTTCATATCATCAGTGCAGGTGATGTTTGGTTAAAAACGAAACACTCTGAAAACAACCATGGTTTAATTTTCATCTTTCCTCACTCGTTAAGTTTTCTGAGACGGGATACAGAGGAGGGGAAAGATGAACTTTTAAAATAACAATCTGAAAGCACTTGGAGGACTCCCTGTTACAGCTATGTCTATCTTACTACCTTAAACATACATCTCCCACACACTAACCCAAGGGCTGCAGAGCACCCTACTCTGTCTGTAGACAAGCAGAGTTTCTTTGGATGACACAAGTGCTCTGCATGCACACACACATATACACAGATTTACACTACACTTGGTTCCATCCAAGTGCCTCCAACTGGTGCAGATTATGCTTAATGGAGTCAAAGGGGCAGCCTATAAATTGATTCCAGTAAGTGCTGAATCAAATGGTCAGAGAGGGCTCAGGATATATTGCATGCACAAGCAAAAGTGAATTTACTATCAGCAACATGGATCATTTGATCACATCCAGTGTTACCACTTCTGAAAAGAGCAAAACAAGAGAAACCGACCCCCGAATCCCATTCCACCTGCAAGTTGTTTTCCCACATCCCTACTAATCCCATGTGGAGAAATCAGATGAACCAAACATTGAGTTTTGAATAAATAATGATTCACCCCAAAGAAATTATCTACCAGCACTCACATATTTTTTTCAGATTAATCAACTGAAATTATGGGTCAGGTCTTCTAGTTGCTAGGACCATTTCGGCTTTTGGTGGAGGAAGGAGATAATTTTGTATTTTTCAAAAGATGAACTTTTGATTTTGACCAATTTAGTATGATTAAAACTGCAAATTGCTTTTGTATTGTATTCCAAAGCCGATTCATTTCATGCTTAATTATGTGTCTAAACTGGGAGTATTGCCAGTGATTGTCTTTATGTAAACAGAAGCCTATATGTTTAGAAAAATGGAATGAAAACACCACCAGTAAAGAAAGATCAATAATGTTCTCTTTTCCTGGTGCTCCAAAGACCTATATCTTTTTATAATTGAGTGTAAGGGCCAAATTTTCAATTGATAAAAATCAATACAGTACTTGAGGCTTACGAGAAGTTCCAGGACTGTAGATATCTCGTGGGAAAAGGACTTGAATGGCAAATTTAAGGTATTCTTAGCCATATTCTCCCAGAATCTCTAAGTACAGAGATTTCAATAGCACTCTTCAACTTGCTGATGTCCATAAAATTACAAGAATCGAGTACAAATCATCCTGGGATCGTGAATTGCAGGGTTAGTGTCATATGGTGACAAAATGAAGGGCTCACCTGCCTACCTGGTACCATGAGTATATACAGCCCTGAATAAACTCATGGTCCAGAGCACACTCCTTCAGTAGAGCAGGCAAAAATCTGGAGAAGGGATGAGGCAGGAAAGTGATTTGAGCAAAGGTGTTTCAGTCTCTGTCCGACTAGTGTGTGTTCACAGTCATGGTCCAGATCCTCAGGAACTGCTGGGGCTCTTTGTGAAGCAGCACAGTGGCATAAACAGCGTTGCAGTGATGGGGAATTTACCTGAGGAACAGTGGAGCTCTGCCTCTTCAAAGCCCAGGAGGCATCACAAGTTTAAGACTAAACTTCTGGATATAAGAAAGGTGATGGAAGCACCTTCCCAAATCGTCTTTTGGACAGCAAAAACATTGATCTGTAAAGCAGTGGTGCTTATCTCAGGGGGAAGGATGTGAAGCTGGATTAGGGGTTATTGATTGCTTGGCAGAAAGTAGGTGGGATTTTCAAAACCTACTTGTGTAGCTCTGCTTCGTCAAAAATCACTGCAAGTTGGACATCTGCCTTCAGGATGAAATGAGCATGGTTAAGAGTGAAGAAGTCTGCAAATCTGCTTTGGGAAACAGTCTTTAGCACTTGGTGAACTAAAGTTGTCCTATTTTATTATATTCTTGGTCTTCTCCAGGAAGTGGAAGGCTAATGACCGATTATTAATTCTTTTCTCAATAAATTTGCAAAGTTGCAAGAACTGAGTGTATTTAAGAAAATTATTAATGAATTTAAGAAAATAACAGTCCTTCTGAAAAGGATTTTGATCTTCTGGAGTTAGCTTTTTTTCCAAATCAGAGTTATGACTGAGTACCATCAAAAATACTTCACAGATGAACTGGAACTGCATTTCTGCCCCTGAGCTATGACAGTATTGTGGTCCCTGGAGCCCCAACAATCCTTGGGCATGCTGGGATTGAGTCATGGATCTAGGAAATGTGGGAACCACATGTTTAGAGCTTAGTAGTCACCTTTCTCACTATGTCCAGGATTTCCTGTTTGTCTTAAACATCACAGTGAAGAAATTAGGAGCATTATTAAAATGGGTACTGACACTGGAGAAACACAATTTCCAGCATCTTGTGGGAATACTGTGAAAGCAACCACTGAGCTGGGACACCCATATCAGCATGTGGGTGCCCAGAAGTCACCTGGTCAGTTGACAGGAAGAGTGGCTGCTTATATTTGCTTGCATTTTCTAAACAAACACTTCTTCAAAACATTTAGATGCAAATGATTTTGAATTTCCCACTTTAAAAAATGCTCCAGGAGTTTTTTAAATCAAATTTCAAAGTTATTTTAACCTGAAAGCCAGAAAAAAATAATTAAAAGGCAATGAAATTGTCTCATGTTCCATGTGAGGGAAACTCCGTTTCCAAGTCACTCAAGTAACGTTGGGTTGTACAAAAGCCTATTCTCTAATATTCCTTGTCTGGCCAGAAGCAGAAATGAATTACAATTTCATAAGGTACCTCATTCTCATGACATTTCCAGGCCCTCTTTGAAAACTGATTAATATACAGTGAGTGCCCTGCTGTTAAAGTTCACTGTGTTATGATATTGATGTTCTACTTTCATATTTAGAGACAAAACATTGATTTGGAGAGCTTAATGGCTTATAGTAACCTGTTCTACCTGTTGGTGAGAAACACAGATTTATGATTAACATGTTAAATGATTAACAGTTCATTTACAGACCCTGTGCTTAATGAGAGAGAATACAAAAATAAAAACTTTTGGTAAATGGTCTGATTTTACACCTTCCATGTGGAGAAATTAATACTCTTTTTGCTTTATTATAATACTTGGTGAGTGGCCCAGTAACTCCTCTGTTCCTAAGTTGTATGATGCTTCTATTATTTACCTTTCTGTGCCCACAGACTAAGTTGAATGAGCTGTACATTTTAAAAATAAACTCAATGTGCCTTTCCATGCTTCTTTCCAGAATTGCGACAAATTGCTCCTCTATCTGTTTCACTCAACTGAATAGTTTGCAGTGATCAATAATATTACTTTCATCTACCTTTTTTTTTCTCCAGCAATGTCTTTATCATTTCCTCTTTCAAGTTGGGGAAATAAATGTGAAATAATCTCAAGCTTCCTCTCCCTAATGTATTTTTTTTCTAATTTTCCAAATGAATCCCTGTTTCTGGTCAAAGTCTAGCACAGTGCGATGAGTTCATTAGTTTTCTGGTGTGCATTCTCTGACTCACATTAAAGCACTAAAGGTCTTTGAGTTAGCAATAATTAGATGAGGTCATTAAAGCTACAATGAGATCACGATTGCCAGAAATGGCCTCACATTGTACAAAGTAAGGTCAAATCAGCTATAACCATTACTCATTTAGGGTTTTTAATTCATTACATATGCATTAAGTAAGAGTAGTGGGCAATCCACAGCTTAAGTTGAGTGAAATGCCCTATAACCTGTCATACACAGTATATTGTACACTGAGGGGAAAGTTGCATGGTGACATCTTTTATAGTAATTGTCTCTTACACATAGAAATTGTCACATGGACTAAAAGAGACTGGAACAAAAAGAAATGGCGGAGGGTGTCAATAACATTTTGAAGGAAAAGCAAGGCCAGAAAACAGAGGGTGCATGGTTTAAAGTCACCAGGAGCATGTTCCCAGGAAGACTCAAACTAAGAGATGAGGCTCCCAAGAAAGAGAGGCTCAGACGTTCCTCAGATCTACAGCTGACATGAAAACCATGGAAGTCCACAGTGTCTGTACAGAGCAAGGCATTGCCTTGGTTTGTCTTGTTGGAAGGTACCAGCATTACTTGAGCAGTATGAGAAATCCATGCTCCTTCATCACATTTGCCTTTATCCCATGGACACCTCTCCAGACAAAGTGAACAGTCAGTCCATCTGGCAAAAATAGATGGATTAGATTTCTTTTGCATAGGAATGGGTGCTAAACCCATTCTTTAAGGACAGGTGTTCATTGTGAGCACATAGGAACCTGGTGAGGGAAGGTAGAACCTTTTCTGTTTATTTCTCATTTTCTAAACTGCCGAAAAGCAACTTTAAACCAAGCCTCTCCATGGCAATAGATAACCCAAATCAAGCTGAACAAACAGTTAAGTGGGAGAATAGCCAGAAGAGGAGAAAATCAATATACTAATTAATGTAGCAATTGCTTCCAGAAGTGTCTATCACAGAAATCTGAACTGGTTTTGTGTGGTTTCTGGTTACCTCTCTCCTCCTCTTCGTCACACTCTGCTGATTAGAGACACAATGGAAAAATGACCCTTCCAGCACTATAACACACCGTGTTCCTTCAGCACCGTGCAACAGGCAATGCGCTCAGTGAGAGCAGGACCAGTCACTGAGCACTTCATAGCAGCTCTCACCTCTGATGCACTAAAGTCTGCAAGAAATTTAAGGCTCCATTTCATCTGCTTTCACTGTGAAATGACTCCTCCCTAGATTATAAGTGACAACCTCACCTACATGTCAAGGCTGAGGAGACACATGAAATTACATGTCCGTTCTTGGCTATGCCAGAGGAAGGAAAAATGCCTTCTTTTACAGCTACAGTCCAGTCATGAGGTATAGACCAGAGCCTCTGCCTGAAAATCCAAATTAGCTGTGGCCAGGAGTGTGAGCATGTTATCCAGGGAACTGACTCTCAATAAGTTGCTGTCCACAACTTCTCCCACCCTCTGGAAAGACTTCCTGCCAGGAGGGGCTGAACTCCACTTGCTGGTTGTAAACATTCACAGACCCAGGTTTTGCTTTCAGGTAATTCCTAACTGCATTGTCCCTGTAACTGAAGTAATTAACAGTCCTAACAAGCAGTGACGTATGAATTTCCTTGCAGCTATACCTGCATTATGAAAAAAAATGATAGTTACTCAAGAGCTCTTGACTTGCAGAGGCCCTTTTGTCTGTGTACAGAGTCCCTCTGAATGACTGTGGGAAATCACACAGCTCTCTTCTGCGCAGTCAGGTTGAGAAGTGCTGTCCACACTCTAAACCCCTCTTTTTGCCTCTTGTTTTAGTAGAGGAGTACAGTCTTTTTCTGAAAATACTGAGACTGTTGGATGCAGATTCTAGAGTGTGCAGTGAATTTTGGTCCACCTAGGGATGATTTGGGACCAGTCAGTGTCACCTCCAAAGCCCAGATTATATGGCTCAGCTTGCACAAGAGCTGCCAGTGTCCCCAGAGAGCAAGCAATTAGAGTTTTACCAGCAATAACCTGAAAAGATGCTTCACAGATCTGTGTCTAGGAGTTTGCCCTTTTTATTTCCAAACTTGCTTGACTGATGATGAGGAAAGGACGTGGCAATAAAATCGCAAATGGAGGAGACTGTATATTTGGCATGCTAATGCTTTTCTGACATTTCAGCTGCCCTGAGGATCTACTTCTTTGTGGTAGAGAGCCAAGTGTTGGAGTTTTTTTTCCCCGAGTTTTTCTTCCTGTGAAGAGGTAAGTCATTAATGCTAATAGATCCTAAAATATCCACAGTGATGGAAAAAAATGTTTTGCTTTACTTTGTGTAGTAGAACTTATGTGCAAATAAATAAGCATCCAGGTTCATTAGCATTGATGTGTTAGCCTGAAAGGGAAAAAGAGAATATAAGGAGCTAATGTTGTTTGTCCTGTAATCCATCTTCCATGTCACTGAGGGGAAAGAAACCTTTCTTAAATTTCCAATCAATCTTCCTGACCTTTTTATATCATTTGCATCTTTAAACAGATTTTTTTTGTTGTTGTTTTGAAGTTTCGCCTTGATATTTCACTTACAAAAAAAAAAAAAATGCTTTCCCTTAGAAATCTCTGCTTCCAAACGCCTCAGCTCAGATATAGGTCTTTACAGCCCCAACAGGAATACTCAGCATTTGCTATTTTGCCACTGTAGCAGCAATCCAAGGCTTTATTTAAAGTGAACCTGAAGTGATGTCCTGGGGTCAAACACAGTGCTCGTTCAGCCTAAAAGAGAAGCAGGGGTCGGGGGACCTGAGGACCCACACAGAGCTGGTTGCTCAGTTTTCTTCCCTCACACAGGTTGAGTAATTTTTGGAGATACAAGTTTTACTACTCTGCAGGTATGACTTTTCTATTTTAGCTTGGGTTTGGCTTTTTTTTTTTTGCAGAGCTATGCCTTATTTGCACAGTTAATAACAGATAGACCATGTCTTGACACTGTCACCCTAAAACAAAGATACACTAGGTTCACAGTAGCAGAGCAAATAGAGGTAGTTGATATAATAGAAAACATAAACACATTTACACATTCAGCATTTGTACACTGACAATTACAATTTGTGCACAGCTTCCAATGGCCCATGAAATTCTTCAAGTATGTACTTAAAAGTGTAAGAGTATAAGGGCAAGTCGAAGAGACACAAAAGTTACTTTGTCAGCTGTGGCAACTGTCTGTTGTTACCAAGGGCAATGTAAGTAATATTAGTAAATAAGGCTACTGCAAGCATTGTTTTAATTAATCTGCTAGAACAAAATTGCTTAGTTTATTAGTAGTAAAAAAGCAGATCTGGCTAAAAGATAAAAGGATAAAACAACAACCATTGTACTATTATAAAACACACCCACTACTTCTCTGTTTCTAGAAAAAAACCCAAATAAGCCCGTCTTTCACCCTTTCATACCAGTTTCCATTCTTGCAGGAATTCTGTCAGAAAAGCAGAGGCGAGTTGCCCAGCTGAGCTCCCAGAAACAACGCACCAGTCTTCTCAGGAAAGAAAGCACTCTGGCTTGAAAGCTTTAGGAGCTGGCTTTGAGGATTTCACACCAACAGATAGCTATACTCAGATTTTTTGATCTCTGTTCTGCTTGCACGCAGTCTGCAGCAAATCCTCACCCTGCTATCCAACAAAGAGTTCATCTGAGTCCATATGAATTGCATTTGAGGTTGTAATTACTGGGGAGGGAGAGAAGGAGTGCAGAATTGCCCATAAAATCCAGCTCTTAAAATTACACCCCACAGAACAGTAGGAGCTGGCTGTAGAATCACAGGACGTGAATGAGGTGTGATATTAAATAACTCCCAAACCAAATTTCTGTAGGAAGCTGCAAAAATGAAAGTTTTGCCAGTTTTTTCTCAGGCTTCTGAAAAGTGAGAGGCAGCTTACCAACACATAGAAGAAGAAGAATCTGCTGTATTTGTGACCGTTATCGTGACACTGACTCAGCATTCAGATCTTTTTGGTGATATTAAATGGGATGGAAGCGGGCAAGGGGACCTTCACAAGCAGAATTGCTGCTCCTGCTTCTTCTGCTTATCTCTCTGATTTCCTTTGCAAGAAAGGAGACTTGGGAAGTGGCTTTAAAAACCTGACATACAAAATGTATCCCGTGTGACAGTGTGCTGTGGAAAATTATCATCAGTAGAATTATACATGCTGAATCCCCCAAAACAGCTAAAGAGCCAGGAGAATATGAGACTGTCATTACCCTGTCTCCCTCCCTCTTCTTTGGAGCATAAACCTCTGCCAGACACTCAGGCAGAACAAAACACTTAATCAGTGTTAAGGATGCATCTGGTACCCTCAGAGAGATGAGCTGTTCATTTATGCTTGTTTACAATATGTTTATAAACATTAGTGGACAGGAATAGATTACCCCAGTTTACTGCCACATAAAAAAGTCAGCTGCTTACGTTTCCCATCATATCTATGTGCTTTTCTTTTACATTACTCAAGTGGTACCTTATGGCAAGTAATCTATGTGAATTAGGCCAGAAATCAGGAGCGTCCCAGTAGAATTTATACTGTTTTCCCTATAATTATCTCTAAAGTATTACCTTTGGATCAAACCCTTATCCAAGATGCTTAATTTTCCTTGCCATCTCAATTGTTTTACTTAATTTTATTTTTTTTCCCTGTGGTCCATGAAGAAATAACATTGGTTTTATGTTCTAGATGATTTTTTGAACAGTAATAGAAAAAGTGGTGTTGTGATGACACTCCTCCCTATGTCAAATGCTCATACCTAACCAAAGAAAGCAGCCTTTGTAAAGGAAATTTTTAATTTTATTTTCCTTATTTTAAAACACAGATTATCCAGGCATGTTCCCTCTTTACACTTTGCACTTTACAGAGACGTGGGAAAATAGAGTAACTCTGCAGCTCTCGTCATGTACCAAACCACTGGGTCCTCTGATGTATTGTGAGAAGACAGGACTGCTTCCAAGTCCTGGAAGGAGCCCTGCTCTGCCATTTTACATCTCACTTCACCTGTTGGTTCTCTCTATTTTCTTCATCTTTTGTATGACTATGAGATTTTTAGGACTCTATTGTGTCATTTTAAGCCTTTGAATTGTACATCAAGATCCTCGACTTGAGTTTAATAATAGAATCATATAATCATAGAACCATAGAATGGTTTGGGTTGGAAGGGACCTAAAAGACTATCTAGTTCCAATCCCTCTGTTATGGGCAGGGACAACCTCCCCTAGACCAGGTTGCTCAAAGCCACATCCAGCCTGACCTTCAGCACTGCCAGGGATGGGGCATCCACAACTTTTCTGGGTGACCTGTTCCAGTGTCTCACCACTTTCACAGTAAAGAGTTTCTTCCTAATATCTAATCTAAATCTATTCTCCTTCAGTTTAAGGCCATTCCCCCTTGTGCTATCACTACATACCATTGTGAAAAGCCCCTCTACAGCCTTCGTGTAAGCCCCCTTTTGATAATGGAAGGTGCTATAAGATCTCCCTGGAGCCTTCTCTTCTCGAAGCTAAACACCTGCAACTCTCTCAGCCTGTCTTCACAGGGGAGGTGTTGCAGCTCAGTGATCAGCTCAGTGGTTCTCTTCTGGACTCCTTCCAAGAGGACCACATGTTTCTTGTCCTTAGGGCCCCAGAGCTGGACACAGTACTTCATGTTGGGTATCTCAAGAGCAGAGTAGAGGGTGAGAACCACCTCCCTCAATATGCTGGCTACACTTTTCATAATGCAGCCCAGGATGTGGTTGGCCTTCTGGCCTGCAGGCACACATTGTCAGGTCAATAATCATATTCAGGGTAAGAATACATATGGTTGCTAAACACTGATGTAATGAAGGAGAAATAAATTGAAAGAAGACAGTGGAGCAGATTTCAAGGACAGGGAATGTGATGGGCCAGGTGACCACCTGGTTATAAATCAATACAATTGCTTTGGGGGAGGATCTGCTTCATTGATGAGAGACTGTAACACCAAATATTTGGCCAAAGGTTGCTATGATGTGTGTAAACCCATTTATAGGCCTTGCATAAAAAGGTGTAGCCAGCTACAGCTTCTTCTCCCTGATCAGATATTTGCCACAGACCCTTCCAGGATGAGGTCATCATTTTCATTTTGTTGGCTGAAAATCAGGTATTGTAAGGAGTAGCATCATATCTTTTATTAGATCAGCATTTTAAATGATCCAGCAATCCCATCAATCAAAAATGGCCATGAGCCTGGTCTCCTCTAATGGGGTTCCCTGAGTTGCCATCAGGTAGTACTTGCTTAGCAAATCAGACATGAGAGTGAGACTCACAGAGAACCAAACGTAGCAAATTCCAGAACAAGGTTATGGGCCATATGGAAAAGGCAACCCAGGCAAAGTGCACAATGAAATTCGCAGCCATATCCTCTCTCACACGCACTTGCACACACACGGAGCCAGTTCTGAATCATCAGTATTGTGACAA
>NW_021940750.1:33933557-33951299 GCF_001715985.3 Manacus vitellinus | reverse complement strand
GTGGGTTTAGTGGCTGGGTTGGTGGGTTGTTTTTTCCCTCCTCCTTCTCCTCCTCCTCCGGGGTGAGCGCAAGGAGGAAAAAGCTACCAGTGAAGTCAGTTTAGGAGGGAAGATAGGCACGGGGAAAAAAAAAAAAAAAAGGAGAGGGGAAGGTGAAAAAAAGGGAAAGCCTGAGGGAGCAGCAGAGGTAAAGCACTTTCCGGAAGGGATCCGGCCTTTCACTCTTTCACTCGTCCAAAAAACTTCCCCCTCTTTTCTCCCCCGTGCTTAATTTTACGTGTAGTGGGTGCAGACGGCAGGACGGAGCGAGCTCTTCCTCATCGAGGGGTCGAGACACGGGTACCCGATGGCTCCCCGGAGCAGGCAGCCCTCACTGCAGGCTACCTCTCCAGCCGCCCCCTCCGCCACGTGTCCCAGCCTGGGGGCCGGGGCAGAGCCCTTGGATCGGGGGTCTCCGTCAAGGCGTGGCCCGTCCCGTCGGGGCGGGCAGGATGACTGAGGCTCCCCGGAGAAGCGAGGAGGGGGCTCTGAGCAAAGCGCTAATCCCTTCCCGAGTTCTTTCTCGCTAGACAAATAATCCCCCCCTGACAAAAGCATTATCCAGCTTCATATCGCCTGCAGTGAAAGGGAGTTGAATAATCTGTTTAGCCCGGCTCCGCGGGGCAGCCCCGCCCGGACACCGGGTGCTGCTGGGCGGGGGGTGGGGGTCCCGCTCCTCCCACCGCAACTGCGTCCTGGGCAGGGCTGAAGTCCGGGGGTGAACTGCGAGATGGTGGGTGCTTCGGGGAGGAGGGAGGGAAGGAGGAAAGGAAGGATAGAGATGAGGAAAGGGAAGAGGAATGGAGGAAGGGAAGAGAGGGAGGGAGGGACAATGGAAAAGTAAGTAGAGGAAGAGAGAAGAGAGAAAGAAGAGAGAACAGAGGGAAGAGAGATGTCCTAAGTCTCTATGGCCATGAAAGGACATCGTAGCTTATCTTTACTCTGAATTTACTGGGTTGTCTGTTCTGGGATTCCAGCTAATGATGATCCTGTGTTAGACGAAGGAAGTGGGTTAATGAGTGTCTCTGTAGGATGGAGGTACACAGATGTCACTGGCAGGCACAGAAGCAGTGCTGGAGGGAGCACAGGGGGATGAGAATAGTGAGATGCTTACAGCAAAGGTGCAAGGATTTGTTTGGTTCCTCAGTGCATCCCTTCCTGATGTAGACATCAGACCAGAGATGTGCTAATGTGTTACCTGGTCCCTGAACCCACCCAGGAATGGTGTTTGCAGGGACTCAGTCCCCGTGACACCTTGCACAGACTCATCCTCTCACTCCCCAACAACCCTGTCCCAGCCTCCTGTCTTGCTGTGCACCACTATGCATTCAAAGTCTTCCATCACCCTCTGCTGCACAAGAGGAACATTCCCCTGCTCCAGAACATCCCTGGGCTTGGAAGGTGTCACATTATCAAGGCATTGTGAAGAAGTGAGTGAAGGGGAGGGCAGAAGGAAAAGCTATTCAAGCAAAACGGTGGTATGGACAACAATCCAGGTAAAAAGTGTCCCCACCTAGGCACTCAGCTCAGGTGTTCAGCATGAAGTAGAACAGCGCCCATCCCCAGAAGCATGAAATGTCACTTCCCATGCATTGGGGTCTTTCCCACCTCGGCTTGGAAACTTCCAAGGGTAGAGACAAACTCAGCCAGGCCAGAGAGGCTTGTTGCCTTCTTTGGAGAAGGCCTGAGGCATCTACCTCCATCCCCCACATCTTCAGGCCAACCAAATTTAAGCACTCACACCACTCTGTTCTGGCCTCAAGGAGAGCCCACGTCTTCACTGCCCTTAGGTTTCTGGCCCACCAGGTCTCCCTTCCACACCACAGTTTGTCCCTCCTCCCTGACTCTTGGCAAAGACCTTGGGAAGGTCTGGGTCTAAAACGAGCACTGAGGGTCCCTGTGCAACCCTAACCCCACCCCTAGTTCTGGAGTCTCCCTTTAATCACCTCTATTAAAGCAAATATCTCTCCACCCCACTGCCCTCAGGTGTCTTGCTGATAAACAAGCTGAAGGAAAAGTTATTACCTTTTATTCACGGTGTCTAAACTAAAGTAAAACATCAACAGGGTGACTGTACATAATAATAGACTAGATAAAGTCCATTTTTCTTGGGCCCTCTGAAAGCGATCCCCAAGCATTAGAACGGGTCTCTTAATAAATATCTTATCTCCCCGCCACAGAGCCCTGGCTGCAGATAACCAGACAGCCATTACTGTTCCTCTGAAATAACCCCATTTCCATCAGGGCCACTTCAAACAGGCTACTCTTTAAAGACCACCCTCCTTCCTCCCCGAGGGGAGGTGGGAGAAGGCTCAAACCTCTCAGAGTGGGGGATTTCATCCAAGTCCCTAAGCAAGGTATGAGGTTACTGCATTGCAATGCATTCCCATCCACAAGTAACCAAGGCATTCCCTCTGCAAACCACAAGTATAAATCCATCCCACTTGTGCCCTGCTTTGGGGTGAGTAGTGCTGGGCTCCACAGTTCTGTTCCCCTGGGCTCGCTCTGCAAGCAGAGAGAAAGTTGGCCAGGAGATCAGGGACACGGCAGGCAGCTGCCATCTCCTCGAGGGAAATGGCCTTCCCATGTGTGCATCACAGGCTGCAAGGTGATGCTGTACAGCTTGCACTGGACTCCCTTATTAATGCACCATACAGGTGATAGTGGATTTGTTAAGTATATTGCTGCGATTTCACATTTAATTTACTAAGAATACAATGGTTTGGGCTAGAGGACCCAAGGGAAATCTAGGCAACAGTGAGCAAAAATCCATGAAATTCAATGTAGCACACTAATCATGGAGGCATTATAGTATTAATTGCTATAATGATATACTTCTAATCCTATCTTACACTGTGCCACATAATTTCATTGGGTAAGAGAGGAAAGGAATTAAATTTAGTTCAATACAGGCAAGTGTGTAACTTAATAGAGTAGTTTGACTCTGGCACACTCAGGAGTTTAGGACTAATGTCACACAACACAGTCAGCAGCCGGGAAGAAGGTCAGCACAAGACTTTTAACACCCTCACTGAAATCTGGAAGCAATATGGAAAAGTGTTAGATTTCTGCTTTTCGAGAGGCAACCTGGCCATATAAAGGATAATTAGAGTTCGTTGCAAAGATGATTTATCATGTCTATCATTGTGCTTGAAAAGGCTAGGTCACCCATGAATGCTGATGAAATTTCAAAGATCTACTCCCCAAGGACTTTCTACATCTGCTGCCCTCTGAGATGGGGAAATAGCCCAGGGCAAGCTTCTCATTAATACCGCAGGAAAATATAAGCATTTTGTCTGACATAACATTTTTCTTCAGTATTATACCTGACATGATCAGATCTTTAAATAACGTGGTAATAGGGCTCACTTTAAAGTTCATGTACTTGGTGTTGCGTCCCCCCTTCCCGTTCTTCACCTTCACCCTCCCCCCCCCGGTTTCATCTAGGTAGTAGCTCTCTCTAACAAGGCAGCGTTTTGACCCGAAACACACTTTCTCCCGTAACAAATATTGTGTGAGGTGGGCGGAGGTGGTAAAAGTAGCTTTTGATCTTGTTTGTATAATATGCAAGAGGACATCAAAGCGAGGGAAGAGGGGGAGGGAGGGAAAGGAAAGCAGAGCAGAAATAACCCTAGTCAGTGGAACACCAAATAGCTCATGAATAGCTAAATAAAACATAATTAGGAAAACACGATAAATGAGTGGTTCTTTAAAGAGGGCGATGGCGGAGCGCGCTGGGAGGGCGGCCAGGGAAGGCGGGCACGGCCCGATTCAAAGCCATCCCCGAGGCGACAGAAGCGGGGCCCGGACCGCGGAGGAGGGGCAGCAGGATCCCTCGGGTAGCCCCCTCGCCGCCGCCCCGGAGGCGGCTTTCCCCGTCCTCATGCACTGTCGGGCCGGAGCCGCCAGGACAATGAGGGCGGCGGAAGGGCTGGGTGGGGGTTCCGGCGGGTGTCCGGACCCGCTCCCTGCGGGCTGCGTCCGGGGATAAGGGAGCTGGTCTTCCCGCGCGGGACGCGCTCCAGGTTTCGGGGCTGTTCCGGTCGCTCGGTTCCAGGGGCGTTGAGGTGGGCGGGCCGGGGGGGCGCGCGGGGGAGGTGCTGGGAGCCGCGGGGGCGCCGGTTTGTTTTGGGTTGGTTTGTTTGTTTGCTGTGTGGCCTCCCCTTTATGTCGATCAGGCCGACGCTGGGTTTAATTGATCTGCGGGGCGGGCAGTTGAGACCATCAAGAGAAACTTCAGCCCTTGCAGAGTGTGGAGAAAATAATGATCGTATCGGTTGAAACCAGCGTGAAACGCAAACACAGCCACCTCCCCCCGCTCCTTCCCCCGCGCAGGTGGGGATGCGGCCACCCCAGAGACCCGGGGGTGTCCCGGTGAAGCTGCAGGGCTAGATCGACCGCATGGGACATCCCTGGGGCCGGGGGGGATGTTCGGAGGAGACCCTGGCCCTCTTCCCGTCGCCAGTTGCAGTCTGAGGGCTGTGAGAGGGACGATGCCGGGTCCTCGGTGACACTGCAGTGGCTCTGAGGGCAGGATGCGCCTGCACCAGAAGGGACGGAGAGGACACATGGAGAAGGGTGGTTAAATTCAGCCCCCGAGGCAGATTTCCTTTCTGTCTCCCAGGTGAGCCAGGCTGGTCAACTCCATCCCGACTCTGGGTAGTTCTCCCTCCAGCTCTGCACTTGGGTAATTCTTCCCCACAACCCTGCAGCTCTGCCCTCTGCTCATTTCAACGATGCTTCCTTGCCACATCTGTTGTTCTGGGGGGTCAAGCCCAGGCTGCAGGACCCCTTTTCAGTTTCCACCACAGTAAGGGGGCCCCTAGCCATGCCAAGACCATGTCCTGTCTGCACTTGGGGCAAATTCAGGCTCCAGTGAGGATCTCATAAGTCTGGAGCAAAACAGGGGCTTAAGAAGGCCCTAAATTGTGACCTGCTGTGTAGGGAAGGGCTGGGTAAGGCAGTTCGGTGCAAGGGTTCTCCTGTCACTGCCTGGGCTTGGCAGCTCAGAGCAGATCTCGGATCTGCTCTGTCTCAATCTCTTGCCTTTTCCTGACCCTGTTCTCCAAGGGGAGATCAAAAACTCTCCTGTAAACAACTGGTGAAGGTCAGGGGAAGGAAAGCCTGACACCACTTAATGAAAGACAGTTACGGACAATCTTTTGCTCAGTTGTCCGTGTCTGGGAGGCGTGGGGATCTCTGTGTTCAAGCTTTTTAATTTCCATTCTAATTTGCAAGTCATAAAGAGAGACAGTATGCAGTCCATGGTCTCCCGTTTAATTTCTTGTCACCCTAATCGTGCCAGTTTAACCCTCACTTGCTTGCCTAGGTGCTTCTTATGCTCAGCCCTAGCTACAGTCTCCTCTGTGAAACAATCTACCCAGGTATATCAGCACTCTGCTTCCACGGTAGATCTGGGATTCTAATACTGGTCCAATGACTTCTGCCCAGATGCATTTGAGCAGCAACAGCCCGTAGGAAGAGCGGAAAACAAACAAACAAACAAACAAACAAGCAAAATCAAAGACAAACCAATGCCCACAACTGCCTCCTTTTCAATGTTTGGTTGGGTGGTTTTTAAAGGGGAGAGTAGGAGAGATGTTTACTTTTTCCATGCTCTGCCAGCCTGGTTAAACCGCCTTTTCCCTCGATGTGGGACACGCATCTGGAGAGTCGCCGGCAAGGATTTGCGGGACGGCGGGGTGGGCGCAAAGGCTGGTTCCCTTTCCGTGCTGCCGGGGGGGGGACGGGGATCCCGTGGCCCCTCCCCTGGCTGGATAGGGCGGCTGGCGGAGATTCAGCACCTTGGAGAGCGGCCCTGTGCCCGGCGGGGACGCCGCCGCCTTCCTCCGCCAGCGGCCGCTCCCTCTGCGGGGGAACCGGGCTCGGGAGAAGATGCCCGCACGGCTCCGCCTCAGTGGACGTGAAGGGCAGAGGTCAAAAAAAAAAGAGCTTCTGGCAGCAACTGGGTGTTGTGGCTTAGTCTCCTCGTGGGGAGCATCCCCCTAGAGGGATCCCGCGGGTTGCAAGGGATAGGGGGTGATGGACGCTCCCACAGGAGCGGGAACTCAGGGCACTGTTCTGCTCTCTCCCGTGACAGCTTGGTATTAACGAGCCCACACAAACAGCGTGAGAAGCAAGGAAAATCGCCTGTTCCTTAAACAAGGCAGCAGCCCCACCCTGGGGTGCCACGGGCAAACTTCACTCCATTGCAGAGGTGTGAACTGGCATTAACCAAATGCCCTCCTCTTCCTCCTCCTCTCAACAGTGGAGTGACTTCAGATGGACGGGAAACCCTCTCGGGGGGCTCCAAGAGCCCTGGGCAGCAAACAGGACCTGGGGGAGACTTAATGCATGAGGGAGGGCAAAGAGAAAGGGAACAAACCAGCACTGGCTTCTAGCCTTCAGCAAATAGTTCCCCATCTCCCCAGCATGGCACACATGGAAGTGTTCTCAGGGACAGTATGCTATGTGACAAAAGACTCGTTTAAAAAGGACAAGCATCAAGTTTTACACAGCTATATTTTCATCAAAGGTAAAATAGCATCACAACAAACACAAGAATACCCAAGGAGCTGCCACAGAAAGAATCAGCTTTGCTGGCCACGCACAGCAGAAGCATTGACAGCTTTTGTGACTTGAGAACATATCGAGCATGGCCCTGGAAGTGCAGCCTTCTCCCCTCCTTCATCCCCTCCTACAGAATGAAGGAACAAACATTGTAAGGAACAAAGTCAGGAAATGTGCTATGGGGAGCTCGGTGTGGCCTCGTATCGTATCTCTTCTCAGCTCACGTTTTCTGACTGGAGAAGTTGCTCTTTTATTTCCTTCACCATGCCAGATCTTGAGTGCATTTTTCTTATGGCCCCAACCTTTCTTATCACCTTATTAATTCTTTAACCAAGCAGAGAGACTCAATTTTCTAAATTAAATTTTTAAATGTATTTGTTTGAAAAGAGAAAATGGTGTATCTCAACGGAAAAGGGGCTGGTTTGCCAGCAAAGAGACATAGAACAGGGAAGGTGGGATTACATTTCATCAGCCGAGTGGATCCTCAGAGCAGGTATCACTCGCAGCAACAGGCAAGAACTTTTTGATTGAAAAACACCGGTGATCCTGAGAACCGCACCAGAGGCGCTGGAATCACAAACCCGGGGAAAGACACCCCCGAGTATTCATCCATCATCCATCAGCGCCGGTCGGTGCTCGGCGTTCCCGGCAGGTGGTGCTGCTCCGCCAGGAACCATCCGGGACCGGGCGCGGGGCTGAGGCACCGGGACATGAGGGACCTGAGTCGGGTGGGACAGGGAATACTCTCGTGGCAACTGCTGGGATGTGGCCATGCCTTCTGCACATCGGAAAAGGTCCTGATATTTCGCAGAATCACAGAGTGATTCGGGTTGGAAGGGCCACCTCGTCCAGCCTCCCTGCTCAGGCAGGATCCCGTGGCGCACATTTTTTGGGATTGTGTCCGGACAGCAAGAGGTTCCACAGCCTTTCTGTGTCAGTGCTCAGTCACCCACACAGTAAAGAAGTTCTTCCTCATGTTCAGGTGGCAGTTCCCACGTTCCAGTTTCCTCCTATTGCATCTCATCCTACTACTTGGCACCACCAAGAAGGGCCTGGCTTGACACCCTCCCTTCAGATACTCATATACATTGATGAGGTCCCCTCTCAGTTGTCCCTTCTCGAGGCTGAACAGGCCCAGCTCCCCCAGCCTTTCCTCATAAGAGAGATGGTCATTAGTGCAGCTCTCCACTGGACCCACTCTAGGAGCTCTATGTCTCTCTTGTACTGAGAGGCTCAGAACTGGACTCATTATCACACTCTGTGCCACTGATCAGAACCCCCTGAGACCTACCATTGAACCAGTTCTCACCTCACAGTGTCACAATAAACAAACCAAACAGCTGACAACCAATAGTGCTTTCCTTCTCTCCCCACCTCACCCCATCCCATCCTGTATGAGGGTCCTTTACAAAGGAAGTTTTAAAATCAAGTGGCTAGACCATCCAAGTCATTGAGTGATTTTCCTCAGAAAAACCTTCTTTTCCTAGTTATTCAACTTTTGCACTGAAGTTTGGCTGTAAATTTTTTATTCTCTGTCCTAGAATAGAAAGGGTGAAGACCTGAACCACTGTCAGGGTGCTGACAGCTTGAGAAGGAAAAGGAGAATTAATGCAGTTTTCTGTGAAACAAGGCAGAAAGGGGGTGTGAGAGCATCAGTCTTGCACATGGAAAACATTGCTGCAGAGCCTATGACACAAAAAGCGATGACAGGTTCTTGCAAAATATGACAGTTCAAACTACAAATGGCTCCCTAAACTGGAAAAGCACTCCCTCTGTACCCACTCAGACCCAGACATTTTCAAGCCACAAGTACTTGTACATGAGGCTGCTATGGGCTCACCAATGTATCTCTGGGCCATCCTAAACCAGTAGTCAACACACATGGAGGAAATGAAAAGCAGGACCAGCTCCAGTTACTGGCAAAATAAGCAGTTGTTTAGTGCAACAGGCAACCACACATGGCTAAATGACCCTGAGCTCCAGTGCCTCTATCTCCTTTGCCAAAGCTCTGGAAAGCCAGGCCTGAAGTTATGGACCCTTCTGTGGAAAAAGGGAAGATCTCTTTGGTTCTCTTATGAGCACATGTCCCCCACAACAGTAGAGACTCCAAGCCAGAACCTCTCCCCCAATATTTTTCTTTCCCATTGCAGAAGACACCTGGCCAATGCCCTTATTTATAGAACAATGTATCAAATTTTGGCTCCTCTGCCTGCATAGCTGAGAAGCCTTCAGTCAGCTCTGCTAAATGCATCAAGACAAAACAGTCCATCACACAACAGATGCAAATTGATCATTCAAACAAAGGAAAATTTTGTTTCCAGTGGGGGAGAATAGAATTCAGACACATCATCTTCAGAAGACTGAAACAATAACTGGGAGAGGCAATCTCCCTGGTTCACCGAGTCTGCTAACTAAACCATAACTGGGTCTAACCCGGAAAAACTAGCAACAGCTTTGAGCAACAGAGGGTACCTTCTCCTCTGATAACCCTTCTGGCAGGTGGCACTGGAGAAAAAAGTCAGAGTGAAACAAGATTTTGGAAATGCAGTCAGGAAGAAGATGTATGAAGATTAAAGGAGACATGAGAGAAAAGAGGGAAAGAAATATAGCAAGTGAAGGCAAAGGACAGAAAAAGTAGCATTCCCACACAGAGGAAGACACCTCAGTGGGAGAAAGATTAGGAATCAAACCTTCACTGAAAAAGATCCCAAAATAAATGAATTCCTAAGACACTCTCTTTTCTACGGCTTTCCTAACACATTCATCCTACATCCTGCACCAGAGCACCCATCCCCTTCTTGCTTTCCTTTCACCTTTTTTATCAAATGCACACAGAAACATGACTTAGTACAGCACATTAAACACCTTGCCTGGCTGCTTTCCTAGGCAAGTGCCTCCCCATGACAATCCTGCAGCAAGATACCCATCACCAATGCCAAGCCACCATTTATCTACTTCATGAGCAGCAAGAGCTTCCAGCTCCTTTGGCAACACAGCAGCTCCCCTGGCCCCACAATAACCTATTATTTTCAGCTCCTTAGTAGATCTTGCTCAGTTTCCAGTACACCATCAGGAATAAACCCAGTTTATACAAGGTTACACATACTCCCCGCAGATTTCCAGCCACTCAGAAGCCAGATTCACATCTAGAGGGGTGGTGATAGCAGTAAAATCTTCAGTTATACTGCTGACTTACCTTGGCAAAGACAGCAGTTTCCATTTTATCAACACCAATAACCCAAAAGCACCTAATGAAAGACCAAAGCCATCCGGATTAGAGCCTACAGCACCAGCACTTCTACAGTTCTGTCCTCCCTCCAGCTCCAGCTCAGATATGTAGAGTGACACAGCACATGCTATAGCCAAAAAAATGGCCCTTTGGTTTGTTGTTTTTTTTTTTAAACTAACAACTAACAACACACACATGAAGGAGGGGCACAGGAGTGGATGGTTTGCTGTTACAATTAGGTCAGCTCATAGTCTATTTTTTTTCCTTAACTTCCTCAGTTATATGAATGCTGGTATAGCTAAATGTGGCAAAACTGCTGCAGGCACACAGGTCCCAGAGATGTCTCCTCTTGTCTCTGAATGAACTTCTGTTCCAGGATAGAGCAGCTGCTACCAGCAATAAAGAATATCTCTTGCAGAAGGCTTAGCCTTAATGGAAGATTAAGAGCTTAAGTCAGCTCTTAATGGAAGATGGACAGCAACTTATTATTATTACCATTATATTCCAAAACTTTTTCAAGAGATTTTGTATAATAAGCTGGCTATAATCTTCATGCTCTTTCTGGAACTTGTGGTACATGGAAGACTATAAATACTTGCTCTTGGTAGGAAGCCACCTGAAGCCAGGTTGGTTCTCTCTCTTTCTATCAAAAAAATTACAGGTTTATGCAAACACATTCTGTATTTGTTTTTATTGATCAGTAAATAACAAGTAATGATAATGCATAGTTTTATGGAGCCATTTCCATAGGCTGAACCACCTGCCATAGAAACACTGGTCGCTCATCACTAAATAGCACCTGAAGTCACAGCTATATGGGCTCCAACTGACACCACCCCAGATGTGACGAGTAGTGGACAGTCCATGAATACTGGCAATGCCCATGTTCCTGGATGCTGACAGGCTGAAAGATGGAGTATTTTACATGTTGACTTTCTAGACCACTTAAAATTAGGTCTAAGTATGGATTTTGGAGCTAAATTTAGGCTTTGGGTCTGAGAAGGCATGACTTTTCCAGGAGGCTGGCCTCTTCTGGAATATTAGGTGCTTAACACACTGTCTGCACAAATATAAAAATCCAGTGTTTGTTTTTAAAGTAGTGTAGTCACTCCATTTTTTTCTTTAAACCCTCATTACCAAATGGAATGCATAAGAAGAGCCAGGAAAAATATGTTTGTATTTACTAGGGAAAGAAAAATAGAGAGAGAAGACACGAACAACATTATTATATGTGCTGAATCTCCTGTTTATTTTAGAAAGTCTGGAAATTGCCTTACTTTTTCAATTGGACCACATGTCCTTGTTAAAGATGTGTTCTACTCCAAACCATAAATATTCCGGGGACATTCTATTAGCAGTGTTATGCAAGATGGGGAACTAGATTATCCCAATGGAAGGTATTCACACTGCTTCCTAACACACATTTGATGTGAATCTTCTATATTCCCTCTCCAGCAAAGGGGATTCTGTCCAGGAGCCTTGCTACAGTCCTCTGTCCTTCCTTTGGAGAAGTCTGGGAAGATAAACTTCTCACACATGGCATCTAAAATTAGTGTCATGTGAATATCCTCTTCTGGCCTTATAAACTTTGAGTCTGTGAAAACAATAAAACACTATTCTTTAATTTGACATGAGCACAAAACTGCCTTTTACAATTGTACATCTGAATCTGGTTAGAGTGAGCCTGGGATGCCACTACTTTGACCTTTAGTATTTGGCAATGTGCTGCTGAGGTAGGAAGCCAACAGTGGTCCCCAGAGAAACCTGCACAATTCTGCTGAGTCCACATCAAGCTGTGGGAATATGGCTGGGAAGAGCATGGTCTGAAGAGGCAAGTTTACATCAAGGCTGCTGTGAGAGCAGAAGAATCAAATTGGAATCAAAACTCTGTCAGACCTCCTCCTAATTCTAAGTCACCTCATAGATCTCATCCATCTATCAGGGAGATTAAGGTGCCCAGGATCATGATCCACAGAAGTCATCATACTCCTCAGGAAGCTGATCTTGTGAGAAGAAAAATTCAGAAGGGAAGCTCAAGACACTGGAGAGAGAAAGGCTATAGTGCACAGAGCCACTTCTTCCTACTACAGATCCTCCCTTGCCTGGACCCAAACAGTTATGAATTCTGTCCCCAGGAAATAGAGTCACCAAGGGCACCTCTTTCCATATCTCTTGCTGCCAGAATTCAAACTGCACTTCTCCATAGCCCACCAAAAGTAAGTTTTCCATGAGTCAATCAAGCCTCACAAGCCTTGTGACCTAGTAATAGATCAGCAAAACACAGATTGGGCCAGACAGAATTTGGGACTGGGAATCACTGGTTTTACCTGAAATGACAAATGCACAGATCATTGTAGCAGTTTTAGCATCTTCTGTTTTTTTATTCTATTCCATCACTGTACACAAATAACTGGCGTTTTCCTGGGTTTAAGCCCATGTGAAAGAGAAAAGATTTGGCTTTCTGTTTAGATGTCATAATATTAATAGAGAACATCTTTAGAGGCTTATTACAATGCAATATTGCCAATTCAAACTATTAGGAAAATGAGGGGAAAGAAAGAGGACATAATGAATCATTCATCCCCACCCTTCAACAGAAATCACGAGAGTAAAAATGGCTTTGATTCCATTTGTTTACCAGTTTCTGAGCATTTCTGTGTCGTCAGAATACTATTTCAAACCCTTCTGCCACAATGGGAGCTAGGACCTGTCTTAAATAAAGACACTCAGTTATCTTTAAATCACACAAATCCTGAAGGTGCAGCATTTGGGGAAAAAGAGATCTAACAATGTAAGCTAAAAAAGTACTTGGAATGAAAACACCAGAGCAATTAATGAACTATCAACACTGAACAGGTTCATAAGGTTGACTGTGCTGCAAGACCCAGAAAAGATGACATTTGTTAGAACAGATTTAAAATGCCTGAAATGAAAAAAGGGCCAATTTGGTTATTAACCCATATCAGCTATGCAAAATATTCCTGGGAAAAAAAATTATCCAAACAAAAACCCACCCCCAAAAAGCAGCAGGGGCTTTGAGACCAGTTCCCCTAGTCCTGATTTCTAATGGAGTCAGCAAAAAAGCTACTGGCAAAAATAGCTCTGTGTAGGACTCACGAAATGTGATAACTAAATATTACTATAAATTTATTTCACCTTAACACCAAAACCAGCTCTACAGCTGTTTTATGATACTGTGAAGGTTAAACTACTACAGAACAAGTACTCCTGCATGCAGCTACTATAAAAGTGTCACTGAATTATTTCTAATTTTAGTGCCCGTTGTTCTAAAAATTGCTTCTTGTTGCACTCCAGGAAGCAAGAAAAAAGGTGAATTACATAAACCTAGCAGCTGAGGAACTACATGGACATAACTGATGGAGCAGAGCAGCTACAGGGTTTGTATTGGACTGAGACTGAGCAGGGACTCACAAGAGGGTTCAAGTCACCATGGTCCACAATGTGTAAGTCCCATGGCTGATTTAGTGATGCTGCCCCATTTTCTAGCAAATTAAGAGAAACAGGTACTTTTAAGGTAGAATGAGATTCATTTCAGCCACTCAGTTTAAGATGATGCATTGAATCACACCTGAGAATGGCCATCTGTCTGCACTAACCATAAAGTTAGTTCAGGCAACTAGAAATTTTATTTATCTTTTTTTTTCAAGTGAATTTTATCCAAGTGTCCAATAAAAGGTAAATTGGCACAACACTACTCCAGCTACAAATACTGCTACACCTCCACCCTGTGGGACTCAGATATGTGACAAAAAAAAAGGAGGGAAAGAAGCAAGAATAGTTGATATTACACCTTGATAATAGGCTTGTAGAAATTAGTGGTTTTGAAAGCCACTTCCTTTACTGGTATTCTCAAACACTATTTAAAAAAAACCCATATCTGTGTGCTGGATCTGTCTAAGAACATAAAAAGATGACATGAAGCCGTGTAAGCTAAAGGGAGATCTTCAGTTTGGAAATGACTTCAAGGTCATCGAGTTCAACCATTAACCCAGCATCACCTCTCTCACCCTGGACTCCCACAAACACTGCAGCAACTGAATAATTTTATTCTCAGAAATTGCTGGATACCATGAATACCTTTAAAATGAGCATCATGTAAATTCTAAATCACAGGTTGTCAGATAGGGGTTTTTTTGTTGAAGAAAGGAACCAAAACCAAACCAGTTAGCAAAGAAGTCACACCTTCATTGTTACCAAGCACAGACTTTGTCACCCCATTTATCTTATGGGGATGCTGTTACTGCTGATATGGGCAATTAACTGTATTTGGAAAATGCATTTTTCAAAAATTATCTGCATTCTCCATCATCAATTTTGAGCAGAAAATCACTTGCAGGGAGAAATAATTTCAAGACCTGCACCTGAGTTGGGGTAAGCTGGTGCAGCTACACAGAAACGGAAGACCAAACACCAGTTTACATGGGCTGAAAGAATGGCCCTTAATTCATGTCTGTAGGATTGGAAAGTTCCACCGGTGTATGAACCTTCTGTGTCCCCCAGGTAAACAAATCAAATGGTTGATCAGGCCCCAAAATTTGATACTCAAAGTGGTGGATGTGTGGTCTCTCAGCATGGAAATTATTGTGTGAAGAACATTTCAAGTACAATCCCAGAAGCCAAGGATAAACTCCCTGTGAATGTTGGCTACTGGTGTCTATAATTTTTCTTTTGTATTAGTTTTTCATAAAACAACTTCTACTGTTATTTTTAAGGACTTTTAGAGATGCAACTGTCTTGTTCAGAGATGCAGCTATTCTTGTTCAAGAATCTAAGTATGATGCCTAAGTATGGTGCCTAGGATGCCCTGATTACAGCATTACTCAAGAGCTTTGAAGCAATAGTATCTAGATTGCTCATATGCAGAGGGCCTTATTCAGTAGATTAAACACACAGAGCAACCCAACACACCTTTCTTAATTCAAAGGTGGATTTGATTTGAATGCATACTGTACTCGGTGTTCCTACACAAATCTCTGACCAATCAGCATCCCACCCAATATTCGTGTGTGTACTGAAACTCTGAGATGCTGCCAAAGCATTAAGCAGCCCACAGAAAAGGGTGGGGAGGGAGGAATGTGCTTCTACTTCCTGTTCTTGGGCAGAGCAGACAATGAGACTAACCTCCTTAGTCTAGGGGTTAGTCCAGAACCAGAGGGTTTAATCCACCTATCCTTTCAGTTTGGTCATAACACCTTTTTGCTATTCATTTCAAAAGGGAGTAAAAAAAATTAAGCGTCATTATCCAAAGGCCAAGATTCCAGTGATAAGCAACTGAAATATTGTCTGGGATGTTAATAGTAAGAGCTAAAGTCATGCTCTGCAACTGCGGGGCAACATTTTACTAAGTTTGGCAGATGAGTCTCCTCCCCTCATCCCCTCAGGCTTTTGCTTAGCTTAGACAATATCACAAGGAAGGGCTGTTTGCCCAGAGGTTTTCATTGCGTATTTGTTGGGGCTTTTTGTTTGTTTGTTTGTTCATCCACATGGCTTACTGCCAGCTTATGAAAACTACAAGCCTGTCACCAGGAGTTCACCCAGTCTGAGAGAGGAAAAGCAATGGTTAGAAGTCAACCTGATTCCATGCCTTTAAAACGTCACAGAATAAAACACATGAAAAAAGACATTTCTGTAATGTTGTGACACTCCCCAGTTTCAGCCATGGACTAGGATGAAACATCAGCTTTTGTAAGTAATCAGCAGAGGTCTGTCTTGACATGGACAACCCAGTACAAAAACATCAAGGTCTTGTCTTTGTGTAAGCAGAACCTCCCCCAGAGGTTTGCTCTTCCAGAACGATTAACACTATCCTTAAAAAAACCCAAAACTCTTCTCTTACCCCTATCAAACAGGTTTCTTTCAAACTTTTTCAGGGCACGCTGCTCTCAAACACAGGAAAAAAAACTTAAATCACCTTGAGCTGTACTAAGAAGTGCAAAGAAGATTCCCTCGAAACAGGAAATCCTACTTTGTACAGTTAGTATTCCTGCTGAAGCCAGCGGACAGCTTGGATACAGTCATCTGAGAGGATCAGATTTATCAACTGGAGATAGGGCAGGAGAGGAAAAAATACTGGGTCAAATCCCAGCTAGTGTAAATCAGTGTAACTCCACTGAAGTTAACAGGGCTGTGCCAATTCAAGCCAGCTGTGGATCTAACTCTTAGTGTGTTTTGCAAGTCTATTTTCAACTCTTCAGGGCTCTGCTCTGTTTAAACATCCACAACACCCACTGAAATTAATGAGAACTGTGTGTGAAAAATGCTAGTGTTACTTCTTTTTAAATATCTGGGAGGTGCTCAGAGACTGTGATAATGAGCACCATATATTAGAACCCAGACAGAATGGTATTGAATCATCAGACCCTTAAGTGGGACAGGTCGTTAATCTTTTCCTTGGGAGAGTATTTCAATTTTTGCCTTGGCAAATGAGGAATCTTCATTAATAGATGTGGGGGTTCTACCTTTGCCAAGTCCCAGACAAAGTGTGTTTTTCCATTTGCCTTGGGCTTGTGTAAGCTTGCCTAAGGAGGCCAGCCTTGCAGTTTGAGAAACACTAAGCAGCCACCATACCCTCATTCCCAGCTAAATTAAACCCTATTATGCTGTAATTAACCTTACCTAACTTGTTCTGAGTTACAGCAGTAGGTAAAAATCACGCTTTTCCTAGGCTGTCCCCAAGAAGAATTTTTACGTATCAGGCTTGCCTACTCTTCAGATATTTCCAGCTTCTCCAAGAAGCTCTTCTGAAGATCACAGCTCGACTGCAGACAACATCAGAACTCTTCTCGACTTCGGTGAGGGCAGAATCCCCTGCAAATATACTTGTGCACCTCATATTCATACCAGATGGCACATTTTTGGAGCAGACAGAATGCCACAGAATGATGGTGAGAATACATATATACAACTTGTTGATTTTAAAGGTTTAAAACATACACATAGGCAGGCTCACTAAGTTTTCTTGATCAAATTTAAAACAGTAAAATTTGATTTTATGAATTAGTCTGCTGCCTGTTTTATTTAGATGCAAGTTAAAAAGGAGGGAAGAAACCTATTACATTTCTAGTTCAATTTGATAACTTGGGATAAGAGTGAAAAGAATGAGCACAAGGTAGGAGGAACTTCTCATTTACAAAGCTATACTTTTAAAAGAAAATAAATTGTTGGCATGATTGTAGTTTCCAGGCTTTTTTCCCCCCTCCTTTTTTAAAATACTCAAAACTCTTCAGCTGTATTTTGAAAGATCCAGCATTTTAGCTAATGTCCATCTGAATAAGTCCATGGACCTTCAAGCCAAGCCATCGATGCAACAGTCCTAAAAGCAGACATCCTCAGAAGAAATTCAATGAAGGTAGGACAGAAAGTATATACAATCCTTTAGCTGCCTGCAATAGGTGTATACATGGAAAATACAGTATAAACCAGCAAAACACAAAGGCTACAGTGCCCTAAGTAAAAGGGCACGCAAATTAAAAAAAAAAAGTGCTATCACTGGATACATCTTGCATATTATCACCAGTGAAAAGGTGAGAAGCCTCTGAAGAACGAAGCCTGGACAGTCAATCCGATTTTTTTTTTAATCTATGCATCTCAGTGTATGGTGGAGAGAACAGATGGTTATGTATGCACTAAGTGTATCAGCCTGCCTCCAGCACAGCCAGCTGACAGCAGCTGCAGCAGCAGCAGGATTTATCCTACCTGTTCCTTTTAAGTTATTAAACTCCTCCGTTCCCACAGGACATGCAATAACTTTTTTTTTTCTTTTCTTTTCCTTTTTTTTCTTTTTTTTTTAAGCAGTTGCACTGACTTTCCTCCTCCCGCCATCCCCGAAGCGGGAACCGCGGCCAGCGTCCCTCCGCCTCTCCCGCCTCGCCGCCCTGTCCAGG
>NW_021940750.1:33874355-33932722 GCF_001715985.3 Manacus vitellinus | reverse complement strand
GGGCCCTTTTATACCCGCGCGGTACCTCGCGGTGATGAGCCGTCCCCTGCGCGGCAGCCAGGAATGCTGCCCTCGCCCCTCACACGACCAGTTTTTCCAGGCTGCCTTCGCACTGACGGGGCGGTTTTGTTTCCAGCCATCATCTGGGGCGGCCGAACGTCAGCAGGTAGAGAAGGACAAACCTGTTCCGAGGCGGCGCATTTCCTCCCTCTCCCTCCCTCCTCCCGCCGCCCTCCTGCCCTCCGCCCTGCCACGGGGGGAAACTGCTCGACAGGTTTCGCCGAAGCTGGAAGTGGCTCCGGGAGGTGTGTAAGAGACTCCACCCTGCACCCTCCCGACAGGAGCTGCCGCTGACGGGCCGCCTGCCCTCGCACCCTCCCGGCCCCCCTCGCCTGGCTGGCAGCCCTGGAAAACAAAACAACAAAACAAAACAAAACAAAAAAAGTCCTAAACCGGCACGTCACGTTCTCCGGGGGATTTCATCGCCGCGGCGTGAACGCCCGAGCTCTGTGCGTGTTGTGGCGTCGCGCCTGGCGAGGACAGCGCTTCCCAGCCAGCCCCCGGGCAGGCCTGAGGGGGAGAGGTCTGGTGTCCTGCGTGCCATCCCCGGGGGCCGGAGACAGGTTTCCCCTCCTTCCCCACTGGCCAATTTTCTCTTGAGAAGGCAGTCTACCAAAGCCCCCAGATAGCCCCGAGTGGGCTGGCAGTGTTGCCGTGTGCTGCCCAGCCCTGCAGAAGGGCAGCACAGGTGCCCTTCCCCAGCCTGGAAGTGTTCACTGCTGGATTTACTCTCTTGAGTGTAGTTTTGCGTTTTCTCAGAAATGTCACAAGAAACAACCTGTTTTGTGCAAGAGGTTGGGTTTGCCCCATCTTCCCCCATTCTCCCCACCGCCCTGCCGCTGTTTCTTCAGGTGAGGCACCTGAGGAATCACCTTTGGGGAGGGCCATGCCTTTTCAGAAATGGCTTTCTGCTGCTGAATGTTCCCAACCTTGGTTTCAGAAAGGCAGGACTAAGAAGCCAGGATTGAAAAATGTGAAGAAGGGCGTGATGTTCAGAGCTGTTGGGCAGCCAACAGGGAGGAAGGACACCTTGAACTTCGACTAGCAGTGAAACCTAATTTATGGAGGTTTCCGAGCTGTGTTGTTGGGGTGAGCTGAAGGGCCCTCACACCCTGCAGCCTCAGGATGGGGATTATGGTAACCTCACAGCAGGTTTCCCCATGGTGGCAGTGGGGATGCTGGGCGTTGTTGGTGCCAGGCTGCCTGCGTTGCCTGACCGCACACTGCACTTGCCAGCCAGGCCAGGAGACACCATTTCAAAAAGATGTGGATGGTAAACCCTGCTCTGCCAGTGACTCAACCTATGGCCTTAGCCAAGTCACTTCACCACACCTTGAAAGGGGAGAGATAATGCTTACCTACTTCATCTTATGAGGCTTCACTAATGTTTATATAGTGCTTTGAATGTTTAAAGAACTAAGTGCTGTGTATGAATTTTGGTGTTCCAGATCCTATGATCTTTGACCCTTTAAAAACATATAGGAGGCTCAAGCGGTCCCAGAGGAAATACCCATACAGGCGTCACGGAGCAGCAGCAGGGGAGGGAGAAGCCCTTGTGGCTGCACACGGCTCGTGTGAACGTGGCACTCTCACCAGAAGCAGGAGCACTGGAACCAGAACAGGTTGCTCTAGGAGCCTATGCAAACTTCATGCTCCCTGGATCTAGGCTGGAGGCGTTTCAGTCCATTTTGGTAAAACCAGCTCCTGCTGTTCTGCTCTGCCCGCTCACACTCCTCTCACACTCCAAACCAGAAGTTGCCTTCTTCCAGATAGCCCAAGCCATAGAGGGTTTCTGGACCTTCACATTCTCCCAAAAGGATGTTCCCTTGCCTTGGAGAGAGGAGGGTGCACTATTTGTGAGTTCACTCAAAGAGGACCTCTGTTCTTGGCATCCATGGAAATCTGTGGAAGCAAGGCTGCTCTTTACGCCCTGTAAGAAGAGGCGTTTGTGCTATGACACATTGTGCTATGTGTTCTAGGTTGTCCACTCCTGCCAGTGATGTGTACAGCATGTGCAGCATGATTGCATGAGCTGTATTTTATATATAATCCCTCACTGGCAACCCTTGCTTGCCTCTGACAAACACAAACCCACACCCACACCCACGGCTCCACAATACCACCCAGCCAAATAATAACCTGACTGTCCATACTAACTGGGTGCAAAAGTCCAGCCAAACCGGTCAGAACCCATTTCTGCACTGGTGAGATGTATTGAAATCCCCAGAGATCCCATCACTGTTCTGGTCCAGGGTTGGACACACATGGTGGGTGGCCCCTAAAGAACTCTGAGCACTAAGTGGGGAAATGCCTGGGGCAACCAGGGTACTCGGAGGTACCAGAACCTGTATGGGGTTTAGGTAGAATGAATCATCTTCTGCTTTGGCCTTCTTTTTTAATAAGTGTTGGTGGTTTTACTGATTGAATGGGCAAACGTACCTTTAATTTATTTATATAATTATTTAATAAGTTCTGTTTCTCACCTATACACCCTCAGTTATAAAAGTGAGAAACCTAACATCCTGCTACCTTCCTTTGCTAGGTAGAGTCTCAGAGAACAGGCTGAAGGCTCTGAAAGGTAGAAGAGTAAAGGTGCCCAGCAGTAAAATGGACAGATAGCACTACACAAGGGATAAGCAATGTATTCTTACTCTGTGAAGGTATGAAAGATGATTGAAGCATTAAAATAATAGAATTGGTTGTGAAATTATATAAGGGGAAGATTTAGGTGTATTAGAAGGATTAGTAATTAGTCCTTTGTTTCTATTGGTGGTCAAACTAAGTATTGTTTATATCATACTCTTTTGAGCTGCATGTATGTGACTACAGTAGTCCCGTGTTTGGATTTTAAGGGGTCACAGTCCAATAAATGGCAAGGAGCAGGTAGGTCTCCCAGCTGTTTGCAGTCAGCACAAACCTAATGAAAAGGACTGTGGCACCCACCAATGGGGCCTCACCGCAGCAGATGCAGTGACTGCACTGACACTCCTGAAACCTGGAGGAGCAGCACACTGTAACATGGAACTTGATGGCCTGAGCACCTTGTATAGCAGGCAGAGTTTTCTTGGAACAGGAAAGCAAATACTAGTCACTTGATAGTGTCAAACAAAGAGGGCAGCACAAAAGGAGACATAATGCCAGAGGTGACTGTAAGAGACAAAGAGCTGGTCTGGGAGGAAGTGAAGATGAAGGGTAAGCTTGTGGGAGGACATAAAAGGGTGTGCTGTTTGCATGGCAGAATATGGAAGATCATGAATGCTCTGGTAATGAGAGGGAGATTATATTTCAGGGAGGTTCTACTTTGAAAAAATGGAGTTATGAAAAATGCCTGGGAGGTGCTATCATTATTATTGATCAATATCCCCGTGCTTCTTTGGCAAAAGGTCCCAATACTTTCCTGCCAGTACCTTATTCCACAGGTAATGTGGAAGTGCATGGGACAACCCAAAGTACTATTCCTTGAACAACAACATGTTTTACCTGACAGTTCTAGATTTAAATCCAGCACACAAACTATGCTTGGACATGGAGCTTACCATTTCTCTGCTTATCATTTTTACCTTTGTCACTATTCCCCTACTGATTTGCTATTCTTGCTCATTGATGCTCACCTAAAACTAGATTTGCAGTCTCTTCAACATAGACCTGGAGTCTGACATGTCCTGTAAAGTACCTTTCATATTCTTGGGCCTGGTAAACAGAACAAAAAAAAAGAAAAAAAATCTCTGCAAGTGGATTTTCTCCTACCCTGGGAAATCAGCATTCCATATGTTCATAGCAAACACTGATGGGGCAACTTCGTGTTTACTTTAGTTGGTTCAAACTGATTTGTCAATATAGCAGCCCACTGCATGTCACATGTGAACATAATAATAGCTTGATACTAACTTGCTTTGCAGTAATAAACACCCTAAGAGATGGCCTAATGCTTCCTCATAAATAGGAAGCCTTTTGAGCTTATTGCCTAAATAACATCAAGTGATTTGTAGAGAAACGTACAGGGTGGGATGTTTTCCCAACCAAGAATTCCAGAAAGATCACTGTGGATTTACTATTCAGTAGTTAAATTAATAAAGACATGATAGAAATTTAAATAGGGATAAGAGCTTCTTATGAAGCCAAGAATTCACATTTTATTGGAAAATGCCACCCTTGTATGCATAAAATTTAAATTAAATCCCAAACTATCAATTTAGCTGGAGAGGGGTTTGTATTTCATGTACCTAAACAGAGAGTTCAATGTCCCTGAGCACTACAGAGCTTACATACCAATTTACTGTGTAATACCACTCTTCACCATTTTCCTTGTTCTGACTTAACATCTTGTTCATTCCAGAAGTTAACCATGTAAATTACATTATACAAATTGTTTTTTTTTTCCTTTTTGGCAGAAGTTTTCAAGTAAAACTCTGTCTGTATTCAGTAGCACAACAGTGAGCAGTGGCATATAAATAACACTACAGATTTTCTGGTTTCTCCTTCAAATTTTCAATTTAATTGTTAAACACATCAGTTCTTTTAATAACAGGACTAGAATAAGGAGACCTCAAGGCTTTGCACACTTGTAGGCTCGTTCAGTGGGTACTATTTCCTGTGCATCAGCAGTTGCAAAAAGAAAAAAAAAAAGGGTGAGTGCAGAGCTGGTGTGTGAGCTGTCACACAGATATGTCCTGGGAGATCTGTCCACCTCTGCATCGAGCTTAATATTAGGGAAGCTTCAACTCTGGCCATAAAAAGCATTAGGAAAAGCACATTGCAAGCAATGAGGAGGTACTTCTGCAGCCACGATGTACATTATACTTTGTCATGAGTTTCCACTGGAAGCTTAGGAGGCCCAGCATGGCAGTTGGAAATTTGCACATGAGAAACGGAATCCACCAAGTCCTGTTTTGCAATCAACTCTGGATAAACAGTCTCTGTAGCATTTTTACCAAATTTCAGGAAAGTTTGGTCTCATGGTTACATTTTTATCTCCTCACAACCAAGTCTTCTTTTTTTGTGTGTTGTTTTTAATTTGAAATAAAAATACAAATTAAATAGCCAGTGAACACAATTGTGACATGACCAATTTTTAATGCTTCACTTCCCAGATGTCTGACTCTATAAGGGCTGACTTACATAAAATATCAGCCATGTTTTGTTCTACCATGAAGTTTCAGGCTAGACCCTGGAAGCTGACACTTGAAATCACTCACTTTATTTTTTTAAAATATTTCATCCAAGCAATTAATGTTTAAGATTAGCTGCTGTGCACTAAATCTGCTTTTAAAACTTTGTAATTGATTGCAATGCCTAATTGTGATAGCCATCAAAAACCTTGATTTTTCACGTTCACCCACCAGCACTTTTTTTCAGAATTGGCCGAATTACGTGTCCTGTGCCATAAACCCATGAGAAAGGAAGTAATTACTCATTATTTGACCATCTATTGAGATTTCCCAAGTATTTGCTGGTTAAAGCTATTGAAGATACAGTCAGACTGAGACTTTGCACTGACGTTGCATGGCAGTTTTCAGCAGCATGTCATATTTCTGGTTTTATGTCCTCGAATGTAGAACTTTCCAACAGGGGTGAATGGTGACATAGTTGTGGGCAGAGAGCTTGGTCAAAGTGGTCCAAGTAAATAAAGTAACTTATTTCACATCACACTCTTGTCAGATAGTAGAGATAACAGGCCTGTCGTCTTTGCCCTGAAGCCCTGGAGTTCTACAGGATTCAACAGAGATCTTTGCTGGATGCCTCAAGAGTGCTGGAATCATGTCATCCCAAACTGACTCTTAAGGGGAATTAGAAATTCATATGCACCACAGAAAGGATTTGATGCACTGAAATCCCAGTTTTACTGAAATCCCAATTTGGGCCCTGATCACAAAGATCCACAGTAAAACATTATCCAGGAAGGAAGCCACACACCCTGGAAGATGCAAGACATCAGCATCAGAGAATCTTCCCAGCACAGCAGCTTCTTGCATATGACAGGACTAATTTACAACTGTCTGTTCTAACTGTGATAACTCCTTATCTCTCAGCAAAAGATTGCCATTAAGATTCCTTTTTCTTCACCCTGAAATTCTTTTCTTTGCTATATGTGACCATTGCTACTGAATTGCCATGATCGTCATTCCCCTTCTAAGCTAACAATTAATCATTTCATGTTAAGTAATTGGAAATCAAGGTGTAGAAATAACCAGCTGATGTAAACAAACACTACTGTCATTCTCTTGCCCCTTTCTTAGCACCTTTCACTGTGTGGAGTCTCATGTAATTTCACTTGTAAGCTCTTAAAACCAGGATCTGTGACTGCTGAACACCAAGCATGAGAGCCTAATGGGATCTACAACAGTGGCACTAGAGAACAAACACATTATTTGTGCACATAAACATGTAATAATGAGGCTTATCTGTACTCAGAAGTGCTGCATAGGATACTTAGCAGGCAGTTTTGGCCACGTAATATCTCCCCTGGCCACCATTCTTCTGGTCCCATGTCGAAGCTGAGAAGATGTGAAGGAATACCATGGCTTGAGAGAGGGGTTATTTATTGCTATGATATTTACTGCTGCTGCAAGGCAGGGAATTATCTCTCAGCCTTTTCCTGTCCCGTTGTGCAACGTGCCACGCATCAGGTCGCGCGATGCCGGAGCCTGGCGGTGCCTGTGCGCAGAGGAGGCTGCAGAGCAAAGCTGCAGGATATTGTTGGTTGGCGCCTTCCCATGGATTTGGCTGACGTCTCCCTCTGATGTGCAGCATCCTGGAGTGGGAGGGAGGTGCCGGTGTGAAGCTCAAAACGCCAGTGGGAGTGCAGAAGATATGCACTGGCTGAGCGTGTCCCAACAGGAGAGCCTTGGCGGGGCTGGGTGAGGGGGAGAGGGGCACTGCCCCTGCCCTGCCTGCAGAGCCTGCGAGGAGCATGGGCCCCATTTGTTAGATCCTCCTGGTACATCAGCAGCAGTTGTGGTCAGACAACAACATAGATTTGGACATCGAGGACTAAATCCTTTGACCGTGAGATTTGTATCAACTCTTCCAAACAGAGCCCCGTTAAGTAGTGCTGTTTTGTGTGCTCCACACCAGACATTTCATTTTTTTGCCATGATTCGGGATACTGGCCTCAGCTACACTTTTGAGATGTAGGCTTCTGCCTCTTCCCATTCAGCTGATCAGAGGTAAACAAATGTATGTATAATTAGGTTTCTAAAGTAATTTCCAGGTAGACACTTTGCAAAATAATAAATCTGGTAGTACCAGATTTTATTCTGACTCATAGACTATCTAAGATGGCAACATTTGAGTCCCACAGATTCATTTGTATGGCTCAGTAGAGTACTTTACATACCTTATAAGCCTTCTACATTAGTAGCTTTTCTAAAAGAGTCACTAAAATTAAAGTGTTGGTACAACCATGCAATCAAACACCACTGTGTCATAAAACACTGTTAAAGAATCATGGGAAGACTAGTCTTACTAGTCTAGAAGATGATTATACTGCTGATAGAGTCCACTTGGAAAAGACACAAACATATCAGCAATGCTTGTGATAACATATGCTGGGCACATTTGATCAGTTCTTTATAAATTTCTTGTTTTCACCCACCATACAATTACTTCAGGTTTATCTCAGTGAATAACAAATTGTATTGCTGGAAACTAAAAGCATTTTGTTTCTTAATTGCTGTAATACGTCCTATGCAGGGATCAGCATAGGTGCCTGGACAAGTGGATTACACCTGTGGCTGCATTTGATCATGCTCTAGATCCACTTATGCTTTGTGTGTAAGTGGAACTAGGCACACTTTGTTGTCTATGACCAAGGGATACATTTCCCTCCTTGACTCATCTCACTACTTGAACAAGCCTTAAAAATGGAGAAATCTTCCAACTAGATCATAATCTTTTTGGAAGCATACCAGTAGATCACACCATTCAGAAGACTGCAAATAAAGAAACTCTGATTCAAGGAGGGGTTTAGTTCCAGATGAGAGATTTCATTATCACTCACTGCTGAACAGCAAAATCCTTGTATGAGACAACTGAGACATGCTACAGTATAGTAATTCTAAGTTAAGACGTGCAGAACTGGAGTTATTTAGCAATTTAAGAAGAAGGAGCAGATACTGAAGCTTTGCTGAACAGCTGATTTAATTCAACAAGTACCGATCAGACACAATCAATCTGTCAGGGTGTCAGCCAGCCTTGTCAGATGTTAACAGTTTACCACGAGGACATGGAATAAGGGAGTGAGCACATGCTGATTTTTTAAATAATTAAGAATGCCCTTCCATGACAAAAGCTTTATAAGAGATCTCCAAACAGAAACTTAATATTTTCAGCCATCAGTAAAAAAAGAAAGTGGTTGCATTCAGGGAAGGAAAGCTGTAGCTCAAATCAGACAGGAACTTGGACATGTTAGTTGTGCAAATCTCTGCCTTCTGCAGTGTTAGAGAAGTGCTGACATAGGCCAAGTAGTCCCTATCCCTTGGCAGTATTAGCTGGATCATTAGGAAAAAGAAACAAAGTGGAAGCTGGGTGTTGTCTTTCAAGTGAAGAAAGCTGTAGAATTGATGTAATGTTTGACTTTTAGAGGAGGCATTCAGAGTGTCTCCTCCGTGGAGAGGCAGCAGATGTTCCAGCACCAGCATTCATTCCCAGAACATCACTGCAACTTAAAAGATTCAACACTGGAAATAAATCCAACGTTGGTGCAGCAGTTACGAGTCCCACATTATTGATTATGCCTTTATGCTGTTCTATAGTCACTGCTGAAATTGCAGGCAACAGGACGGTCCCAGACCCGCTGGAGTCTCTCCGAGGCTCGCACAGGTGCAGGCTGTCTCTGGAGCTTGTGCACTTCCCTGGCATGGCATTTCACCTGGTGGGGATTCTGCAGTGCAAGGAAAACTACAGCCCCATCACTTGCATTACTACACTGAGACTGGAAGAGAATGGGAGCCACTGCCGTGTCCTAGCAGAAATTAAAATGCCATCTTTACGTTCCAATTAAGTACTGAGACTAAAAAATATCACAAGCCTTTCTGCACAAAAAGAAATAAATGCAAAAGTAACTTTATCCAGCTTCCACTGTGCCATTCCAATGGGTACTGTGTCTGAAATACCAAGCACAGATCTGCAGATGATCCTCACTGTATGTGCTAGATCTCCCATACTGTACTTGGATGTAGACATGGAAGGGTGCATGGACCTCATGGGTGACTGGAGTTAAAGTTGTTTGAGAAGTTGTGAAACGGACCCACAGTTAGTCCTGGCAATGGAATGAGGGTGTTTGCATTAGTATTGGCCCTGCACAGCTCCTTAATCTGCAACCCTTTACTGAGCAGGAGATTGCTGGATAAAAAGAGGTGTACTAGATCTTTTTACGAATGATCTGAAGGAGAAAAATTGGGATGTTTAAAAAAATTTAACTGCCTCTGGAATGTCTAGCATACTTTAACTAATGAAAGACACTCTGCTGCTTGCAGCAACTGAAATAGGTAGAAACAAATAGGAACAATTTTCATCCCTTACTAATATTAAGATTTTACTTTTGAGCAATAGCTATGCAAAGCTTAAGGGTTACTACACACAAATAGATTCATCATAAGACTAGGAGTTATCACAGGAAGTATAATTATGATTATTAAATCCACTGCATGAAGCAAAGGGTGTTGTAGATGAACAAGACAAAAGCAGGATCTCCAAAGTGTTACTGAAGTTCGTCCCCAACACTGGATCAAGAGCTGAAATTTCTGGTCTTGGCTGTGTGATTCTTGCCACTTTTTAAATCACAGCATTCTAGACACAGTTTCTCTTAACACTTGCAGACTGTTCACAGTTCTTGAATGAAATTTTGACATATATAAAAGAGATCCAGTTCTCCCTCAGATAAACATTAAATTTACCTTCATATGTCTGCCATTAAAACATATTGGTCTATTTATAGGGCAAATCACAAATTTTCCAGAAGATTGCAGGAACATTATCTTAGGCAAGATGACATATTAATAGGATATATGTTTCTGTAAAGCTGTGTCAGAAAGAAGCTAATACTGCTTTATCCTTACAGTAAACATGACCCAACCAATTTCCTTTTAGCTTTATGAGCTTTTAAACAAAAGTCTTACTGGATCACATCTGGAAATGCCTTTTTTGTCTTTACCTGGCTTATAGGCAGGACCAAAAGGATTGGCCATTTTCTTACCTCTCCTGCAGTTTTACTGTTGAGACCTGTCGTTTCAGTAATTCGCACCAGAATGTCATTTTTTGTTCAAAAGAAAAAGTATGTTTTGTACTTTAGATGGATATTGTATTTTAGAAATATAAGAAGTTATTGTTTAGAAAGTTTTCTATAGATCAGATGATCTTTTATTGAAAAGTATGAGGAGAATACTGACACTTCTGTATATGTTGCAGTCAGCCATTTTGGTACAGAAATAAAGAATGGATGCTGTTATAGACAAATGATTGCATTTGAGAGTCATTGAAAAATAGAAAATATTCCAATGCCAAGAAAGTCACTTGCAGAGAAGTCCATCAAGGGATTGACTTGATAGTTCAGTGCATCAACATTTAGACTGCTGACAAGGCAAGAGCTAAGATAAGAGGTCTGAATAACATAGGAAGAAGAGTCTGTGCATGATTTTACTCCTGATGGTAAAAATTTTCACACACATTACTTTGCTACATACATCACCTTTATGTACTTACAGATAAGACACCAGAAAGATAATAAATTTGATGCCTGATTTTGGATGTTAGATCTCATTTACTTTATTCTGTATTCATTTTATTCAATCTAAAGCATGTTTATTGCAATGTAATATCAGCTATTTAATAATGAGACAGCATAGTTGTAATTTTTGTGATTGTAGTGAAGAGGTGCACTACTCTTCATATTAATCAAGCATTTTTATGGTTTGGTTTTGTTTTTAACTGGAGTGTATACAGCATTTTCTTAGACTACATGCACAGTTACCTTGTTTTAGTGGGATCTAACATGCAACATACCTTGGGAATCTTTTAATACTAACAGGCTGAGCAGGTAGTCCATGCAGCTTTTCTCTATGATAAGAATATCTGTGGGAAGACTGAATAGTATAAAGAGGAAAAAGAAAAAACTATCTGCACTTCAAAGATTCCCTTCAGATGAAGCAGATAGAAAATCCCCATAGATTACTGCAGAAGCTGTAGGTGAAATTAAAAGTTGCCATCTCCAGTCTATGCATTTGACTGAATTATTCTCTATGTTTACATATTCTACGGCAGACACAGCTGTAAAGATATGTATTGCTTTCTTTCTTTAGTTTGAAAGTGCTCAGACTTTAAACTTGGGGTCTGTTAATACTGAGATCCCATTTACAGTCCAAAGAATTTTGTGTCCAGCATGTAGCAATCTTGATTATATTCCGGTCAGGATGTGGGAAAGATGCTATTAGAAATAAAACAATCAATTCACTTAGGCAGTCCCACAAACATGCTTTATGGCATCTGCCTCCTACTCATTTCAAGTGAGGTTTTATAGTGACACATTGGTGAAGATTAGTACACAACTGCAGGCAGATGCCCATGACTGATTCAATTGTTTGCACTGACACTCACAATTGCTGTAATTGCAACTGAAGTGATACAAGTCGTTGCAAAAAACCAGACCAAGTGAAATCAACATTGTTCCTCAGAGATTTTATTAGTTGTAACCCAGAAATGCACAATCCACTGTTTTTCCTTGGTATGAAATCACCACAGCATTTCCATTTGCTATGCCTGCAATACTGTTAGAGAGCTAACATAAGAATATTCAAAAGGCCTCTTTAAAAACAGAACTTGTACAGGAATGACAATATATTCCAGCGTCACTTGTTTAAAAGAATTTCTTTTCAAAAAAAAGTGATTAAAAGATAAAGCAGCAAATAATTTTTAGCAAAACAATGTGATTCTAAATAAAGAACCATTCTAAGCTCTAGCTTGCCTGTATGCCCCAAGCACAGCTACCATTGTTCCTTTCCTCTTTTTCTCCCATTAGGACTTAACACCATGAATGGTTCAAGTCGGTATTTCTGATGATGACTGAACATCTTCTGCAGCCTCTGGAGAAAGAGAAAATGGATGTTTAGAATTAGGCAGTATCCAGAACCTTCCTGAGAACAGATTACCTTGTAGCCTGCCAAGCCAGTTCTCATGCGGTACTGAAGACTTCCTTCAGTCCGCCTACACTACTAGTGGCTCAGTCCAAAGGAATTATGAGGTGATCCATGAAAGAGTTGAGGATTTAACACATTCGCTCCCTACTTACAAAAGAAAAGTAATTTTTGCAGACCTATTCCACTGAAAATGGAAGTCCCTTTGCAATATAACTCATATTCCGAAGGTATTTTTGGCATCGTCATCCTGAACACTGGAAGACTTGAGACTGTGATTATATCTAATTCCTCTATATCAGCTGAAACCAAAGAAAACACCAGAACTTCAAAGCAAAGCAAAAAAACTGTGTCCCATGTTCATGTAGCCCAGTACACGGTGAATCAAAAATGCTGTTGTTCCAAGTGCAGTCCCCACTAACATCTCTCAAGTTGGACACAAGATTGGCCAGATAGCCACTCACACAGCAAAACCTTAAACTACATTTTGTGTTAACACATCCCAATATTTAAATTTGGACTAGACTTGCCAATATACTGTAGAAGAGATATCTAAATCAAAAATGTATTGCATCAGAAAGGAGCTCTGAGAAATGGAAGGCGAGTGTTTTAAATGCTTCCAGTTATGGCACAGCACTGGAGAAGGTCAAATACCCAAACAAGGTCCCTTAGAGATATTTGTCAGATCTGATGCTCTGAACACAAGGCACACACCTGCCTCACATGGACACGTCCAGGGAAACACACCTTGGATGACGGCAGCACAAAAGAGATTCCATGCAGCAAGTCCATGTCAGGGACAACCAGGCAGCTGCATCCAAGGTCTGAGCAAGAGGGAGACCATGGCACTGCCCTATCCTGCACTCAGAGCTGTGATCTCCTTGCAGCTGTGCTGGGGAAGGGAACGCTCCTGCACTGGGGGCACAGCAGAGATCCAGGCCTGGCATCGTGTCTGCTAAAAGGCATTTCCTCTGTAGTGCAAGCAAGACAGAGGGGCAATTTATTGCAACAGGCCAAAGGGACAACACATTGTTGCCCTCAGTGGTTTTATTTGGTAGTTTTTACATTCCCAACCAAGTTCAGAACCACACTGTGGAATGCACAAAAACACCATTCCAGGTTCAGGCAGGAAGAGGAATAAACATTAGCCCCACTCTACAAGGAAGGATTAAAGTATCCAGAGTCCTATCAGAAACCAAGACAGGGACTGCAGCTGAACCAAGATGTCCCAGGGTGAACTAGACAAAATCCCTCTTCATATGTGTGTATGTTGAGCTGTACATTCCAGAACTCCAGTACTTGAGAACTAGATCTTACCTTTTTCAGTGCTTTTGTCTAAGGAAGTCAAGAACCTCCTTCTGTCCTGTAGCCTCTGCCTGTAAGTAGAGATGTGAATTAAGTCTTGCCATCCTGTGCACCAGGACATGCAAATACTTACTTGTGGGAAGTAAGAGTACGTTACCACAAAATAATTAAAATCCAATTTAAATTTTAATTCCTCTGACATTGATGAGAAAAATTCTGGCTCCAACTATTTATTGCTTCACAAGAGCACCAGATTTGAGTTTGTAACAAATTCTAGTCCAGTTTATAATCCACAAAGCAACATTTACTTTTCCTAAATGAATATCATCCGACAGTGCACGCTATTACTCACTCAGCTAGCACACCATACAGAGTACAGCACAACTTACTACTTGTAAGGGATTCCTGCCATCATAACCAGTTTGCTCCAGGTCTGCACCAGCTAGGTACCAGGCATACAACCCATCCACATCGCCTGTAGCTGCAAGGCTGGAAAAAGAATAATTAATATTGGTTCTAAATCTTTCCATTTCAGTGAGCTCCTGGATCCTGTCAATTAGCTCAGCAGGCAAGTGCTGAACCAGAACAGGCTCAACATGGCTGCCAGGGTAGAGAGGTAAGGAACACTATTACAACAGTTTTGAAGAGCTGAGCAAGCAACACAGCTTGATGAATCAGTTCCTTAAATTAATAGGGCTGTGCTATAAGTACTTACAACAGGCTAGTTTCACATAGTGGGTGTGACTATGACCAAAGGGGAAAAAAAAGTCATGCAGTTTCATATTTCACAACACAATATTTATCTCATGAAATGAGTTGGGGGGAGGGCAACAGCTAAATCAAGATACAGCTGAGTAAGTGAGAGCACAAGCAGATGGGCCACTAATCCACAGGACTTACTTAAAACCACTAAAAAACCCCCTTCACAAGTTTGCATAACTACATTTGCTATCAGAAGTTATGACAGCACATTTATGTGATATCAACTGGACAGTAACACAGTTATATGTTTTGAATTTTACAAGATAATTTGTAAGGTTTAAATGGGCAGCAAGCAAAAAAAAAGGCATTTTAAGGATGACCTCTATCTTCCACATGTAACAAGCAATAGAAAGGATCAAAAAATAAGCAAGTTAAAGTTTTCAGAGGAATATACACCAGGTTATTTCTTCGCACATCTCCTGGTAGACTAATCCATAATACTTAAGGGTTATTTTTAACTTTCATTTTGGTAAAAGGCCTGTACATATGCAAAAGCACGACAGTCTGTACCAAGCCTGCAGACAGCCTGAACTGATGGGAAGGCTGGGAGGGCAACCTTCAGTCTCCTCAGGATAGCAGCATCTGTGAGGCTTCAGAACCTCACCTTTGCTGTGAGCTTGCAGATTGTTTCAGCAGAACCGTGCTGATAATCATCAAGTGAGGTTGAATCTCATTAAGAGAGGGGGAGCCCTCCCCACCCTTATTAAGTTCAGAGTTTGCTGCCTTAAACAGTGCTCGCTGGGGCTGAAAGGCATTGTGCTGGCATCAGGGATGGAGGTGGTGATGGGCTCTTGAGTATAATAACCAAGCCAGGCAGAGCTGGTGAAGAGTGGAGACGGCTCAAAGATGCAAGGGGTAGACAGTCAGGTAAACTCATGGGAAAAACCATGAAAGCAAGGCTGCAACATTCACTTCTCTGCTAGGTTGAAATCACTTCTCTTGTTGATTAAATCTCTTAAGTACCTGGAAATATGTTTTCAGGGGAGTGGAAGCCTCTAATTGCAGCAGTCTGAGGAGAAAGTCAGAGAGAGGCTTTTGCTTGCAGCAGTCCCAGAGGCTGGGCACGAAAAGAGAAAGCAAATAGTCTCTGTGTTCCTCTATGCAACCCCCCAGATGACCTACAACTGGAGCCTTTGGGGGACAGGGAAGTGGTAGTTGGGTATTAAGAGGTTAACAGTGCTTCAGTCTGCCATCATGAAGGAAAGGATCATTAAATAATTAATGCAAACTGCCATCACAAAAATGGGGCCTCAGAAGCAATAAGGAAACAGAGGAAGGCAAAGGAGGTCCAACAGGAAGCTCAGTGGGAGGTCAGTAAGGAAACTGCAGGAAAGAAATGAGTATTAATAAAGAAAAAGTGTAAGCATTAGTAAAGCAAAGAAATTGCTTAGCAGCCACTTCTGGAGCACCTGAATTATCTTAGTTACAAAAACTAGTCTCTTGCTGTTAACACTGTAAGGTCACAGATTAAGGAACTAACAAAAATCAAAGAGCCTAACTAGAGAGTTACAAGCATCACCAACACTGGACAGGAAAGCCCTGTATTTGCCAAACAGAATCTCATCATTCAGTCACATGCAAAGTGGAAACCATTTGGGCAAAGACCAGCACTTTCAGAAATATTACCAATCTACATATCGAGGGCAATTCAGCTAGCACCAGTGTAAGCAACAAACAAGGACTGCTGCACTCACTTGAAAATTAACTGCCTAATAGCACCTGTTCAGAAAGAGCAATTTAACCCCCACTGCCATAGGTCAAACCTGTGAAGTGGTCTCCTTCCATGACATTAGAGCACTCCAAATACACAGAAGTATCTTCAATTTTGCAGCAGCCATTTACTGATCAAGTGAGAACTGTATTCTACGTGACCCAGAGAACATAAGGTGATGTAGCTTGTGAGAAAATTTAGATACTGCTCTAAATAGAAGATACCTACTATTTACCAAATTGATAATCACCACAAAACATTTTCTCCAGTTCCAGATTTCCATAGTTGAGGCATACACATCTGTACTTCCTTTACACACTGTGAATGTACTCCATATACTCAAATATATACAGAGGACTTCTCAATTTACACTATAGGCACCATTCCAACTACAAATGCAACCTCTAAGCAGCAAGTCCATCACTTTTATATCATGAAATGGACTAAAGATAGCTTCAATATACACTTAGCAGGATGTTTAAAACCTGCTTAGTGATAAAGAACTACCTAACACATTTTACTAAACTCTGACTGATACTTTTTACAGCAGATAATCCTAGGCATGCTGCCTTATCAATACTCCTGCAGTCAGTAAAGAAATTATTATGTATCCATTTCACAATTTCAGTAGGGCTAATGTAGCCATGATGATGACAGAGCTAAGATATCAAGAACAGTGACAGTGCAATTATGCTCTCTGATTCTGTCTCACACCCCACCAGCATCAAGCTGCAGTTTAACACGTGCTCTGTTACTGCCAAGGTACCAGGAGTGAAGCTGGTCAGGTCTCAGAGGGTTTATAAGGACAAGGGCCAATGCAGTTCTAGATTTGGGAAGTAATAAATACTGTGAAATGACACCTTGGGGTTCCCTCCTGCCTCCTCAGGTACTAGGATTTCAACTTTCCCAGGGACACAAAGCTGTGCTTTTTCAGCAATGCTAGCAATTCTCCTTTTTCAGTGTCTATATAAAGTGATCAGGAAAGACTTCCTTTTTTTCAGGTGTATCATCACCCTGGCAGAAGAGAGAATCTTTTATCTACTTCTTTTTTTTTTTTTTTAAGACGAAAATCCTCAAAAAAGAAGTTAAAAGTCAAGTGCAAAGAGTGTCTTGCATCCTGAACTAATTTGTGAGTGCTGCTCTTAGCTAGTGTCTCCATATCTGTCTCAGCTGAGACAGACAGACTTCTTTGAAAGACAGCAGGCAGGAAGCTTGGTCCTAATTCCTGCTGAGACATATTTATCCTTCCTTCTCCAGCCTTACCCCTCAAGTCTATGTCAAATTGAAGAAGTATCTTATTCTGAAAGGTGCTGATTTTGAAAGGCTGCATCCTTGTATATAATATCATTTTATGAAATCTGAGAATATGAAAGAAAAAGCTGGTTTGGCTTTATGCCCTTGTTTAATTTTGTAAACTACAGATTTAAACAGAGTATCTCAATTCTATACAAATTTTTTTCCTTTAAAAAACCAAACACAAATCAACTGTTTACCAACTCCAGAACTCCACAAGCTTTCAGAATAAGCCTGAGTGTTCCAATTTATGTCATCATGGTTTGGGTTTGCAGACAGATGACAATACTACTGCAATATGAGAAGATATTCTGACATTTTTAACAGATTACTAACATTGAGATCTCATTTCAAAACAAAGCCATGAACCAGATACCAAACATCAACAAAGTGATTCCAAAGCCAGACTACCACCTCTCACTTAAAAAAAGACACCAGCAAATGAAACCATAGAAGATTTAATAACTAGATATTGGCTGCATCTATGTACATCTCCACTTCCTACACAAGAGTTGCCACTGATACTGTCCAACTCTCAGTTCTGGTTGGTACTCCTTCCCCTCTCAAACATCACCAATGCCAAAGGAACACATTTATTTTTATCTCCATAATCTTCCAACTGAACTATTCTATTCTATTATAAAATGATGAGTCTAAACAGAAGAGAGCTGAGGAGACGGTATTAGAACACAAAAATCACTGTTCATGGTCTTTTGTGAAAGTCAGTTTGTTCAAGGATTGCTAAGTAGCAAAGGGGAAAAACATGTTTATAGTTTCTGCTTCAGACAGAACTGTAAGGAGAAAAAGTTAAGTTAGCTAAGTGTAGGAACCAAGAGCTTATCAGAGAACAAGCAGCTTTTTCCTCCTAAGCCCCAAGAAGTTGAAATCCTGCCTTGGTGACAAATTCAGGTTGGTAAAAATGCAGCTTAAGGCACATTACAAGACAGATGAGATGTAGAAAAATAGTTCAAATCAGACAAAAGGAAGATGTTATAAATAGCTTTTTCTTTAACTAGCTTGACCAGGTGAACATGTTGACTGCCATGAAGGTGCCAGTGCCTACAAAGAAAGGCGTAAAAGGAGGAGGTAAGAAGTAGGAGAGAGAAGTGAGCATGCTGGAGAAATGAGCGTATCAGTAGGGTCATCTGAGGATACTGTAGAAGAAGTACCAGAGACATTTTGTCAAGAGGACAAACACCAGTAACTCAGATTTAATAACTTTTAGGCATCCAAATAACGCTCTGTGGAAAAAGTCCACTTTGGTGGAAGTGACTGTGCCAGGCCCTCTAAAACAGCAAGAGCAAAGGAAGCACTTAAGCTCTGCAGAAGCAGCGTAGGGAAGAGACACTGTTCACAGACTGTCTCTAAGCCTGACCACTGCCTGGCTGTGCTCCTGGTACAGGCCACGTGGTGATGCCTGTCCATGGACACACCTCTGGCCACGGCCACCACTCCAGCTGCCAACCGGGAGAGAGCCACAGCCCCGGTTCCTGACCCACACCAATGTGTGAGAGCCTCTTCCCCTCCCACCCCAAGTACAGCACTCTGTGCTGAGTCCTCAGTCAGACTCTGCACATGTGCACTCCCACCCCGTTTGGAAGATTTACATTGTTTCATACTAAAATTACAAACACCAATGCAAGTTCAAAAATATCTGAACTGTTGATTATCAAAATGTCAGCTTTGAACAACAGGAGATTGTGCAATACAGATGCAGGTGTACAATGTTCCCTAAAAAGCTGTAACAAACTGCATCAGAACCACATTTTGTTTAAAACATCCTCTTTCTCTTTCCTTTTTTTTTTTCTTTTGGGATATATTACTGACAGGTCAGCTAGCCAAACTGGTTCTGCATGTGGCACCAGGGCTAAGTAAGGGGCCAATTTATTTGCAGAGGAATGTCATTCCCTAAACCACTCCTCTCACCTTTTGGCAGATGGAAACTACACAAACCAAGGGTTTAGTTCTGTCCTATCACTTGCAGTGCCCTGGGAAGTGCATATTTTAACTTCCTGGTAAAAGCCCTATTACCCAGTCTCCTCTGAGCATGTTATGACAATGGAAACACTCCAGCTAGTGTTTCTTAATTCTAGAATTACTCAAAGGATAGAGTCCAGTCTCTACACATAAGCTTCACTTTGACCTTGTTTGTAGACATTATACAGCACTGGCTGGTCCCTGCAAATTTCATGGTTTCCTGCCAAATCCTGATTCAAAGGCCAGTACTTAGGTGGCTTTTTGTTTGTTTTTCAAAAATAGAAAGAAGAAATGAAGTAAAAATTGTATTTTAGGAAATACATGAAAGTTTCTCATGATTTTCAGAGTAATTTGTAATTCAGGACAAGTACTGGAAAAAATTAAATCTAATATCTATTTGGTTTCATAATACATATCCACATTGTTATATATTAAAAGCAACTTTAACAGAGAATTATATGCTCCTAAAATTAAATATAGTGACACTGAGCAGTTGTTCACAAGTTTTGGGATTAAATCTATCTGTCCATTTGATTTAGTTATTTTTAAGAACATTATTATATACTAGTTAGAATAGAAGACACTTCCATATAACTGAAAAGTGGATTTTAAGAAAATAAAAATGACAATAATGTGCAGCTTTATTTTTTAAATAGAGATGTTATTAAGTCACATCTTGAACAGCTTCTTTCTCACCCTTCCTCAGTAAAATACCTTGGAAAAAAATGGGATGTATGTGCTTCCAGGTCACTGATCTCCACAATACTGTCTACTTTGGAGGTCTCTTGAGTTACTGGTGCTTTGACATAGAGTTGATTCTTAATTTCATCACTTCACTTGTTTCCTTATTATTTGTCTAGCACCGAAATAGCCACCTCATGTGCCAGGGACCCAAGTGCTTCTCCAAAGTTCTTCATTCTGGAGTCTTTTCTGAAAAACCATCCCCCTCCATCCCAATTTTAGGGCCACCTCACCTTGTATCACATTTACCTGCAGAGTATTGTTCCGGTATTCTCCAAGTCCTGGCTTGAAAGGTGAGCTCCTGTTTCCCGTAACAAATTAATCACTTGTATGTGCCTTTATGAGAGGAATAGAAAAAACAGAGAGAGTGTCTTGACCTGTAGGTTTTTTCCCCTAAATCAAGCATTGTCATATACACAAAGAGTCAGTGAAAGTTCTTATATCAGATTTCCCACAATCACAGAATCAATGAATCTTCTCCAAGGTGACAGATGTAGTAAACAGAGCTGCCCTCCCTTTTAAAAATTCATTCATATACTAAGCTCAAGGAAGTGTTAAGTTCAGCTCTGAAAAGGAAATGGATGCATACTCTCTTCTTCCAAGAATTCTTAGTATCTTTACCTTAGTGCTAGCTTAATTTAACAGCAGAAATATTAGTGATTGAAATACATGCAAACAGTGAGATTACTTATTACATAGCATTGTTCCTGTATTTTAAAGAATGCAATGGCCATATATATCAGTCTTAAATAAAAGGTGTTTCTTGCAGATAAGTAGTGAATCTTTAGGTTAATGGGGAAGCTTATCAGGTTTTTAGGGCTTCAAAATGATGGTAAGTATTCTTATGAACTGCCATCAAAAGCACACCTGTTCCTAACCCCCTCTTCCCAATGCCTTTATTATTTCTTTCTACCTGGAGATTTTAGGAGGTCTTCATTGTCCTTTCCTTTGAAATAAAGGGACAAATAGCCAATACCTACACCTTAGTAAGATGTTTGAGAAACTCTATGGGAAAGGCTGCTCTCCAAAAGTACTGTTGTGGGTAGAAAATAACATAACAGATGCAAAAATGCATAAAAATACATTTTTCATAAGTAACCTAGTGAAAGGTTTAGAGCTAGGTTTGAAAAGGAGGTGACAGAGTGCTCCTCTGCTAAACAACTGATCTAGTTTATAAATCAAAGCACAGTTTTTTTTCTCCAGAAAGAGCATGATGACCCAGTAGATCAGGAATAGTTTCACAGTTCCTATTTTAAGTAAGTTGCTATACTATAATACTTCAAAACAAAGAGGTAGGCTTATCATTTAATAGGAAATATATGAGCTTTTCCAACCCATTAGCTAAAAGCTCATCTGTAGTAATTAAAAATAAAAAATAAGCTCACATACACTTTCTGCTTAATTACTTGCATTTTCTTGGTGATAGCCATGGGCCTTTTTATTCCATTAATTTCAACTGGATTAAACTGCTTATCTAATCCCTTTGCCTCCTTTTAAGAAGCTCCATCTTCAGTCAGAAGCTGCATTACAGTTATCCATATAAAGCCTATGTAAGCTTGTATGTTTCACATAAAATCTTTAATTTATAAAGTAACCAAAAAACTGTACAAACGCTCTAAGAATAATTTTGGTGTTCCAAACACAGGTTATTGAACCTAGCAGACCGATTTTTTTAAAAATTGTGCTTTGTTTCAATTGACAGCCAAAAAAAAAATATCTTCCTTTGTCTCATAGCGAAGCGTTGCTGGAACAGCACATGCTTCAAGTTTGTTCAGTTATCTAAAATATTTTCTCAGGTGGGTCCCTTAGGACGTGGCTAGTCATCCACAAGCATCTCCTTGAGCCAGCAAATAATGGCATGGTTTCCTATTTTTCAATCTGTGGTGTAGAATGAATTCTACATGTACGAGTTTTTTTAATTCTTAGTCTGAAGCAAAACAGTAATTAGCTGAAATGAAATTTGACCTAAAATAGATTAAAAGTAGAACAGTTCCCTCAAGCTCTCATTGGGTACTGAACTGAACATGGGGAGTGTCTGTTTACTCTCCAACAACTGCCCTGAAGTATTCCTCATTTCCCACCTTATACGAGAAATCGAAGCATGAAACAAGCACTTTTTAAAATCAAAGCTGTGCTATGGGACAGCACTAAAAGATAAAAGGCAGCAAAGCATGTAATGTTGTGTGGTATCCTCCCTCAGTGTGCTTCCCCTGTGTGGTTCTGTATCTCTGGATTCCAGCAAAAAGCCAGGTTTTCTCTTCCTGTTGTAACTATGCAAAATTCCCTCCAGAAAGCACTTCAAGTCCCACTTATGCCACACAGCCATTACTACTCTGAGGGGGACTCTATAAATCTTTGGTACAGGTAGATTTGGGAGCACTTATCCTGCTTATTTAATTCAGCAAACTTAAATGAGGAAAAAAAAAAGTGGCTTGAAATAAAATAAATCTTTAAGCATTGAAACTAACAGTGTTAACTAACAATAAATGCTTACAATAAAGCATTTCTAAATAGAAATACAATGTCCCAATGACTGGGAGTTATTTAAAATCACGTTTCTTGGTACAGTGGGAAGAAGAGGAAGTGTTGTGAGCTACTGCTTGTTAGAGAAAGGGTAAGGGAGAGGAAGAATAGGGACAAATAGTAAAGCACAACTTAAAAGTGTTAAATTTAGTACTGTGACTATGAAGTGCAGATCTGTCCAAGAAAGCAAACAGACCACCTCTCACATTCCCATCGCTCAACATGAAAACTATGCAGGAGGTGAGCTGCACTACAGCTTGTTCCTACTTGCACCCAAACGCTATCTACATTCTGAAGGAACTTAAGCCCTAACCAGAGCACCACTTCTGCTGTCTTGTACCTACCACAAGGGCATTATTCACATTTCAAGAGGCTGGCTGTGAATTTTCTGATACTGTTATGTCTTGGGCACATGAGAGGTATTTGTCTTTAGAAATTGTTTCTTTAAGTGCTGCTCTCCTGTGGCATTACAAAAGCCTCACAGGGGTCACAGTTTAGCTGATCTGAAGTTCAGGTCATGTCATGAGCCATGAACTTCTTGGGAACGGTTCAAATGCAATTCCTGTTCTAAGGTGACAGCACAAAACCAAGAGCAGAGGAACTGCTGGACAATGAAAGGTCAAGGTGTAGAGAGAAGGCCAACATCACGACCTGGTACAGGGCTGCATGTCCCACTTTAGCCCCACCTGATAAGCATTGTCATCTGTGAGCTGTCCCTGAGTCTCCCTTTTCTTAGACTGCCCCATTACCAAAGCATGGTCAGACACAGCTATAGAAACAATGCTATTCTGCATATGTTACTTAAGTTAGCCTTTTGATAGTACTATCACTGTTATTCATCCCTCTCTGAAGGAAAAAACCAAATAGAGAAAAGGCATTTCTAGTGTTTCCTCTCTGCTAGGTTCCACTATTGATAACACCGGGCATAAAAACTCCAATGGATACTAATATCTTAATGTATGATTTGGTGCAGTCTTCAACACTCAGTGAGTGCTAGGAGCAAAGTCTGAGTTCCAGATAAAGACATCTGAACTCTTCCCAGTTCATGAGGGCTCTGGACTCACAGCAATCAAGGTTCTGCACCATACGTATCATCTCAGGCCTTCACTTGGCAGACACGAACTGAAGTGAATCGACTTCAAAAGGGATGAATCATCCATGTGAAATTAACACACATGTAAGAGTTTGTAGGATTGGGGCCTTAGGGTGCACACCTTCCACCAACTCTCTTTAAAGAAATGCAGGTGTAATGTATATCCAAACTTGACTGGCTTCATTCTTTTTCATGCTTGCTCCCCTAGCAAGCGGAATGGTTATGGCAGGATCAGCTTAATTTCACTTTTCTACGTGGTATCAGTGGGAATTTTATGCTCAAACACTGTAAGGAGAGGCTTCAGTGTACTTCTGGAGTCAGCGGTGGTTAGATTTTCACTCTTCACTTAGATTTCCTGAAGTAATGTAAATGTAACCTTGCAAAATATCAAGTATTTAAATTCATATTTACGTGGGAGGTAATTTTACTGCCTCTCATCTGATGTTCTCACAGCACTATATGAGCAACTCCCCATTTTCAACCTTTCACCACTGCTCTACAAGTAAATGGAAGTGCTTTTACTACTCAAAATATACACAATTTTTATTCAAGACATTTTCCTGCTTAGAGAGTTTCTGTTATTAAAAAAATATTATTCTATTGTTTTGAAAATGAATTATCCCTTGAGGGTGCTGTAAGAAATTAAAGGAATTCCACTTATTTTGATATGTCAAGCAACTGGCCTAAATTAACAGTGGTCTGTTTAGCTTCATGCCTAAAGTGAATAAGACTACAAGCAAATTGCAGAGTTACAAATGAAAAAGCGGGAATGCAGTAGTTTATTTCTTATTTAGAAAGAAACAAAGAAAGAGTCACTTAAAGTCAAAAAATTTAAGAGACTGTCATAGACGTAGATCAAGTTGCTGGTCTATCAGCTGACAGTGCTATGTTAAGAAGCTTTTAAGAAGACACATAACTCCTGATTATTACAAATCATTAAGTGGAAAAAAGAAATCAGTCATCTTTATATAGGTTTGCATGCTGGTTAAAAGGCAAGCCACTGACAAATGTAACATAAAAGACTCAAAGAAAGCTATTTTTCAGATGAGTGGATACTGTATTGCAGTTAAATGCCAATTAAACAAATATTAATTCTCAGAAAATGGGATTAAGCTGATGCAATATTCAGTAAAATTGAGAAAGTTACAATATTAAACAGTTTAAAGCATTGACTACTCATTAACATCAGTTTTCCCCCTTCCCTCCCTGCCACTTTGTATGCTGCATCGGGATAATCTCTTCACTTTCAACTTACAACTGTTTAATAAATGGAATTTAAATATTTCTGTAGCAGAAATCTTTTTAGTGGGTATCTAATTACACACATATACAGCTGTTTGCTCCTTTATATGCTTACCAGTGTGAAATGCAGTGTGAGTACACAGCAGATCATAAATACACATTTATGAGATTAGTTCTAAGTCAACTCTTCCTCTCATTCCAACAATAGAAACAAAAAGAGAAACTGAAAATGGTTATGGTGCAGTTTCCTTTTACAATTCCCTGTATCAAAACGGGTGTGCAGTTTTAAAGAGCTTAAGAGTCATAGTAGGAGTCTAATATAGGAGTGGCAATGCTAAGGAATCCAAACAACAAGCTCATGTGAAATTCCTCAGGCGGTAGATGGGTGCGGTAAAAAAAGTAGGTGCCTGATTTGCAGGAACATCTAATAGTACCTAATGCTTTAGCATTTTCTCACATTGGACCAGAGCCACCTCTGTTCAGCTGCGAGGTTATTTGTTTGATTTGCTGTTGGGCTTGTTTTCGCTTTAAGACTTTAAGGGTTTTCCAATGAAGGGCTTATATATTCATGAGGTAAAGCAACAGCTACAAAGCCATAAGGGACCATGCAGTAGGTATGGCAATAGCACAGCGTGGCCATGCAGGACTTCAACTCCCACATTAATAGAGTTTGTTGAGTTTTCTACATCTGGTCTTTGAAACAGAAGAAGCCTTCGAGTTATTCCTGCAGCCAATGGTAATCCCACACTGTCAGACCTCCCAGGGAGCTAACTCCATCTTGATAAACCAGGTGAACCTGTCAACATTAGAAAGCTGTAGGAATATTTGGGGACAGTCATCCACAAAGACCACGAAAATTCAACCATTTCAAGCTCCTGTACAGAAAAAAATGGCTTCTCATCTGCTACAATACAAACTGAACATGAGATAAGGAGCTGAAAGTGGATCAAAGAAACAGGGAGAGATTATTTTATGCAGCTTCTAACACGTTAGGAGACCAATGGCTCCATGAATCCCCAGGCTATACAAACTAAGAGTTTTAAAATTAAATTTTGATTACTGATAACTATTAGACTCTGTGCTATGGCCATTCCTTAGGACTATACAACGTGGAACAGGCCAGTAAATTGCAAATCCATGGCTACCATTCCAGAACTGCTGACATTCATAACAGCAGGAAGAGGAAATCCACAAAGCAGGCAGGGCCATGCAGCCATCCCATATAATTATGAGTGGGTGGAAGGGAAAAAATCAGAAAACCAGTCATCCAGCAGGAGAGTCAGGAAAGCACTGGTGGAAGGGAAAGATTAAAACATGTCAACCTACCGGTATACTTTGTGCCAATTGAAACAGTCTGGTCTTGATGAGAAAGGGAAGGGCAGAAAGAAAACAGACAGCCCATGGTCCTGCACTCTCACTTCTGACAGTCAAAAGGAGTGATCAGTTTGGCTGTGTTTTATAAGGAAGCCTCAGAATAAAGAGTGGAGCCCTGAAATTATGGACAAAGTCTTGGCAGGAGGACAGCAATAGGTTACTTTATGCTAAAATTCTGCATGCATACCAAGTTGTTTGCTTTCATTTCATATTATTTTTTAATTTTTTTCATTTAGGCTAGTCACATCCGTTGAAATAAAGCTGGTATGTGTTAACTGCTGTAATTTACACTTGACTGCTGAGACAAAACAAGACCAAAACGCAGGGATGGACTTGAAATCTAAAATTATAAAAGGTCTATAAACTTTACATAGAGTAGTATATAAATTGTTACCTGAACTTGATCGCATTCATCAGTGGGGTAGATCCATATCTGTCTCTAGCATAAACAGTCGCGCCAGACATCAACAAATACTCAACCAGTGGTAAATGCCCTTCAGAGGCTGCAATATGAAGTGGAGTTCGGCCATCATAGTCTCCACAGCTCAAGTTCCCACCCTACAAAAGGACATATCCTTCATATGCTAAAAAGATAATGGCTGCACATTAAGTTGTTGCATGCGTCACACAGTAGGTGCATACTTCACATTTTAATTCTGCCACCAAATTGTTAAGCTTGTCAATCTTGTAGGATTGTTTCAGTGCCAATAAGGATATTTATTTCACCTTCTGCATGTTTTCTCCCTCAGATATGCTCTCTATTTCAGCATGCCATACAGCAGCTTTGTGCCTGTAGACTGCTAATCTTACTTGTCTTAGTTTATTCTTAATTTCAAGATATATTTATCCTTTCTTGAGGCCCATTACCAAAGTCTCAAGAGTAGGGTAAACCAAGGCAAAGAGGGGAAAAAAATGAGAAGACAGGGAAATGCCTGTTTCTTTTTTCAGGTATAAGCAAAGTTAGAGTTATGGGGAGAGCCAGAAATCCTGAATTAACACTGCACTGTGTTTTGCTTAAATATAGTTTTCAAGTTCTTTTTTTTAATCACGACAGATTTACATCCAGAAGCTGGATACTATGAATATGTATAAAGAAAATTAGGCAAAAAGAAAGCAGCACAAACCATTTTAAAATGTTCCAAAGTTAGCAGATAAGAACTTGCATTTTAATCTACCTGTATTTTCACAGTTCAAAAGAAAATATAAACAGCTGAAAAACAGAGAGGGGAAAGAACATACCAGTCTTGAAAAGCAAAGACCTTGTAATAGTCAAAGTACCAATTCCAGTGAGCATAGCTTCCTCCCATCAGTTACAGCTCTATTTAAAAATTAATGTTTTGTACAAACTGTTAATTTTACATTACCATTTCTGCTATGGCTCTTAGTGCGTCTATGTCACCCAGTTTAGCTGCAGCACAAGCCAAAGGTGGAATTAATGCATCTCTTACGGCTTCTAACTCCTGAGAAACAAATAAAATTAAACATTTAATATCAGCTTTGCCTCTAATGGGATTGATATCCAAGTCATAAAAACACCAGCCTTGCTTTCATGTAAAGTTTCCAAATTAGTCACTTGGATATTTAAAAATGGTAGCATTTAGTTCTTGGAAGGAAAGAGGTCTCATGTTTATTTTACATTTTGTCAGTCTCACATCCATAAGATTTATATTCCTCCCAGGCAACACTACAGGTACCTGATATCTATATATACTATTTAAGGTGCACACACTATTACCATCTCTCTACTGCCATAGCTACTCATCAATACAGTAAGAGAAACAGCGCTGGTGGGAGTTGGAAAAGACCATATAGTCCAGCCTCCTCAAGACTGATCAACTTTATTCATGTGATTCCTCAGACACCTGTGTATCCTGATAAGCCCTTGAGGCCCCCTGAATATCCTCCCATTTCTCATGCTCACTAAAGAAGAACCATACATTAGTTAATAAATCCCATCTTCCTTGAAACCAAGTCAAGAGAAAATCGAGCATCTGAACAACCAATATTATCTTTTCTAATTTTCCAGTTGAGAAGGACTAATAGTAAACATCACAAGTGTCTCTACACTTTTGTAATGCTTCCTTAGCCTTCTATGATTGCATGTACAATTAAGCTGTTTTACCCATTATTATCTGGATTGCTCCAAACTGTCAATACATTTGACCACAAAAATACAAAGCACTTCTTCATATCATTGATACTCTGAATTACAGCATCTGTCTGAGGCTTGTTAGTGCAACCAGCCAGTCAAGAAAATAAACCCAAGATGGGGCTACAAAGAGGGGGGGGAAGTTAATATGTTTTTAATTAAAAACATTTTGGTGTCATTGTGTCCTTTCTCCCTAGCCCAATTGGTTATCTGGGACACTCAGAACTAAAAAAAATAATATAAAACCTACAGTATTCAATTTTTCTTTCAGCTTTGCTGTTCATCTTTAATCTAGGTTCATTTAACTGAGTTTGCAGCTTTACATGATATTAATTCTAAATATTTAAGTGTATATACCTCCTTGCTGCTGATACTTAGAGATTTGGCAATCACTTGTATAAACTTGCTATCTCTCAGAGAGATCTTGGCTCCTGTGGGTACAACAGTCATTTCTCCTCTTAGATTCTCACTCAGCATCTGAAAAGCAAGCAATCAAACCCTTTGTTAGCAGAGGAAAAATATGGTGGTAGTCTAATAAAAAACTTTACTATCAAGTTAGAAAATTGTTTGGAGGAATTATGGAAACTAATTAAATGCAGACAAAAGATTAAAGAAATAGTTACTGTCCCATGAAGATTGCACGTTTAAAAAGACAAAGGAGGGCAAGAGACAGGGAAATAAAGCTTTCTTCCAAAGCAAAGAAACCAAAATAAGCACACAACAAAACACCCCCATTTTCAGAGTAAGCAGACAAAAGTTCCCTAGTGGGGTAAGATGCAGCCTACTTAAAAACACAAAGATAGTGAGTAATGTGCAGAGTGAGGCTTAAGACCAGAATATTCTGAAATGCTGCCGTTTGCCAGCATTCACAAACCTCAGGACTCCTACACAGACTGTCTACACAGGCCTCAAAACAAAACCCAGTGCTGCCTGTAGACAATCATGGATTTCCATGGGTTTTCAAACAGCTCCATTAGCCCTGATTTTGTTAAAATTTGGCCATAGATCCAGCTTTGAATGCAGAGGGTTTACAGTAGTACTAGTCATTCAGTATGCAAACAGGCATGTAACAGTTTGCAGGATGGGTGCATCCAATGTAACTTGGAAAAAAATTCCAAATCAAAATGTAAAAAGGTCAGCCAATTCATGTGTAGAAAGTACTTGAATGGGGCAATAAAGAAATGAAAATACTCCAAAAGACAGATTCTGGGAAATCTAGAGAACACAGATAGGAGGCAGTTATTAAGAAAAAGCAACTGGTTTCCTCAATTCTGACAATTTTACATACTGGCACTCTTTCACAAAAGGTTGCTGATGCAGCTATAAAGCCCATAGTTATTTCAATTAGAATTTTAAAAAGCAGGATTGTGAAAGTTTGAAAGAAACAGATGTGATGTTGGAAGGAGGAATGCCCCAGGTTTACTTGTGTCTAGGCATGCCCTTTATTAAAAAAAAAATCTCCAAGAGCTGACAACACCATAGCTGTCTGCTGGAAGAGTCCCATATGCACGTAACTCAGAGGATACCAACAGCTTTGGCACACTTTTAGAATCTGACAGGTTGAGATCATTGCTTTACACAGGTAACCTTAGCAATTGGCACCTGTGCTAAATGCCCCCTGTGCAAAGCCCTACGTGCCTTAGTCCTCCCAGCTCTTCACACATTTGTATGTGTCTGGGGGCACATTCCTAGCTTCTTCATGTTGAAAGAGAATCCTAAAATAACCAGGCCAGCTTCAGGAGAGCTTCCGTCTCTTGGGAGACTATTGTTTGGTGATATGTTTAGCTGAAGATATTGCCACAGACAACATGTTTTCAGGCTTTCTTCTCCTGGTCTTTACCACTCATTCCTGCCCAGGCAATACAGCATGCTGCTCCCCCAGTTGTGCCAACACAATTGTTTGTGGGTCTGTACAATGAGTGAAATGAGGAAACTGATCCTGCATAACTCAAAGGAATTACAAAGTAATTTTGTTTTTTAAACCATATAAAGGAGGTCCAGCACATCATCACACAAAAACTGTGTAGTACATTCCAAAGGGCAGCACATGAAGATGTAGAAGTACCTTGTGCCAGTGGTACCTAAAACATCATCAAATCCTCACCTGACTATTCAGCTGTCTCACCTTGGCAAACTGGATTTCAAATGAAGTTTTAACTCACACACCTAGGCAGGAAGCCAGCTGGGAAGGTTTCTCCTGTCCCAGGTCAAATAATCGTCTGTGCAAGAAGATTAAAGTTTGCATTTAAAAAAAAAAAACCAAGCGGGTGCACGTATGTTCCAGGATCAGTGTGTGTGCCAAAGGGGCACCAGTGAAGAGCTGGGGTTTCTGAAGTGTGTATGTGCAAACACATGCAAGAACACTGCTCTTCACACAGCACTGTCTCGCCTGCCAAGCATGTTCTTGCACAGGGTATGTTCCTGACATCCTCACTGAAGACACATATAACTCCTCCCATTTTTCAGAGCCAGGGCTTTAGCAAACAGTTGAAAGCTCCGAGGCTGAAACTGTTTCTAAGCACGGTAGGTGGTACTTCCAGCCACCACACTTATGATCACAGGTATACAAATATGTTTGTCTAAACAGCTGCTACTGGCTGGAAGATATGGAGCATGAAATAATGATCAAATTTGTTTCAGTTTCAATAAAAACAAAGCACCATGGGGAGATACACATGTGCATGCAGTGTTAAGTCTGGAGAGTGACTCATCATAATGTCAGCTCCCAAAGTGTCAGGATTATGATTTCACTGCATACAAGCATAGAAACTCAGGCATTCCTGCAGACTGCTGCTTCCTTATCTAATTCATAGCTGATGTTCCTTGTATAAAAAGAACGTGATAAATAGTTGTATAATTGCAGAAAAAAGTCTTGATTAAGCAACCAGTGAACAGAAAGCACATTGTTAAAGGGGTTCTGATTTTAAAAGCAGCTGGTCCTTATAATAATCCTCTACTTTTTATGTATTATAAAGCATATCTCCTCTTGGAGAAATAAAATCTAATACTCTTATGACTAATGCTGTAAAGGAAGAGGCTGTAGGCAATATTTATTTTCAGAATTAGCTGTGTGTGAATGAGTCTGGGATGAAATCTTTACCACACTAAGATCAGTGATGAGATCTTTGCTGACTTCAGAAGGGATGAGATTCTGTCTCCCATATGAATTTCCACACAGAGTTTTCAGTACAGAAAATATCCAAGCTAGACTACTATCATTTAATGGCATTTTTATGGCTCGGTCATGGTCTTCACCTGACTTATGCAGAGAATTTTTTTCTCTCCAAATCTACAAATCTTTATTTGTCTAATAGTATTTTCTGTAAGAAAGAAAAACCACGGGGTGTTCCAATTATGGCTCTGTAAACAATTGCTTTTAAATGCAAGAGAGAAGCTCAAGGCATGAAGCTAAGCAGAAGTTAGCACAGTAGATGAGAAACCTGAAGTCTTTCAAGGTCACACAAATATTTACCTGCCTCTTCTCCTCCCAGCTAAGGTTTCTCTTGCTGAGCGTGTATGACAGTTTAGTTAGGGCTGCCTCTGGTGTCATATCACCTCCAGGAATTACTCCAACATCAGCGAGAGTCTGAATAAAAAGGAATAATGATTCCAATTAGCATAGCACTCAGAAATACCTGTGTGTACAGAAAAGGCATATAAATGATGAGCAGCTACACAGAACACAGTATGCAGCTGAGCCTCCACTCTCTTGCTCCTCCAACTGCCACTGTAATTTTTGTAATTTTAGTTATCAAATACCAAGCAAATACTAGAGCAAGCTGAATAAAGATGACTTTTACTTTAAATTCCTTTTCATGCAGTAACACTGAAGAATTCCACCAAATGCTTGCCACGGTCGCTCGCTATGCTAAAAGGGAAAGGTTACAGGTCCGTATCAGCTATCTGCAGAGTTGTCAGATTCCCTTTATTGAAAAGCTGCAGTTACTCTGTTTTAACCCAGTGGCATTTTGAACACTGCCAAGTAGGCTGTTCTCACACAGACATATTTACCATTCTTTAATGGGGCACTGCTTTGGATGAATTCCAGCACTACTGTGTGCTCACAGCAGGAGTGCTTTCAGATCCTTTCAGGCTGCGTGAGCAGTGTACTATTTAGAAGACGCAACTAAAATACGTAATTTACACAGTTCTGACAAGAACAACTGAAAAAGATGACCTTTGTAACTTATCTTTCTGGTAGTTAAAAAAATCCAATCTGAACAAAAGCAAAAAGAAGGATCTTTGCTATGATCAGCAAGCCTCATAAGTGTACAAAACAGCAAAGACAAAGGAAATTTCAGATCTCTTGTCACGGAACTGTACCTGGGCAAATCATAGATCATTCTCTTTGCCAAAATGTGATGCCTCACAGTTAAGCATCTTGAACTAGGTTCTTGCACTGCATTTTACTGTTAAGTCTCTTGTATATAAACTTAAGCTTCAAAATTTGTTGTGGCTTAACTAATATTTTAAGCAAGATACAGAGTCTTAATTAGCTCATTAACCACCTCTGAGAGACCCAGACTAACATATTTTAAGTCCCATGGGAAAACATACAGAGAAGGTGAGAAATACTTTCTGTACTGCAGAACTAATCAAAGAACAGTTAGGGCTTTTTCAGCAGGTCTGAGAAAGAGGAGGAGGAAGGGATTTCCCAGTTTCCTTCCTATACCTAAAGTCCCCTCAGTTATAAGTTTGTACTGTGTATTGGGATCAGAGGCCAGACGCTGACTTAATTAAAACAAACACTTCAAGGGAAACCAGGGATTCAGCTGACCTACCTGACTGGCTTGTATGAGTGAAAACTGGCCCAGCCATGTGCAGACCTTTGAAATATTTCATTTAAAGAAAAATCAAAGTAAAGTTAACACTACAGCAACTTTACAGAAGGCAATGAAAGAACAAGCATGCAGTAATTTTATAGGACTCAGTCAGTCAGTTTCTCCTCAAAAGATACCAAGAAAACAGGGCAGACTCCATCAACTGATGCTGAAGCAATATAGAACATACTCCATATAAAAAGTGGAATCCAGAAGGGAACACATTTCCACACAGCCTTACGGTGGTTCAGTAAGACTTGAGCAGAATCTTTCAATTCAGCATATCAACAGTCTGGATCAGAGTGCACAAAGCCATTTTAGAGGTGTCTATTTGGACAATCTTTTAACCAGAGCATAGAAAAGGCTTTTTTTCTTCCTTCTATATATTTTAGCAGCTTATTTCAAGCAGAAGATAGCATAAAAGCTAGGCTTCACGTTCATGTTGTTTTTCAAATATAAATTTTGTTTTTATTGACTTAACTTCCGTGTGAATTTTTCCATCTAATCCACATATTCCTATAGTATTTGCTACAGAGCAAAAGTCAATGATTTTCAAAACATCTCCATTAAGTTACACAAAAGTTTTACAAACACCCAAATAACTGCCTATATCAGAAAATACCAAGTCTGGATACCAAGGAGGTGAAAAAAAACCTCTTGCAATCTCCTTTTCTTTCTCCTCAAAACAGACTACGTGCAAATATAATCTAAAGCTGTGTCAAAAGCAAAGTTAAAAGAGACAGGTTTCAGCACCAGACTAGGGTATTCAGGTCTGCCGTGCAGTCAATGAAGAGGTTGGCTCTGCCAGACAGGTGGTTGCTCCCAACAAAGCCAGGTGTCTAAAGCAGCAGGATGAGTCACCCTCTGGTAGAGCTTCTTGGCTATTTAATGGCTGGTCTTTTTCTAAAGGCCAGCTAAACCAGCTTCCTTCACACTACCACATGCAACGCATATTCTTATATGGCTTTGAGCTCTTAATAGCCACAGTGCTGTCGTGTTTTAATACACAATTGAGAAACTCACTATAAAATGCCCTGAACAGTATGTACACAAAGCCAGCTTTAAACCAGCCCTCATGGGTTTAACTAAACTGATTTCCATTCTTCAAGACAGACACTTCCTTACATACATTTCTCCAATCTTGCACTGAATTCGGTTGTACTTCCAGTCAAATAAAGAACTGGGTTTTGGAATAGTGCTTGCATCTGCAGGCTTTCTTGATGCTCCCACATTGTACCTAAGGAACTGTTATCCTATCAAGAGCTACTTTATTTGAACATCTGATCCCTAAACCAGCTTTTAGCTCAGTGGAATCCCTCTGAGATACTACCAATCTAATGCAAAGTATCCTGGAGTGCTGTACATGACAGGAATGAGCAATCATTCATTTGAGAACTGAGCTGACTATTTCCACCATTAAGACCAGGAGTAACAGGATCTTGTTTGTAGATACGCATTTAAATGCCTCTGGATTAAGGTTTTTCAGATGTAGTTATTTTATGAGCAATCACTTTACAGTCAATAAACCTGGTTTTATACACTGGGACTACTAGCAGTTTGCAATCAAGTTGTATCAGTGGGATGTTTCTTTCATTGCACACCCCTCACCTGCCCTGTTGCATAGACGGTTTTAACAGACCCTCGTAAGCACTGGGTACAGTTCAGAATCACTACTTTTCGTTCAGCTGCTTTCTTCAGCTCTTCCAGCACGTCCTCTCTGTTGTTTGGGGCATTGCCACTTCCATAAGTTTCAAGTACAATGCCTTCAATGGGAGGCTGAAGGAATGCTTTAACCTGTTTAAAAACAAGACAGAGGAAAGAGACAAAAGGTATGTTTAAGTCACCTTAAAATTTTCATGTGTGGCACCGCATTTTTAAAAATGGTCTATTCCTGCTATAGTTTTAAAGGCTCTCATGCCTTATAGTCTTCTTATGCCCTTCTGTGCTCCCCATTTGCAATAACTGAGACTGTAGAATAAGTTTCGAAAAAATTAGAACTTCCCTCTCTAGCTTCCTTTAAAATTCCTAGAGTTATTACCTGAGTGTGAAAAAGGATGCTATTGTTCAAGGGCCATTAACAGGCTATACTGTTGCACCGTTTGGTAGAATAAAAATGTGGATTTACAGTCATGAAATAAATGTAGAATTATCAATTGAGATTACAACTCCCCACCCCTGCCCAGATTTTTTTGCTTTAGCAAAGAGTTTTGTTAACCAATGTCTGCCTAAGAGAGAGACTATTTCACCTTTCAGGAAAGAACATTCTAATGAAGCCTGGAGTTTTTAACCCAAAACCCAACTGATTTAACTCAAAGAGGAAAAAAAAAAAAAAAAGAGGCACTAATATATATTCTGGGCCAGTTGATACTGAGTTTGTTTGCCTCACCATAAGAGAATGCCTACCAAAGTCCTCTTCCTAGAAAGATGTATTTTAAACAACCTAGATGTTTCCTTGCTGATCACATATGCTAAATGCAATACACTGCAAACCCCCATGAGGCTAACTATGCAGTTGGAGTTTTATTGCAAATATACCACCCCTCTGTCTTTCCATCTGTTCATATTCACCTAAAAAGAATGGTGATATAATTGAGGAGTGCTGCTTAAACTACTGAATTCAATTTAAGATGGCAAGAGCCACAAAAGACCCGTCAATTTAATGGAACTAATATTAGACAAAAATTTAAAGACTAATCTACCCAAAATTACAAACTGCAAAAGAGTTTCTAAAGGCAAAAAAAAATCCCACTTCTCATTTTCAGCTCTCTGTGAATGCTGAGGGTCATGGTAACCACCAGTGTGAGACAAAATGAACCCTAAAAAAGAAGCATGAGTTGTAGAAATAATCACACTCCACCCACCATATATTGTATTCTTTGACAAGATATCTGTTAATATGCCTCAATGTGCAGCAAGAGAGCATTTTCCTGGTCATTGTAGCCTACACCTGTCTACAACACCACACCTGACCTATTTATGAGCCCTGATAAGAAATTAATTTTAAGTTTCAAAGCCCAGGTAGCTATACAAAAGATATTTGAAAAGCTTTTATCAATAGCTTATGGCATATAAAAATATATAGTCTTTTAATGACTTGATATTTCAAAATAGCGTTTATCAGAAGACAGATCCTTTCCTTTCCCTCCAAAATCCCAATCACTGCTACAAACAATGCAGCTTTCCTACTTCAGGTAACTAATCAAGTATTGGAGCATCACTTCACCCACTTCCAAAGTGAAGTGGTGACACTTACAGCAGCAGCCGTGATTCCTGGGAAGATTCTCAGAAGTCCAACATTCCTGTTCATGTTGGTGTGAACTCGAAATTTCTTTTTGGTATTGGCTCTCCACACTGTTTCCCAGTTTACTATGAAGAGAAATGGCCTTTTTAATTTAATATTAACACGTACTATCAAGTACACTTGTAGTACTTCATGATTGCAACTTTGTTTTTAAAACCGTTCTTATGTAGGGGACTGATGAAAGACAATGTATTTTTTAAAGAGGAAATGAAGGCCCATTTAAGACAGCAGAAATAGCAGTTGATCTAACACGCCTTATTTATTAGGTGCCACAAAATATATCCTTAAGACCACATTCAAATCAGGCTCAACTGTTTCATATTTTAACTTTAATTCAAAAATAGTCTGGATTACAAGCTGTATCAGTATTACTAGTCAATATTCACAAGTTAGTGCCCTTCAAGGAGATATTCAAGATGTATGCTTGCTTCAATTCATTGCATTTCATAGCAAAGACTTCTAAAATTGATATTTTAGGCAATGACCATTAGTGAACAAGATGGTCTATCGGATACAAAGCTGTATACCTCTACTACAATCTCTTCAAAAGAGAAGTCTGCTTGCTGTGAAAAGCATATGAGTGCTAAACCTGATGGCTTCTTGATGCTGAACACGCCCTGTTAGTGCCACCTCTCCCAGTTCAGAGTGCTCAGAAAGCCTCAACCAACAGAACATCATGCCAGTCTAGCACAGGTGAGGCATTTACTTGTCATACGCTGACCTGAACTCCACTGTTATGTAGCTGGCCTGATATCAGCCTGGATTCATGTTCAGAAAACAGAGCTTCATCTTCTCAGAGATGAGAGATGACAAATGCAGTTACTGTTGCTCCTAATCACCTCCAGAGTTTATTAGGTAGTTACTAACGATTAAATAAAATAGCAAGGATTCAATTAACTCCGATTATACATTTAGAGCCAGAAGCCAGCTGTTTAACTAATAGTTTGTTTGTGTTGCGTTATTAGAAGCCAAGTCATGCATTATTGATTTCAAAATTTTACTACTTCAGTGTAGGAGCACAGCATTGGTAGCGCTGACGGCTCCTACAAGGCAGTGGAAGAGGTTTAACAAACAGCAGCCAACAGCTCAGAGCGTTGTGCTTCAAAGAAAACAGACTATGCTGTAAAGCTGCTGTTTCCCCATCGTGAGTTAAGCTTTTTAGATTTTGGAGAAACTCCCAAGCAGCAAGACAGATAAAAGATCTGCGTGCATAATACTGACTTGCTCTCAGCCATGCAGAGTTACTCACACCAATTACTTGCAATCAGCAGACAGCCACTTGCAAAAAAAAAATTCAGAGTACATTTAAAAGCCTCCATTGAAGCCTACTCTATTGCCCTCTTACCAGAGATACTAAAAACTACACAATCCATTAAGTCAGGACAGAAAATAGCAGCCTCCTATAAGATTTTATGAACTTCCCTTTCCTGTTGTGGTGCCCTGTCAGCAACTAAAGCCTCTGTTCTTTCTAAAAACTGCCATATGTCGTTAAACAGGTCACAAGCAGTTGGCTTGGCATCATGTTTGTCCAACCAGTCACACTGGAGCACATGGATTCCAAATGCCCTGGGACTGTGAGAATACAAGCATAGACCATTTCTACAGTGTCTTTCTTTGTGCTAAGCTGTCCAGCACAATTCTGAAACTAGCTGGCTGGACTTAGTATTTAGCCAAGTAGTTCTCAAAGGCCTCCATGAGCTTTCCAGAGCGAGTTAGAGACCTGCAGGAGGTACAGGGGTAAGCGCAGAAGCCATGCATTTGTGCTACATGAGCTTCATAGGCCTGGTTAATCATGTTAAGAGGCAGCAGCATCATGCAATAAATCCGTTCCTCTCAACTTTCTAACACAAAAGTTAATTCTTTAAAAGCAGCCTCCTCTACAAGAAGGGATGGCAATAAAATTGTATCACAGCTTGCTTTCTTTTATCCTCCATAAGGTAGGAGTCCCTGCCAAAACTTCACAAATGCATACTACTACGTTTGGCAACTGTCAGCATCCCTAATGCCTGTAATGAACTTGAAGAATGAACTGAGTAAACCTGCCTTGGCATGGATCACTAAGATACTGCCAAAAGCAGAAGACCAAGGAAAGAGATCAGAGGATAGGTTCAGAAGTCAGACCTATACCAGGCCTATACCTGTACTCTTGGAGTACACTCTACCAAATAATATATCATCTCCAAGATAAATTTAATGCATGCAGACATAGTATAGTGATGTAATTCCAAACTGTATTTAAAAAAAAAAATTAAAGATTGCCTCTGAGTTAACATTCGCTTGGTCATGAACCTCGTCAGCCTACATAACGTGTTTGGTGCTGCAGACTCCACAGATGTCAGTTTTCCATTAGCCAAATAAGTCTAAAAGGCAGAACAAAGAGCAAATGTGATGCAAGAGCCAAAGACAAACAAATATACATAAAAGCCTGACTTCACCTCAGATTTATTCAACTCTGTCGAATACAGTGAGGCAGAGCACCATGCAGGGGAAAAAAAAATTTAGAACACACCCTTTGCATCCTGAATCTCAAAAATTACATCCCCTAAAAGGAAAAGTATTTATGTCACACAGTTAAGTTCAAGCATCTCCACTGTACTGAATAAACCAGCTGTCTTGCAGCCTATAGTCATATGACACAGCAATCTCCTTTTTTTTGTTAAATTAAAAATAAAAAAAGTAAGAATCCTTAACAATTCTTAAGTAAGAAACTCATATACAAGCACGTGAAGTACAAAAAGCTGTCTTTATTGGTGTTCATAACAGTTTTTTTTTCCTATGGATGAGCAGCTAATAAGGGATACTCAGTTTTAGCACAGCACAGAAAACAGCAACCTGTTCTGACTTGGATGGCCTGTGCTTGCAAAGAGTTTAAGTGATACAGTGTACTGCATTATGCAAATATGGATGCAAAGCTGAGGAACAAAGGTAAGCTAGCTACTGGTGTGGTAAAGCAGAAAGTAAGTTTTTTAAAGCAATGTACATAAAATAAAGATGTAATGGCTATTTATATACTGTATCCAAAATGGTTTGGGATAGATTGCATTATTCAAGGAGACTGCATTCAAGATGTTAAGGCCTTTTGTTTACTCTTCCAAACCATCACATAAAAATAGATTTTCCAGTCTCCCTCTACTTACCAAAAACTATAGCCTTTAAATTTAGAGTCAAAAAATCACATCCTTATCTTATGCAGCTTTATTATCATACACACGCACAGAGAAACACNCCCAGCTTTAGATGAGCAAGTGTGTCAGCTTCCTCAAGGCTTTCAACTTAGCACAAGAAACTCCTGTAAGAAGTGAAAAATGCTAGCCCAGTCTCGAGCTCAGTAAGAAACCCAATGCTGATGGCAAACACTTTTGCGGCAGAATCAGAAATCACAGAATCACAGAAACATTTCAAGTGTGGTACACATAGAAATAACCAAAAATATTTCTAAAATCTCAAAGCCTATCAAATAAAAGACCTTGCCTTATTTCTCCCATATTTTGAAAACAGGGGAGACAAGGAGGAGTCTTCCACTTGAAATGTATAAAGATTCTCAGTATATTTTGTAACTGATTACTCTCCTCTATTCCTGACTGTCCTAATGAAGCACACATGAAACTTGCTTTGTTGCTGTGGCTGGACTTTGTTCATCACAGATGCATGTAACTTCTGGGAGTGGTGCACATGTACAGGACAATATGATGAGAAACAACTTGTGCAGGGGACAAGCAGCCCGTGTGACTATGTGCAGATGTGGTACAGCAGCAGAAGGTTAGAAGGCCCTTTTGGGCTCATCTACCCATCAGTCTCATTGGAGAAAAGCTATTAGTTACTGGCCAAGTCTGCATCTTGGATGGCAGTTCTGGTTATTTATATAAATATATAAATTTATATATTTATATAAATAACCAGAACTGCCATCCAAGATGCAGACTTGGCCAGTAACTAATAGCTTTTCTCCAATGAGACTGATGGGTAGATGAGCCCAAAAGGGCCTTCTAACCTTCTGCTGCTGTACCACATCTGCACATAGTCACACGGGCTGCTTGTCCCCTGCACAAGTTGTTTCTCATCATATTGTCCTGTACATGTGCACCACTCCCAGAAGTTACATGCATCTGTGATGAACAAAGTCCAGCCACAGCAACAAAGCAAGTTTCATGTGTGCTTCATTAGGACAGTCAGGAATAGAGGAGAGTAATCAGTTACAAAATATACTGAGAATCTTTATACATTTCAAGTGGAAGACTCCTCCTTGTCTCCCCTGTTTTCAAAATATGGGAGAAATAAGGCAAGGTCTTTTATTTGATAGGCTTTGAGATTTTAGAAATATTTTTGGTTATTTCTATGTGTACCACACTTGAAATGTTTCTGTGATTCTGTGATTTCTGATTCTGCCGCAAAAGTGTTTGCCATCAGCATTGGGTTTCTTACTGAGCTCGAGACTGGGCTAGCATTTTTCACTTCTTACAGGAGTTTCTTGTGCTAAGTTGAAAGCCTTGAGGAAGCTGACACACTTGCTCATCTAAAGCTGGGTGATGGGACTCTTAGGTGTTGGTAACGTAGCTAAGGATATGGCCAAGAATGCAGCCAGTTATGGGATTTAGAAATCCACTACGAGCCTCACCTAGAGAGGGAACAGTGTGAAAAATGGATATCAAAAACGAAGAAGAGAGTTGCAAGGGTAAGAGAGGGAAGAGGACTAAGCTTCTCCCTTTCATCTCTACCTCTGAAGTAGATTGTTGCTTTTATATGCTATGCCCGGCCACGAATAGCATTTCTCCTCATTCCTGTGTATCAACCAACCCATGATCCCATTACGGTTCCCACTTCCTCCATCCTGCCACTTCTCCCCTTCTGCTCCTCTGGAATTTTCATTCCCAGCTTTGTTAGAACTGGGAAGCCTGAGGAAGAGTTTCTGCAAGTGGCCTACTTTTCCTGACATCCTCAGGCTGCTCTCCATAACGCTGAATCAGCAAGAGTCAGCCCTGTCTACAGGAGGATTAAGACATATTATATAAAGTCATTTGGGAAAAAAAAAGTAGAAAGATGCTGGATTTGTTTGGTTTGTTTTTAAATGACCAAGTGGTTCCTTGTCTCCATGAAAGCTTCATACAAGGACTCTACAAGCAAACTAAAGGGAGACAGCGATGTTTCAAACAATTACTTTGGACAAAATAAAGCAGCACTAGTAGACTGCACATACTATAAACTATGTTCTTTCAAAATGAAACAATCCTTCAATAGTGACACCGTCATCTTGGATAAATGATGCTACTCCAACTGGGTAATCAACTGAAGCAAATAAAAATAGAGCCTATCACACCATCAGTTTTTAAATCAGAAATCCCCATTGATACCAATGAGGCATTTACTGAAGACATAATGGGACCAAATATGGGCCAAGGGAAGTGCTTAATAACTTTCTCATTTTTCTACTCTGGACAAGGAATCACAAAACAAATCCAAGGGAGAAATAGCACACAATTTGCAGCTTGATTTCATTACTGATCAGTCAGTAAAAAGAATTTATTTATACGTTATTTGATGCAGTTAATACAAACCCAAGAAATAAGATTCCCCCAATTTACTGCAGCAATCAACTGGCAGCATTTCTGTTGATTTCAGATACATCCTGTTTGACACAGCACAGTAACACAACAGTGGCACACTCTCTACCTGAGAGATGTCTTACAGGCAACTACAGTATTACACAGGCTTCCTCAGTTTGCATCTGGTTGCTACAATCACAGCACTCTGATCCTGGAACTTTGTTAAGTAACTCCCACTCATTAAGTGGAAGGGATAAGTTTATATTCCAAATTGCAGAATGCTGTTCTCTAGTAGTAGAAACCATCATAAAGGCACATTGCATGGCACAGGGCTAGAACTCCTACTGCCACTAACAGCACCTAGCAAAATTGAGGAACACCCTCCTGTTCCCATTTTTTTGTAATAATGGAGATTTTGATCAAGTCCTGCTCCTATTTAATACATAGTCTACTCAATAACATGTTATATTTTTCAAAACTGTTCTTTAGTATATTTTTTGGCAGCTCCTCATTTGGCTAGATTCCAAATGTGTCTCTCTTCTCCCCTCTCCAAAGAAAGGGTGCCATTTATCCAAGAGCAGACATCAATGTGTTGATGACTTTGCAAATGGGTACTGAAACCTTCAGATAGTTTTTCCCTTCCTTAAGAAACTGACACACAGAAATTACAGGGAACCTGAGAAAGTTTGGGGGGAAAAAAATTTCATACAATGCATATTTTAGGTCTGCTGTTTTCAGTGTGCTTGCAGTTCAGACAGGTCCCAAATATCCAGTAAAACATCTTACACATTGGCATGCATCAAACAGAATCTGCTGAAGCTGCAAGTACTCTGCAACGACTTCTTTGCTTGATTTCAGAGCCCAGCATGGTCACTAATGAGATTAAACTCTTTGTTCTTTCAGTCCTCACTCCCTCATTTTTATCTTTAGACCAAGCATTTTCATGACACAGGGGCAACGTTCCCTCTGGTTAGTCTGGATCTTCAGTCAAAGTCAGTCTAGCTCACATCTATACTCAATACATAAATGCAGCTGAGTCACAAAATCTCAGTTGTACTAGTATTTAAACAGGTTCAGAGCAGATGGAGTCAAGCTACAGAGCTTTCAAAGACATTTTTGAGATTAAAAATGACATTTCAACTACATAGGCAGAGATTCTTTTCAGTTCTATTGCATGTGGCATAAATTACATGGCTTAAGAGATGATGTTGCTTACTTGTAATATCAACCTCAGCATTTGCAAGTGGAGGCAGGTTAGGTGAGGAAAAGGCATTGAAACTCCCAGCATCCACCTTAGTCACCCTATTTCCCCTGTACAGTTTATTATAAAAATACAGGCACACCTGCAAGACAAGTAAAGAAACAGGTCTATGAATAAGCCAGTAATTAAAAGATGCTGTAGATAAATACTGTAGTCCGTCCTTTATAAAGTGTTTTCTAAATGTTTAAAGCAACTCAGAGGCTAGTAGATGTTTACAAGTCTAACCCTTTCAAAAAGAGCTGGCACACCTGTCACACATTGGTTTAAGAATTTAAAAACAAAACAAGTTAAGAGTTAACTAGTTTCATAATCCTCTCATGAGACATAGTCTAGGAGACAGAAAATTTGCCTGAGTCTACTTCAGAGATAGAGGAAAGAAACAGTGGACTTTTAAATACATTCATGAGTTATATATTAATTCAGAGTCCAAAACATAACATAAGGCCTAGGGAAAATGAGGATAATTTTCAAAAGAGGTACCACACATAAATAATTATGTTCCTTCTCAAACCTCCTAAAGTTTGTCAATTGGAACTTGAAGGAAAAGAGATACCTCAAAGCTGTTATCAGTTCTTCAGATCTGGGCCAGTCAGCTACTGTTGTTGTCTTACAAGAACTGGCTTTGGGAGCATGGCAGACGTGAAATGAGGTGAAACCTGACCATTTTTCTCTCTGACTTTTGGGCTGCACAGCACAAACATCTTTAAAGGCAGGGTGCTGAGACTATGGAAGTACTTCCACGTCCACCAGAAGTATCGCTCTCGACATTTCAGTCTTCAGGAACTAGAGCTAAAAGACATACCAGTACTAGAGCAACTACAGAATTTCAAAGTAACATTCAGTTAAAAAACTGACTTAGAAGTGTTTCAGACCCCACATATGTGCAAGAGAACTTCCGATTTCAAGTCTCTTGCAATGTACAATTTCAGACTTCATAGTCTTTACAGATTGTATATGAGCAAATGGGATATGACCAATGCAAAAACAGCAGCTGCTTTGCCATGCAAGGACTGTTACCTCAGTGGAATACATTCATCTTCCTGTTTAAGCACAATTCCTTACTGCCTACCGGATATTTTGTGTATATAAGTATGTGTCCTGGCTAGAGGGAGAAATTAAGCTGCTGAGATGGTCTTCACAGGCAAACAAACCTCAGGAATCACAAACTGCCCAGCCATCAGCAATGCCCCCAGAAGGTTGTCTCGGCCGTCATTCTGCAACTCGTATATGGGCACCTGAAGAGCAGAGACTGAAATTACACCCTGGCCCTTATGGAAAGCCTACACAGCAGAAAAAATGAGTCCAACTTATGCAATACAAATATATGAATAATTTATGTAACAATGATTTATTACAAAAAAAGTTTTCTCCATCCAAACTATTTTAGACTGCAACAGATGGCAAGATTTCTCCCTGTGCTTAACAGACTTTTATAATTTAAGTGCTTAAAAACTGATATAGAGATGATTCTGGTGTGATTAAGCATATTAAGACTGGTTCAGGAAAAATATAAAAACTAGAAAGAAGTCATAGTTGAAGTGACTGAACATGGGAGAAGTGATGATACAGAGAAAAAGCAACAGCCCCAGATCTGCAGATCTGTCACTATGGGCTCCACAACAGCTCTCTTGCACCATCTTTCCTCACAGTATAGAAAAACTGAGCCAGCAGGTTATTACTGACAGAAAAGGGCAAGATTAAAAACAGAAATTTGGTCTGCTGAGTGATGACTTCCATGCCTTTTCAGATTGCCTCTTTATTAAGAGAGAGTCAGAGCTCCTTTCAGCAATAAAAAAAAGAAATCACATGCTCCCTTGCTAGATCATATGTCAGGCAGATCTCCAAGAAATACAGCCAAAAAGAAAGCAAAACCTTGACTGTGATGTATCACGACCAGACTGCCCCACGTCAAGAAAGTAAGTGGGAGCCTACTCCTTCCTAGACTTTTGTATTTTGACTTCAAATAGACCACATGTGAAAGGGAAGTTCTGAGACTGGGGAGGGGAATTTTACAATGTGATGTTTCATCTCTCCTTTGTGATTAGAGCTGTATTTTATACTCAAGCAAGCTATTCTAGTAAGACAATCCCTCCCCCTCAGACAATATGCAAAGGGCTGATCTCCAGCTAAGAGAATGAAAATTAATAAATGTAGTCTTCAGAGGAAAGGAAACAGACCATATTAGATGCTTTTGGAATAGAAATGATCAAAAATGCATCTACTGCATAGAGTTTATTTAAAAAAAAATTATAAAAATGCAACAATGAGCAACATAAGTCAGGATAACAACTGATGAAGTAAAAGCAATAAGCTTCAGGGCTTTAAAAGGAAAAAAAACCAGCTAACAACCAGCGGCCACCTGAGGCTGGAGAGATGCTTCTCATATAAACTGATTAATACACAATGGCCAATGACAGGTTCTTATATCTTTCTCTGAAGCATCTGGCCACAGACATAATGAACTACTGGTCTGACTCAGTACAGAGTTGTAAAGTCATTAATGATAAAATTATGGGGCAGATCCTCAGCTGGTGAGCCCGCCAGTTCTCACTGATTTCTGTCAGCACTGTGACCACTCACCCTGGCCTGGGGCCTGCCCTGCACTACTAAGCTATACAGTGATAATCAGGATACAACCAAGTTTTGCATATAAAAACCAAAAATGAGGCTTCCTGCTTCAACTACAACTTAATTCCATTACCTGAGATCCTGTCAGAACAACAGTTTTACCCAGGTTCTCACACATGAAGGATAAGGCTGAAGCTGTATATGCCATAGTATCAGTACCATGAAGGATCACAAAACCATCGTACTTTTCATAGTGCTCCTGGAAATGGAGAGACAGTTTTCACACTGTTAGAGCAATGTACTGGCACCAGCAAGTGAGGTACATAGTACATTACTTTCACTGATGCAGGCAACAGTTTAATACTTGGAAGGGTCCTGCACACATAATTCCTCCTAAAGTTACCCTATTTCCAGATTAAATAAAATTAAGGGTGAATAGGTCACTAAGAACTAGAGCCAGTAATTCTAATTATGGAACAGTCAAAGAGATTCTTCCATGTATACATATTAATGCAGCATTTTTAAACCAGAAGACTGCTAATTAGGAAAAGCTTAGCAATGGCTTTAAACAGGAATGTTAACACATGCAAATTAGTTGTATAGTCTGATTTCTTGTTGCCGCTTTTACTTTAGGGATTACACCATTTACAGGAACAGATTAGGCAAACCAAGGCTATCATAACATACAGATAAAAACAGTCCATTTAATCTGAGTGGCAGACAGGCAAACTGCCAGTGTCAGAGTGCCCTCTTCTGATGGAAAGTCATCCTTTCCGTAGCAGAAAGCAGTGAAGAGGCTTCTTGTTCATTAATGTGTGTTCACTTCCTGGTTTTTGAGAAGTCCCTTTAGACTATAAAGCACATGCAGATGTAAAAATGACTTTTATAATAGTTTAAATCTACACACAATTCCACACAGGAGTTTTTTTAATGCAAACCCATGAATCACACAGCTCATCCTATTAGAATAAAGTCATCTGCTGGCTTTTGGAGGAAAAAGGGATTGGTTCCTCTAATTTAAGAGTGATGGACATCATAAATGCTGTAGTGAGAGACTCTGATGTAATTTGGTAACATGGAAAGGACTACATAGCACTCTTAAGCAGATATATGCAGGGCTAGTGTGGAGGGAAAAAAGGATTAAACAAGTTTTTCTTTTATTTACACTTCTTATGTCTCAGTAGGCACACACCCTTGGCATGTCCTGATAATAAGGTCACCTCCACACTCCCCTGTAGGTTTCTACTTGTCCTTTTGCTATTCCTTCACTGATACTCATGTCTACCTGTTGCTACCTGCTGGAAATTTCAGGGGATTTCTGCTTATCTCTAACAACTGAGCCAACAGAACAACTGCCAGTGTTGCAAGATCTTTCAGTAGACTAAATTACAGCCTGATGCAAAAAGCATGGTGCAGCTATTCACCAACACAGTAACAAGGTTAGTAGGTTTCCAGAAGGACCAAGATCACAGGAATAGCCACTTGTCCTCTCTAAATCAGTATGCTCACCAATGTTTTCAGCCTTATGAACCTTATTAGATGCAAAAGAACATAGTTTGGTTTAAGCTTTGTAATGTAAAAGATCAGACTGGCAATTAAGGAGACATCCCACAGAAACGTCTTGGAATATTTCAGTGTGGAAAGTCATCAGCATGTTACAACTGTGCCAAGCACATGTCCAAGATGAACACAAAGTGGCAGTGTCTGTGCACAAGCTGGAGAGTTGAAGTTTCTTTTTTTTTTTTTTTTTTGCCTCTGAGCACTTTTAACGTGGACTACACGAACTGGACACTGCTACATAAAAGAGAAGCTGCAATCCGTGTACAAGAAATAAACACTTTTCTATTTTTTTTAATAAAAACTAATATGCCAGTAAGGAAGAAAGGCAAATTCTCTCCTGTTCAGCATGGGATTGTCTCTTTCTCTTGGCCCTGGGCTTTTCCCAGCTGCACCCCTGCTCCATCCTAGAGGCTTTCCACTTACACACCAGCTACACCTCTTCTTTGCCCTGGCAAGATGCATTTGATAGGAGAAGCAACCTCCCTAGTTTGGTAGTTTCAGGATTAGAGAGCCTAAAGGTGAAAGACTGTTACCTGGATCTTCAGCATCATTCCCCACATTATTAAACTGTTCACGTTCATTGCTACTGTGTGGTCAAAGAAGGGAATTTACACTATAAAGCCCCACTATCGCAGAGAGAGCAGGAGGGGGAGAGCAGTATCTTCCTAGTCCCATAGTTAGTTATTTCTAACAGCTATTTATGAATTCCTGGTGTGAAGCATTTGAAGTGTTTTGCATTTCTGCTTTCTTAAAAGCACACAGCTAAGTTCAGACACGGGGACAGGAGCAGAGAAATGCTGATTTTTTTAATCCGGAGAAGGTTGTCATGAATTCAACCATATATGCAGAAATATATAGGGCTTTAAACATGTCTCACTGTGGAAAAACCTAACGTTTTTTCTACTTGTTGCAAAGTCAAAGCTACTCAAATCCATATGTGTCCAGTGTAAGAAAGGCATGAAGATATGAATTTATTTTCTATGTCGATAGCCAACTATTAAGCTATTTGAACATTCAAATGATGTGTAACTAAGAAACCCTCAATTAAGTCACCTACACTTAAGGATTTCATTCAACATTTTTGGACAGTTAATTCAAGTCAACATTTTAAAACACATCGACCTACATATTATGCAATTATGCACTTGCAATTGCATATGCAGTTGCCTACCTTATGCAATTATGGCTGCAATTTTTCTCTTATTTTATTGTGTGGAACTATGGCATGGCTTATCATTGGAAGAACTATATAACTTTAAGGAATTTGCAAAATTTTCAAAAGAAAAAAAAATTCAGCAAACCTTGCAAGCAACTAAGTAAGGTACTTAACATTTACATTTAAAGAAACATATATACATATCACACTACTGAACTATCTCGCTCAGCATACTGGATATACTGCTGGCTTTAAGTGACAAATGAATTCTTATCCCACACTATAGTACCTCAAGTTTCTTTGCAATTTTGGCCCAGTCGTCTGGTGTCATGTTGGAAGAGTCAAGTAGTGGTGATAGCTCAAGGATTGTGTAAAAGATCCTTTTGTTTTGCTTGGAGACGCTGTGAAGAAAGAGAATTGGAAAAAAAAATTCTTAGAATATCATCTCGTCACTTCTGATTTTTTCTTTGAATCATCATTTACCCTTTTCCTCCCCATCTTCCAAATCTAGGTGAAAAAAAAGGTCTTAAATTTGGAAATTAAATTCCAAGTTTAGAAGTTCATGGCTTGATGTGGTTTAAAGCACAAACACTTAAATTTAATTTAATAATAAATAAAATTTAGAAGGCAGAGAGGAGTTGTCAGAACTAAAGTCAGAAAAGAAGAACCCAGACTTACACTAAGTTTGTTCTGACTTGTAACAGAAGTTAATACGAAGCCTTAGGGTTTAAAAATGCTTCATAAGCTATTGAGAGGAATCTATAAAGCTCCTGATGTTCATAGGGGGGATGCAAGAGAAGAGTTGCAACAAATTTCTCATCCTTTGATAAATATAAATAGATACCCTATAAACAGATACTCTTTCCTGACACAAAGTGTATCTTAAGCGTTTTATGACTAAGATTCATTTTTGTAGCTTTTAGAAGATCCATTAATTTTTTCTGATCTCAGATTTCAGAATAAAACTCTCTTGGTTCTTCAGATGAACTGTTGCCTTTGCTAGTAATAGGCTAACTTTGTAAAAGCCCAGTCCCAGACTATTAGACCTGAGGTCACCTTATTAAGGAACTCTGCTCTATGGTGCCAGCTATGCCTTCTTATGTGGAGTTTAAGGATGTGATAATATCAAAGATCTTAAAATACTGGCATAGGCTGAAAACAGAGACCTCAAGACCATAAACAACTCACTGGCGATCAATTACTGGCCACTGAACAAGTGCAACCTTGACAGCCAGGAAATGACTGCTCCAACTATAATAAAAACAAGCCTCAGCAACTACGCAAGGGAAAAAAATTCCAAACCAAACCAAAACCAGTCAGGCAACAGGATAAAGTACCTGTGGGGCTGAGGAATGTGACAATTTCAAACATCATGCAGTGTGTAGCCCAGCAGACAGAGACCAAGGATTAAAAAGTGTTTAGATACTCAAATATCTTACAAAAGTATGCAATCCCAAATTTGGAGGTGACTTATCAAAGGCAATGGTGGCTATGGAATTACAGTGGATTGCCTTAGCTCTAAGCATGTTGTCTGCTCTCCTGCCTTCAAGGACCACAGCTCTCCCTTCCTCCACCTGCCTGTATCAAGAAATCTAACTCTTCAAAGACCTTTGATTTGGCATCCAAATGGACTGCACACAGAGCATGTGTTATACCCCACAGAAAATGCTGATTTCTCCACATTAACCTTCTAACCTCTCAGAATAAAGTCAACTACGTATAAATTCAATTTGGCAGTTTAGATTTGGGGAAATAAAAGAACCCTAGTACTAATATTTTCTGCTACCTTTCTGAAGCTTAGAAGATGAAAGAATATTCACCATTTTCACCCATTCTTAGATGAGCTGGAATATGTTTCTAATTCCAAATGATGCAGCCAACATGCTGCACATTCTTGTAAAAAGTCCCTCTCCATCTTTCTTGCAAGTTCCCTTCAGGTACTGGAAGGCCAGAATTACACCACCCAAAGCATTCTCTTCTCCAAGCTAAACAAACCCAATTCTCTCATCCTTTCCTCATAGCAGAGCTGCTCCATCCCTCTTATCATCTTAGTGTCCCTCCTCTGGGCTTGCTCCAACAGCTCAATGTCCTTCCTGTGCTGAGAACCCCAGAGCTGGATGCAGTGCTCCCAGTGGGGCCAGAGCAGAGAAGAGGGGCAGAATCCCCTCCCTGGCCCTGCTGCCCACACTGCTTTTGATTCAGCCAAGGATACAATTGGTTTCCTGGGCTGTGAGCACACACGGCTGGCTCATGTCCAGCCTCTCATCCACCAACACCCACAAGTCCTTCTCAGCAGGGCTGCTCTCAATCTGTTCATCCCCCAGCCTATGTTGATACTGGGCTTTGCCCTGACCCAGGTGCACCACCTTGCACTTGGTCTTGTTAAACCTCAGGAGCTTCCCACGGGCCCCATTCTTAAGCCTGTCCAGATCCCTCTGGATGGCATCCCATCCTTCAGGTGTGCCAACAGCACCACCCAGCTTGGTGTCACCTGCGAATTTGTGGAGGGTGCACTCAATTGCTTCATCTGTGACATTAAAGAAGATATCAAATAACACTGATCCCAATATGGACCCCTGAGGGACACCACTTGTCACTGATGTCCACTGGGACTCTGAACCATGACCACTACCCTCTGGATGTAGCCATCCAATCAACTCCTCATCCACTGAACAGTCCACCTGTTGAATCCATCCCTCTCCAGTCTCTCACCCAGGCACAGAGGTGGTGCTCACAGGTCAGTAGTTCCCAGGGTCCTCCTTTCTACCCTTTTTAAAGAGAGTACAATATTTCCCTTTTTCCAGTCATCTGAGGCTTCTAATAAATTCTGCAGACCCACTCCCCTTATGAAGCCTGTAAGACTGTTACATAGAGCAGAGAGAGCATTTAAACAATGTGTTTAAACTGACATACTGTACCTAAGAAGTTAGACTTCACATGAAAAATTGCCTTGCTGGATATTACATTTACACATGCTAAGAGTAAAACTGGAAGTCAGATTGTAAAGAAAGCTCCCCTGAGAATGCACTCCCTAAATAAAACACAACATATCAACAGAGAAACCAGACTTGCCTACAACTTCTGATGCCTCTCACCAAAAAGAGAACATATAATTCCTCTTACATCAATGTTACACACAGATATACAAAGTTCACAAAATACTCCTATTTTCTCCCTTCAGGAACTCACAATATTTCTCAACCATCTAGTTAAAATATCACTTGGCTAACACAAAAGACAAAATGGCAAATTGCCATGACTAACCTCCAGAAACAGCACTCAGCAGTGCCAGAAAAACAAGACAAGATTGGTTTTTAAACCTCAGGTTTTTGATGTGAATGATTGTTTTAAGCTTTTCTGTTCTTCGTGAAAAAGATGTGCCAAGAGAAGTACATTTAGGACTCAAATTGGTATACTAGTGCAGTTTTGTTTTGTTTATAATCCCTTAAAGGATTTAAAAGTTATTCAAGCACAGAATCATCAGAGAGCCCCATTTTTCTTACTGTAAGCATCGTATTTAACACAAACTATATGTTCCTATAAATACTACTGCACCAGGAGTCCATTAGTTTTCCCTTTACTACTTTTCCTGCTATCTGCCTTTTAAGTGGTTACTTTTAAAAGCTTTACATAGAGACCTCAATACAAAGTAGAAAGAAATTATTAAACCTTACATTTTCTTTGAATATCCTGGTTTTCTCTTTAAAGATTAATGAATATTCATTTTTACTCTTATAGCAAACCAGCTACAGTCCCATTTAGTTTTGAATGACTGTGTAAAATCATCCTTTGTGCAAAGCTAACATGTTTACAGGGGTACAGTCATTCATCACAGCTGGGGAATATTTCAAATTAGCATACTGCCCTCTAAATAAAACCTATAAGCTTCTTAATCATTGTCCAACAGTTAAGAAGAAATGCAGATTAATTATAAGCCTATCGCTTATTATCATAACGTTGCATAAATTTGGGAAAAACAATCACCTTTTAGGGCTTTTAAAAACAGAAGGCCTGCAGAATTAAAGCATGAGGCCTATTCACAGATGCATTAATTACATGCTACTTTTTCAGACATATGCTGAAGATAATTCACATGGAGCTATATGTAGCTTTCTTAGTTTCTGTAAAATATTTATATGTTTGCACAGCAGCAAATTAATACGAAAAACAAGGGAAAAAATGCAGAACTTAGCTGTCCAGAATGGTTAATTGCTGCCTAACTTAAAAGTTACTTCTCAGGCAGTTCTAGGGCACTTCATTGCAAATATACCCAAACACATACTTTCTATCATGTCAGACATGGTAGACTTTTTCCTTTTAAGCCAATATAAGCATTTTTGCTAATCTCATCATGGATTCTTCATGTTAAATATCTGGACGTGTGATTATCTGAAAATTAACACAATACTTCCTAACCCTCCCTCTCCCCAAGGAAATTATACTTACGGGAGCACCAGTGTGTTCTCTGGAAATTCATGGCAGTTGTTCAGTTTTGTTTCCTGGGCATATGCCTTATCATGCAGCATTGGCATTTTTTCCAAGCTGTTTACTAGTTTATTGGCCTCGGGAGCAAGTCCTTAAAAATAAAGAATAAGAGAAGTAAATAAAGGAGCAGGGATGGAAGGAAGCAAATGGCAAGGAGGGAAGAAGTCACAGAGCAGTTTGCCCATCCTTCCAAATTAAATTTAAATAGTCTACTGCCAGTTTAAAAACATGAAAATTGGACATAACTAATAAATATCCATGCAGTTATCCTTCTCTTGACTTGAAATAAATCCTTTATTTAAGAAAAATAGTGTTTCAAATCTCCATATCAAATATTTATGCTTTCCCTATTTTTAATTGCTGCTTGTCTGCAAATACTGATCAGCAATAGGGACAGGAAGCCAATTTTTGCAACTGTAGCAGAAAGCTACTATTCTCTTTTACATATGCCATAGCTATTATTGCTATTACTATTACTTCTTAGTGGCAAAAGACTTACAAAGCACTGAGCATTGTTTTGTACTATCAGGTTGTGATACATACTAGATACTTTCCACTAGCAGGTTTAGGACTGAACATCTGAACTGACAAGACGTAGAGAAGGTGCATAAACTGCTGAACAGAAAAAGCTGAAAGCGTGGATGCATCTCAAGCTCTGCTCACCCTCTCCCCTCCTGTGACTGGGCTCTGCCCCTCTGTGGCAGGGGCCCTAAAACAGCTGAGACTTAAACTAGCCTAAGAATACAGTCAGTGCTTGGTGGACCCTGCAGGTGTCCTGGCTGCAACCAGGTATTTCAAAGGGTGCCTGTACACCATTCTATATCAGCCAGAAAGGCACCTGATTTTTTGACGTTACAATCCTCAGCATCATAGAACTGAGTTCACTTGTGAATCTAACCTGCATCCCCCAGTACCCTGCTTCAGGAATAACAGTGACAGTCCTGGCATCCAGAATCAGAAGACACTGTTTTTCTGCAGTGTGACTTTTTGGGATGTTTTTCGTTCAAGGAACTTTTATCAGAGATACTCCCTTCTGGACTTCAAGATTCTATTGGTGGTACTGTCAAGTTCAGTTTAATCTTAGTGAATGTGTTTCATACTACCTGTTCAAATGGGGAACAAACTGTCAAACCTCATTATTCTACCTCTGGTAGTTCTACTTATTTCTAATTTGAAGCCAGGCAATTCCCTCCTACTTCCTAGTTCCGTTTCTTTAAACATAACTCATCCAAGTTAGCATCTGTATTTTTCTGCCTCACCTTCAAAACAGCAAAGTTTATTTTAAGTACTCCAAAACACAGAGACTATTTTCAATAGTATTTTTATCTTTTTCCACTTACCCTCCAAGTTGATGGAAAAATCTTTAAGAACTCCCTAATCTCCCTCCTGGCTTGCCTTAAATGAAGTAGCAGGCCTCTTCATAGCCAACTTCCTCACAGGACAGCAACAGCATTTGAGTGGATTTGTTTGGATTCCTGCCAGAATTCTCTGTTTTACAAAATATACTTAACACACTTTCAAGCTTTGGGTGTTTCATTCATTCAGCTATAATCCCTGCTTTTCCTATTAAAGATGTTCCTAGCTTAGTCACAAATGGCCACTTCTGCTGCACTTGGGCATAGAGTCATTTTGGCTCAGAAATGCAGCCCAGTTTCAAGTGTTTCCTGGGTGTTTTCTGATTATTCTTCTGCTTGTCCAGTGTTATCTTGCTCTGAATACTGACAATGGATTAGACTGTTTATTTTTTGTATTTGCCACAGGAACTGGAGAGCTGATGCACATTACTTTTCTTTAATCCCTTCATAAATGGCAGCTTCTCATCTCTTAATCACTGATCTGTCAGGGTTTTTCTCTAATTGCTTGCACTGAACGTAAACTTTTTTTTTTTTAAGATGTTCTGCAGATGTATCCAAGATGACCCACTTACAACCCCTGCAGTCCCCTACGTGCATCCACATCTAGCAGTGCTCTCTGCTTTACAGCAGAGAAGCAAACATGGGGGAACTCAAGTGCAACTGTTTTAAGAACACTTCTACTTTATTATGCATGGAAAACAACTTTTGTGAGCCAAGCTTGTTAACCAAGTATTTGAAGCAACTTCACCCCTGCAGAGAAGAGGCAGGCTGGGCAACTTGTCCAAAGAGCTCTCATCAGCTTCTGTCCTTTCCCTCTTTAGCTGGCCAGCCCGGGCATCATAAAGCAGGCAGACAAAGGCAGAACAGCAAACAAGCACCTGTGGCCAAGGAGAACAATCATGGTTCTGTCCCACCGACAGTTGAGGCCTCTGCTTTTCACCCTGGTGCTACAGATAACACAGTTATAGCCACCTGCCAAACGAGACATCCTACAACCTGTGCTGCCACAGAGAACAGGGAGCTGAAAAACTCTGATGCAGTGGGACTCTGCACCCAAGAAGCCACAGATGCTTGGGGAGAAGGACCATGCTGTACATCAGCATGCTGAAGTTATCCCCCAATCCTAACAAACTCACCACACAGAGGAATGCAAAGGACATTGCTAAGCCAGTTTTGACTTGTGTAACATCAATACAAATGGCACGTACGTCTATGGTGCCACATCCCAAAATTAAAAACTACATCTTGCAAAGGCAGAGAAGCAGAAAGCATTGCTCAAAATATTAATTTCAGCAGGTGTAGTCCTTGGAGCTTTCAGAAATGAGGTACATAGATTTCTAATAGGAAAAGATTTGGACTACAGCAGCCAGTCCTTTGGCAATCTAGAACATCTAGAAGAGACAGATAAATAACTGTTACCTAGGCAGACTCTATTTCAAGGTAAGTAATCTTTCTAGGGGTATTTAGCTTAGTTCTACTTGGATTTGTTGGGTGCTTTTTTCCTTAGTATTTCAGGTAAAAGCCAGGAAAGAGATCCAATCCACACACCCAAGGAAAAGATCTTCCTGAAGGCACCAGCCAGGAGAAGCATGAGCACAAACTTGATGGAAAGATCAGTATCACAATAACCTCACCATGGAGTGCAGGAAGATTGTCTTTCTGAAATGCACTCCTGATAAGCCAAAAAAACTGCTGTAGGAGGAAATAAGTAGGAGGAAGACATTTTAAAAATGCACTGAAGTGGTTTGATGCAACCGGACATGCCTATCTCGTATTGGCCTTTTTAGCCACCAACACGCCTGCAACAAACATGGGTAGAGCCCTTCCCAAATCTTCGTTCACAAAGCCCAGCCATGATGATGATGATGATGAAGTGGCTTGACAGCAAAATCATGAATACTGAGACTGTCTGCTCCTAAGTCTGCTTGTCATCCAACTCAAACTAACTATTCATCCTCTGAAAATTACTCCTGAGCAGGTAACCTGTAAGTGTGCAGAAAGTCCAACTGGTTCAAGACATGCTGGAGTTGCCAGATGTGTACAGGTCAACTGCAGAAACTCTGCAGGAGGTTTACAATCAGATATCATGTTGATAAATGACTGCTTCACACATGTACAATGAGCCCAAGGAATGTGATTCTATCGGTCTTGCATATGGGGGCAGTTCTGTACAGAAACATATTCCTTGCAGAACACATTAGGCCTATCAAACCTGTCTGATTTTAAAGAGTAATCCATCTTCTCTCAGCAACTGGAAAGGCCACAGAAAACCTTGTAAGCCTAGACAAACATTAGTTAGGTAGAAACCTAGCTGGATCCCTTGACTGGTAGCAGTTGCTGCTATGAAAGGCTTTGTGCAGCTGGAGGAAACTAATTCTGTTCACACTGCTTCCAATAAAACACTTGTAGCTCTAGGTAGGATTGTAAACAGGCATTTTCCATCCACAGGTTAATAAAAGAAATGAGCATCTATAGTATTTTTTTTTCTCTTAAAGCATGCTGCCTTTCCCATGCCCTTTCACCAGCCTCTGAACACTAAAGACTGCCAAATATTCTGAAAGAGGTACTGTGGCTGCTCTGCAGCTAGATCTGTGTATGAAAAGCAGGTCGAAACCGTCACCAGGATACAGCAAGTCAGCATCATTGAATCATAACTGTTAAGATTGTTTGCACTTGCTTTAATGATTGACACTTGTAAAGCAAAAGTAAAAAAAAAAAAATATACAAGATGAGAGGAAGTTATAAAGTTCATTTATAAAAGAATGAGACATGTGATTATAATTTGTTTGCTTAAAGAGTCATTTGGGAAGCTGAGGCAATAAAAGCAGGAAATTATTTTAGCATACACAATGCAAACTGAGAAACGAAAGTCACCACATCATTTGAAATATGGACTTTTTTTTACCACTTTGATAGATTAAACACAAAGATGACAGCTATAAAAAAAAAAGCAGAAAAACACTTTAAAGCATCTTCCCTACAATAATAAGAAGCAGCCAATCACCATCTTCTGAGAAGAAAGGACTTGTTAGAAAAAAAAAAATCAAGTCTAGGAAGCTCCAAGATGAAGCACTGAGTGTACTCATTCTACAGATGAGCAGCAGAGACCATATTTCAGGCAACTCTGTAGTAGGGATCACAAGTACCTACACTTCTGAATCCAGACAGACACAGGCTCTGGAAGGCCTGGGATGCTCCACTGCTTTCCAAGTGAAGGAGGGAAGAAACTAAATAGATATTCATCAAAATCGGACTGATTCCCTCTCACTCCCACTCCTTACATTTCACTGGTTTCCTTTAAAACAACGCTGGCAAATGCACAGCCCTACAGCAAGTCAGACTTGACTGAAATCCATTCTTTTCCCTGGACATATTTGTTATTTGATGCTTCTGTCATCCCTTAGGACCTGTGCCTACTGAGTGAGGGTCTAGTGGTGCTTAGGTACCACTCCAACCAGCTTCTGGACTGGGGGCCTGGGCAGGTATCAGGTGAATTTTGGGCACCTATTTGCTGACATTTAGGAGCACCTGAAAACACATGGCATATACAGGTAGGTAACTAAGAAGCCTTTAGATAAAATGCAGTCAGTATACTGATATATCTCAGAGTTCAGTTTTGGATTTAAACATGTTTCAGCTGGTGGGAGGGCATTTGGCATATCTACCCTCTCATCAAGGTAAGTCTCCCCCTCCCTTGGTAGGGTAAGGCAAAACTCTTCAATGATTTCCTGAAAGAAGCCAACAGCTGGTGGGAGAGCAGCAGAAACCTGCCCCAAGGCAGGTGAACACTGACGCTGCATCTGATCCCGCCCGTCCTGACACTTGGCAGCATGTTCGCTGCCACGCTCGCATCCAGCTGCCAGGTCACCACCGGAAAATCCCTGTCACGGGCACCAGCTCCAGCGGCCCACGCTCTTCCCAGCAGGAATGCCAGGCACATGCTCTCTGGGTGGCCAGGGACAG
>NW_021940750.1:33819069-33873645 GCF_001715985.3 Manacus vitellinus | reverse complement strand
AGCCCCGGCACCACCCCCTGTACTTTGCGCCGCGGGGCAGCGCCGGCCCCGGGGGAACGTCAGAGCCCTTCATGCTTGAAGGAGAAGCGAAGGGAGTCGGCGCGCTGGGGGCTCGGGGAGGACAAGGGGGGGACACACGGCTCGGGGTCAGCCCGGCGAGACCACCTGCGTCGTCCCCTTTCCTCCACCCTGGGGAGGACGGTGGGGGCTTCCCCTGTTTACCGGGCCTCAGAGGTGACTCGTGCCTGCCGGAGCAGGCAGCGGGGCACGGGCAGCACCGCTGCTCTCTCCGTTTCAAGCTTCCTAATCTGCTCCCTCGGCTTTCACCCGGATTTTCTCGCAAGAGAGGACTGAGTTTCCACCTTCAGGCTGCGCATCCAGCCCTGGGCTAAAATGTGGACAGCCACGTACCATAGTGCCTGCTAACACCTGTAACACAAAACATAAGGGTTGTGCAGGGAAGGTCTCAATGGGCAAAGATGAGAGATGGGAGTTTTTTGAGCCTGCAAACCCACAGCTTATTCAGACTGATCTCTTACTTAATCAAGCATCCATATGCAGTCCTCTCCTTGTAGTCTGGCGATATTATCATAGGATGATAGAATGGTTTGGGTTGGAAGGGACCTTAAAGATCATCTAGTTCCAAACCCCCTGCCATGGGCAGAGATGACCACCAGATCAGGTTGCTCAGCCCACAAGCTCCTTTATTTGAGCTCTTCTGTCCCTTGGAGGACATTCACTCTCAAGGGCTTGTATTTTTTGAAAACCTGTGACCACACAATGGTTCTTGGTATAGCCAGATCCAATCTGCCATTGTGAAAGATAACTTCTATTTCTCAATGGTCTTGCCAAAAGGCTCAGGGTAAAACAAGCTAAAGGTCAGCAGAGATGAGCAGTTGTGCATAGGACAATACCATCTCTACCTATGTAGCTGGGACCTCTGGAAAAAGAAGTAAAAGAGGAGGGGGAGGCTTACTACACCAACCTCAGAAGCTCTGAATATTTTTCTGTTTAATCCTGATGATCACCTGCTGTCATTTGCCTTATCTGCAAAAAGCTGGTTATTACCAGGAGCTGAATACCATGATCCTGAAATGGACTTTTTCCACACAGCAGGATTACTCTAGAGTCTCTGCTGATGCAGAGAAGAGCATAAATGGAATAAGTTTAGGAAATAGGAACAAATATACACATCTACTTCATTTTAGTGCTCCATAGCCCTGGTGATAGTAACACTGTAGTAGTGTTATCAAAATAGATGGAGTAATGGTGAAATTTATAAGGCTGTAGGAGAAAGTGATATCTTCCAGCCTTACCATACCAGCAGTTCCTCCAATCCTTAGTACCTATGAAGCTGAACTGGTGAGAAAAGTGTTTATTTGTAAGAAATATCACAACAGAGAGAGTGGTGAATCACCAGCTTAGGGTGCAGAAGACTCATCTCCATCCTATTCTAGACTGTAGGCGTAACTGAGCTCCAGTTTATATTTCACCTGTTTGTTACCAATTATGTGCTAGCCATTTCTCAAATCTTCCTCTGTCTCCCTGTGACAGTCTTCCTAAGCTTTGAGGCATACAAGGCAACCTTTAACTCAGGTGCTTCAAAACAGAAACATTAAACTTCAAAACTAAACACAAATTTAGGGTTTAGTGTCTAGGCAAGAATAGCAGAAACCTCTGGATTAGAAAGCAATTTTGCAGGTAAAGGAAGTGGGGAGATGGAATGAAAAAGGTGATGTCATAGGTATTTTAAAGAAAAAGCTAGAAATGTGTACCTTATAGACTAGAACTTGAAGAGGTTAATTGTGGGAAGGAAGGCAGATTAAGGTCTGATATAAAACAAATTGTATTAAGCCCTGTATTGGTGTCAAGTTCAGCTACTGGTTTTACTTCTAAGAGTTGTGTTTGGAAAGTATATGGTAGTTTCTTTTGAGGATCAGGTATGAGATCAAATATAAGGAGGCTGAAGTTGTTTTCAAGGAACTCTGGTAAGTCTTGAGGTCATGAGATTTGTTATTACTGGCCAACTATAAAGCAAAATTAGCAAAGTAACTGGCTAAAACACAATTAACTGGTTACTGAGGACAGCAACTGCTGAGAAGCACAGTCTGCATGAGCTGAGAACTACGTGCCACACAAGTACCTTGAGGCTAAACATGTCACTGAAGTGCCTGAGTTAGTCAGTAAGTCAAAGTGAGAACATGCTTCGTGTAGGGAAATGGCAGAGATTTTTGGCTCCAGGTCATATGAACTTAATTTGTACCCTGCACTGCAACTTCTAAATAAAATTTAACTCAATTTCAAGGTAAAAATAGATATTATGGGATGGTCCAAGCAATTTCTTCTGCTTCCCATTCCTACGACTTACCACTCCAACAGAAATAAAGTTTATGTACTCCCTCCAAGTTGTTAATCTCTGTCGTGGACTGGGTGGCCCAAAACGTGGCACAGAATTCCAGGTGTTGCCTCACAAGTTCCAGGTGGAGAGAAGTAATCATTCCCCTGTATCTGCTGGCTGTAACTGTCCTGCTAGTGCAGCCCAGCCTGTTCACTTTCATCGCTGCAAGTCCCATTTACTGCCCCATATTTATTTAACTTGCCCATAGAACCACCAAGCCCGTTTTGCACAGCTGCTATTTAACTTTTCAGTCTCCAGCCTGAACTGATTTATGCAGCTGTCATGTCTCAGGTGCAGGATTGTGCACTTGGCTTTGCTGGATTTGAGATCCTCCTGCCTTGCATTTCAGGTCGGACCATTATTCTGCTTTTAGTTTGTCCCTAATGATCAGTCAGCTCTCCTGGGCTCCTTTGCACTTCACAACAGCCTCCCAAGATATCTTGACATTTAAACCACTGAGGAGGCCAAAGTCTGCTTCTCAAAAGTTAGAGCCTTCAGTCTACTCTGTCTCCTCCTCACTTCTGGACTGTGAAGGCCAGTTATTAAAACACATCTTGTTTGGCTTGCACCCAGATATACCCGAGAACTGCTTGATTCCAAGTAGCAGATATTTTGTAATACCTGTTTACTTTTCTTTGTTGCAAGAAATAAAGAACCAAGAACTAAAGACAGCAGCGATTGCAGCCAACAGCTCAGCATCAGACCCATGGTATCATATGCCCAATAAGGCTTGACTAATGTTTGATTAATGCTTAATTTTTAGTTAGTAACAGATGGATTACTTAGTAGCTGCAGCATAAATTAATGCTTGTTTATTTGAGAGTCACCCGCTGTGTCAGAAAAATCCCCACCATGGCAGTCCCTGCTTCCCCGGTGTTAAGAGCTGTACCTTTTCCTGGAGGATCCTAAATGCTGCTATGTCAGCTGCTGCTGCCTTTGACTGTCATTCCCTGAACAACTCCCTCTTGTTTGTGAGTAGCAGATCCAGGAGAGCATCTCCTGTATTCAGCCTGTCCAGCACCTGTGTCAAAATAATTGTCCTCAATGTTCGTAAAAATCTCATGGATTGTTCATCCCTTCTCCACTTTGCCCTCTCATATGCTGGGGTTGTCGAGTTTTCCAGGAGAACCAGGACCTGCAATCAAGTGATGGCTTCTCCCTAGCTGAAGGGGGCTTTACCCACCTCCTGTCCCTGATGAGATGGCCTACAATAGGCACGGATCACGAGATAGCCTTTGCAGCCCTCACTGTGATCCTGACTAGGAAGCTCTCAAAAATGTAAACCTTAGTCCATAGCACTCAGTGCATTCCTTTACAGAGAGCACAAATCCAGCCCTCACCTTGCCATTTCTGTGAAGGAGCACTTGTATCCATGCATTGCAATAATTCCTTCACATGAACTCTCCTATCATGTCTCTGATTCCCATAGCATCCCAATTTTTCAGCTGCACAGAGATATCTAGTTTCTCCTGTTGGTTTTCCAACCTGCATCCATTAGAATACAGGCACCTGAGGCAGGTGCTTGGTTGTCCAACTTCCTCGGATGGGAGAGAACCCTGTTGCCCTCTCCAGTGTATGCTACCACTGATGGACCTGACTTGAAGGCTCCCTCAATAATTTTGCAAGCCCATTGACAGAGATGTTGCTGCCCACCTGTCACACAGAACCCATCTCTGGTAGTCCTGTTTCCCCAGACTCGGACTTCTGGCTGTAGAAATCCAAGTCCTGCCAGCAACACCTGCCACACAGGTGGGTGTTACAATCTGCAGAACGTTTGCCCTAGTCCAGGTCATTCTCTTTGCCCAGGAGGAACAAGGAAAATGTCACCCAGTCTCCCATTGCTGCTGCTGATTCTAAGAAAGCTGAAAACTAAAGGAATTTGGGGTGGTTTTACTAAGACAAAGAAAAAAAGGGTTTAATGCAATGCACAGGATAAAATATGTCTGTAAGTGTAAACTGGGGGCTCAGTTCCCCCTGGGTTTCAGTGCAATGATGCTGAAAGTGAATTTTGGAAGTGGTAAATCAGTGAAGATTAACACAATTGCAAATAGATGGTTTTAGGACACTATATTTGCAATAAATTTCAGTATACAGAGCTCTTTAGAAACCACTTCATGTGAAACAAGTGTTTCCCAGATGTTTAAATTAGTACTTTCCAGCAATACATTCCAAGTCATGTCTCTCATAGAGCTCTCAATGGGCTTTAGCATGAAAAATTTACAAGACCATAATTAGGGCTATTATCAGGATATCTGAAATTTAGCTTGTGCTCATGTGACAAGAAGCAAGAATAATTCTAGCATAAGATAATTGCCTTTTTCACTGGATAGTAATCCACAGAATACCTCATAATTCAGAAAAAGGACATTACAAAAGGGGTCAACGACATCTATCTCATGAAAAAGACCAGTCATTTATTTGGATTGGTTTAGGTGAAATAAGTACCTGGTAGTCTTAAGTCACTGCTGGTTCTCCCTATCTCCCTCTTTTTCTTCATTTGACAACTGAACTTCCACTTCAGCCCCCTCAGTTCCCTTAGAACATGGTTCTCTTGGGAGCAGTGCTTAATTAGGCAGGTTATGGACCTCCCACTTTACCCCCATCTCTTCATTCACATCCCACTTCATCTGCAACTATCCAGATGGCTGAACACTGAATGATAATCAAAATTAGTGGGGTTTAAAAAATAATCCTGGGGGGAAAAACATTGAAGTGCAGTGTTTTCAACTGGGCTAGGTTTCTGATCCAGCTTAGTGCAAAGGCCCAGTATTTGTTATACAGGAAAATCATAAGTGGCAAGAACAGAGATGGAAGCAAAAGACTGAGAATGGGAAGCTCTTAAATCAACTCCTACTCTGAGATGCTGACAGAAATGTGGTCTGAATCCCAAATCCTGGGAGAAACTGACTGGAGAAAAAGAAATGGAAAAGTAAGGCATTTCTGGAAGGCAGAAACACTTTGTTTCCTTCTCCCTAGCACAGTATAATAGAATAAAGCTGTTTCCCCTCACATTGATATAGACATTTATCAAGACACAAAATCTTGTAATTTTTCAATATTGACTCACCTGTGCAGAAAAAAACCTGCCCAGCCAGCAGTTTTCTGCCAAATTTTATGTAAATGGTAGGCTACTGAACAGAACCCAGCAATGTCTGAAGGCAGAAACAAACTATGTAGTAACTCCAGCTCTTGTTTCACTGTGTGTATCGAGGCATCCACTACAAAAGTTTCTAAATAAACAAACATTGTGGGTCTGCTGCAAGGAAAAATATTTATTCAAAAGAATGAAAAATGGGCATCTAATTCTTGTTATGTATCAAAGAAACACATTCCACTTCATTAATTTATTTCTATCATAGATCTAAAAGCATTTTTAATGGTTGTACTTTTTTCCCTGTGATACTCAGAGTAAAAAAAGTAGTGAAAAAAACACATGAAAAGAATCATTAGTTTTAAACTCTACAGAAGGGTCATTTTAGGTTCTGCAGGACTCCCTCCAGAAAGAACAAAACCGAAGTTCCATTTGAGCAGGATTACTGGAGTTGATTAGAAATTCAACACTTTCTTTCATAGAATAATCAGCTTTTTAAAACTTTTCTGGCAAAAAATTGGTAAAGTTTTTATCCTTTTTTTTTTTTTTAAACACTTCACATTGTTTATTTACAGTTGTCTTTTCCATATAAAAATATATTCCATTTTCAAAAATCAAACCTGAATGCTATTAACTGCATACAGCTGACAATCACTTCATATATTGAAATACAGAATTCTGAATAACATCCCTGAATTAGAGACTTGATCTCAAGTAAGCTGCACAATGATATCTAGGAATGACTCAATGCACAAACAGAAGGCTGGAGGACAGAAGACCAAGTGGTACCAATTGCAGAGAAAACCACCAACAGAATTCACAAGAATACAACTTACACAAGAGCTACTGACAACAGAAAAAGAAACAAAATAGATAAGTTCAGAGTATTGCAACACATTCATTTCCCTAAATGCTACAGGCTACAGAATATTACCTAAAAAGGTAGAGGACTCAAGCTAAAAATTTCATTTCCAGGAAGAACTGATGCCAGCATTTCTAATACCTCAACAAAAGGCCCAGGCTGTGCATCTTGGAACATAAGCCTGGAAGCAACAAAAGTACCTCTGAAAACTTACTTGGCAAAGCTACACCCATTTAAGTGATTTTCTTGCAAGCAGAGAAGAATGATGGCCTTGGATGACGTAATGGACATGAATTCTGGACGTTTGAAGCAGGGAGTTTTGAAACCAGAATAGCAAATTGGCATTTAATAGAGAAAAGTGGTATTTAATGTTCTATATCTAACAGTATCTCATACATGAGAAGGAATATGATGGCACTCACGAGTTGGAAGGAGTTTCTGCCATCACAGCTGGTCTGTTTAGTCTCCCTGCTTCAAACTTGTAACACATCCAGAACTCATCTCCATTAAGTCATCATTCCTCTCTGCTTGCATGAAAATCACTTATTTGGATGTAGCCTGTTGTGGTTTTACCCCTGCTGGCAACTCAGCCCCACAGAGCTGCTTGCTTGCTCTCTCCTGGTGGGATGGGGGAGAGAAATAGAAGAGTAAAAGTGAGAAAACCCATAGGCTGAGATGAAGAAAGTTTAACAGGTAAAGCAAAAACCATGCACATAAGCAAAGCAAAACACGGAATTCATTCACGCCTTCCCATGGGCAGAAATGGGAACCCTGTTCAGCCATGAGTATGGAATATCCCTGTGGTCACTTGGGGGTCAGCTGTCCCACCTGTGTCCCCCCCTGTGCACCCTCAGCCTCTGTGCTGGTGGGGTGGTGTGAGGGGCAGAAAAAGCCTTGATGCTGTGTAAGCACTGCCCAGCAACAACTAAAACATCCCTGTGTTACCAACACTGTTTCCAGCACAAATCCAAAACAGACCTGTAGTAGCTACTAGGAAGAAAATGAACTGTATCCTAGCCAAAAGTAGCACAAGCCTTGCCAATTAAGTTTTCAGAGGTACTGTTTTTGCTTCCAGGCTTTTAAGATGCACAGCCTGGGCCTCTTGCTGAACTATTAGAAATGCTGCAATAGGTTCTTCCTGGAAATGAAAGTTCTAAGCTTGAGTTATCTACACTCTTAGGTTATCTAACTCTTGGGTAATCTACACTATTCTGTGGTCCATAGCAGGAAAAAGAAACTCTCTGAGCTTCCTAATTTTTTTTCTGTTGTCAACTCCTGTTACTTACGTTCCTTTCCTGTGAACTCTGGAATTGGTACTACCTGGTCTTCTGTCCTCCAACCTTCTGTTCATGCAACGAGTCATTTTTCAAACACTGAATAGCCTGTGAAACAAAGTTTTGAATTTTTAACCCACTCAAATTTAACTTCAGTTTTGCTAAAACAGAGATCTGTTGTTTTCTTTCATGTTTGAATTTTATCGCTTTGATCAGAAATGTGAAAGAAAAAGTATATGACACATACAACTTACTATTGGCAATTTTATAGTTCCTTTTGGTTTGGATCCTGTCATCTACCAGATAGGCAAAATCATATTCACCAGAAAGTCCTAAGTTCTTTTTCTAAGGATTCACGCAGAATGGAAATGATCTTTCTCTACAGTTTAAAACTAATGATTCTTTTCATGTGAGTAGCATTGCAAAGTGAAAAAAAAAATACAACAATTAAAAATGCTTGGAGATCTGTGTTAGAATAAAAATCAAGCGGAATTTTTTTTTTTGGTACATAATAAGACTTAGCTACAGAGGTTGTGAAGGCTCCACCCCTGAAAATACTCAAAATCCATCTGGAGATGCTCCTGGGTAGCAAGGGGGTTGGGGATGACGGCCTCCAGAGGCCCTTCCCACCTCGGCCTTTCTGGGGAACTGGGATAGAGAGGCTTTTCCAAAAGCACATGTAGACAAGGCTGAAGCCACCTGTTTTCCCTTATCTGAGAGATGGGTGCCTGTAAAGCAGGGAAAGTGGATTTTATAAATGAGAAGGGCAGAAGCCTCCAACAGTTAAATGCCTGTCAAGGACTGAGGTAACTTAATGCTCCAAAAGATCTCAAGATGTGCTTCTGAATTTATGTAAATTTGTGGTGGTCCATAGTGCACAAGGAATGCTGGTCCCACACCTGTGATGTGTGTTTAAGACTGCCAGTGCGTTCTCCCATTTGGGGTGTCTGGTATTATAGACACCTTTAATAGCCTTGAAATTCTGATGTATTTCACTAGCATTTATGAAGGCAATGGACTCTCCATACCTGCTGATGACCTTAGGCCTGCTTTAAAGAATTCACCAGGTCATTGTCTACAACACTGGACAGGAGAAGCAGCAACAGGAGCAAGTCAGAAGGCTGCCTGTTCCCTCTTTGCCTTTCTGCTTTAAACAAGATGAATCATGCAGACAGATCAAGATGGAAGAGAACTGTGTATACCTGGGAGGGAACTTTGGGAGCTGGAATGGTTTTGGTTGTGCAGTGGGTAGATGGTGGCAGAAGATAATGTTTGAACAGGGAAGTGTTAAAGACAGGGAAATGATGAAGAAAAAAGAAAGCAGCAAGAATGTGTCACTCTCCTCCTGAGCTGGTGGTTGAAAAAGGGGAAGGGCAGAGGAGGGTCTGGTTGGGCAGACACTGCCCATGTAAGCTAAGCTTGAAAGCTCTGCTTAGGGCCTTCTGCATCTTTAAGGGCCACCCAGAAAGCATTTTGGAAGAGGCTGGTAGGGGAGCTGGGGAACAGAAGTGGATCTGTTCTGGGTCCCAGGAGACTGTTCCAAGGCAGGTGCTGCCTGGAATGCCCAGACTCCTTCTGAGCTCCAGCCTCTGTCTTGCCTTCTCTTCAAAGTGCAAGGGACCTACAACCCTGTGCCTGTGAGCTGTGGCAGCTGACACCCCGAGTGCCCAGAGGTAGCCAGAAGATAAGGGAAATGGCACCTCTGGTTTTTACATTTCTTGAGTCTTGATATTGCTGGAGAGCACTTGCTCTCTTCTTTCAGTGGAATCATATTGTTCTGATGAACAGCCCTGCACAGGGAAAGGGAAAAGGATGTAAGCACAGTTTGGAGATTCACAGTTCCTCAAAAGGTGTGTTTGTAGGGACAAGGGTTGTTTGAATGAACCCAACAGATTCCAGCTGAGGCTCTGCCCACCGGCACAATGGGACTGTGCTCTCTGCAGGGAGTGTGAGTGGGGAAGTTAAGGTGGGTGTGGATGTCAGTGCAAAGTCATCTATTTCCAGAGAAAACAGGACTGTTCTTTTCCAGCTGTACAGGATTCATGGGGGGGCAGGTGAGTGCCTGTATGTCCTGCAGAACTGCTGATCTTTCCTAGTGCAGTGGTGCTGCTGTAGGAACCTGAGCTACCTATTCCTAAAGCTTGACTGTGGGTTGTACAGGAACTTTTCTTTGTAGAGCAGACAAAGGGAGAGTTGACAGTTACCAGGAAAAGGAAGGCTGGAAATGGAATTTGAATAATGAAGGGATGGAGGCTTTGCCCTGGGGTGACTTTAAGGAGCACAGTGAGCACAGTCAGAACAGGCTCAGCTTAACCCTGGGTCAGGTGTCTCAGGTTTCTTTACACTGACCACCTCCTCCTGCATCGTTCTGATGTGCCCAGAATGAGAACTGGGTGAGACAAAGGGCTGTTCAGTCACACAGATGATGGTCTGAGTGAACAGAATTTCCTCGGAGAAAGTATAGCATATCTGTAGCTTGTTCCCTGAGGGTGACACTTTTCTCTAAAACTGACATTTGTGGAGAGTTTCTGTAATCTTGGGAAAGGGAAACGCTGTTGTGTGCTGTCAGTAGTGAGATATAAGTATGTGACAGTTAAGTACTGCCTCAAAAGGGAGTCCAGCAAATAGTCTTCCTGCAGTCATTCTGGAAGCTCTGGTAAACATTTATTTATGTTGCTTCACAACACTTGAGGTAATGGCCTAGCTAAATCATCCATCAAAAATAATGAAACTCCTAGGAAATCTCCATACATTTTTGACCCATTTTCAAGGATCATCTCCTGTGAGCTCAAGAACGGTTCATTCCACTGAGGAAGAAATCAAGCAAAGGCAGAAGCAGGTCTGCATGGATGAACAAGGAACTCCAAACCAGCATAAAAAGTGTTCAAGAGGTGAAAGAAGGGACAGGTGACACAGGAGGAATGTAGAGATACTGTCAGAGTGTTCAGGGATGTTGTTATGAAAGGCAAAGCCCACTTGGAACTGAATTTACAGAGGGATACAAAAGTTCAACAAGAAAGGTTTCTACAGGTCAATAAGCAGCTAAAGGGTGACTAGGGACAAGGTGTGCTCACTGGTGGCTGGCAGGACACCTGGTGACAAAGGACGTGAAAAAAGCTGACAATGGCACCTTTGCCTCAGTCTTTAGGAATCCCAGGCACCTGAGGCTGTAGGAAGATGCAGGCCAAGGAAAACTTACTGCCACTGGAAAAGGATTGGGTTAGGGAATACTTAAATAAACCAGACCCTGACGAGTCCCTGGGACCTGACGGGCTGCATGCACAAGTGCTGAGAGAAAAGCCGATAACATTTGATAATCTTCAAAAGGTCACAGAAATCAGGGGAAGGTTCTGGAGGAGTGGAAGAAAGCAAACGTCACTTCTGCCTTCAAGAATGGCGAGGGGCAAGAGGAGACGGGAAACTAGAGGCCGGTCAGCCTCACCTCAGTCCCTGGAAAAGTGGCAGAGCAAATAAACCCAGAAGCTATTTCCAGACATATGAAGGTCAAAAAGGCAGTTAGGAGCAGTCACCACAGATTTGTCATGCTTAATCAACCTGACAGCCTTCTCTGAGGAGGTGACTGGCTCAGAGGTGAGGGCAGAGCAGTGGGTGTTGTTTGTATTGACTTTACTATGGCTTTTGGCACTGATGCCCATAACATCCCAATACACAAATGGATAATGTGTGGGCTAAGTGGGCAGTGAGGTGGGCTGAAAACTGGCTGAACTGCCATGGTCAGGATACCCAGCTGGGACCCAGTCACCTGGGGTCACTACATGGGGGTCAATAATGGCACCCACATTGTCATTAACGAGCTGGCTGATGGGACAGAGCACACCCTCAGCAGACTGGCAAACAACACAAAACTGAGAGGAGTGGCTGATACACCAGGTGGTTGTGCCACCATTCAGAGGGACCTGGACAGGCTGGGCCAATGAGTCAACAGAAAGCTTTTGGAGTTCCACACAGGGAAGTAATACCAAACCAAACCAGTAACTCCTTAAAGAAACTCTAATTGATCAGGAAAAAAGATATTACAAAAATAATAACCACAGTAGCTCATCTCATTCAATGTGTAATTTCACATACAATGCTGGCCCACTTAGAGCTCTCAGCCCTTACAGGATCTGAAGGCAGGTAAATTAAGTCTCTAGCTGAATCCAATTTCCTGCTATATGTCCTAACACACTTCATAGTCTAAATGAAATCCCAAGGAGATCATCTTACCAGAATTTTCTAATCAAGATATTAGGCCTTTGTACTGGAAAAAAACCCAAACAACATTCTACTTGAAATACTCAATTATTAGCTTGCCTTTTATGATAAACAAAGTCTTGTTTCTATAAATTTTTGAATAGGAGTTTATTATATGGTAAAAGTAAGCAGCCAGCTGGGTGACAGAAATGGGGACAAATTTCCCAAATCTGCACACACACTACAGTGTACATTTGGCATTTATCTTAGCTACTTCATGCATATTAATTATATAATATACATATACATTTTACAGTTTTTTGCTAAGCATTTAATATATGGGTTTTCTTATAGCTAAAGCTAAATGGTTATCTCTACAACTCATCATAATTCATGCATTCTTGGACAAACAGGCACCTAAAAGATTTAAAGTTCTACCATATTTTATTCTTAAGATAGTAGGGAGGTTTTAGGGCCCCTTGACCTTGTAAGGGTCTGTTTTATTTCTTTATGGGGGTGTAATTAAGTTTTACAATCCGTTTGTTTTATTTTGATGTAATTACCCATTTGTTTCACAAATCACAATTATTTATTTATCACACCTTTTTTTTTTTTGACAGTTACATGTCAATTAAAATACTCCAGAGGTTGGATTCATTCTCTTACTGAATTCAGTTATCTAGAAGGCAAGCATTTTGTCTTAACTAATTAGTTTAATAATTAGTAGTTTATAATTTTATAGTAATCAGAATTTTCTGAGAGGCATAGTACACATCCAGCATTCACAATGGTTAACCATGAGCTAAAAAAATACGTTTTTGTTTGGTTTGGGGGTTTTTTTAGTTCTTCTGTGTTTGATCTGCTGACAGAGAATACCCAGGTCAGAGTTCATGCTGTGCCATCAGTTCATCTCAGCGTGCAGCCCCACGAGTCACAGCTTACAGTGACAAGGGACACAAGGATGGGAAGCAGATGCTGTGGGGCTGTGCATTGGGCTGTGCAAGTTTAACCCCCCCTTTCTTTGAGGGGTGGTTGGGACCAAAACTTTTCTGTAAGAGCAGAGGGCCCACTGAGATGACAATGGCATTGAGGTATTTCCATGTTAAAAGGTGGCGAATCCACTGGAATTGCATCTCTACCACAGGTGACAAGTCTTATAGAAACCCTCAGTTGCTAAAACACCAGTGCACATGGTAAGACAAATCTTAATATGATGTTAAATAGTAACAGAACTAGTAGGTGGACTGCTCTGCAAGAGAGGCTGCACACTCAGTTTTTTCAGGCTTCAGATTGTTATTTCTTGCCTTTTTTTGGTTCTGCCAGAAAGCAGCAGCAGTGGGCTCTGTGCAGCACTGATCACCAGTCTGAGAACAGAGACATCACATCTCTAAGCTGGCTGTGTTGGCAAAGGCACTGGGAAGGCCAGTGACCGTTTGACCAAGAAACTATCCTGTCTCAGCCTTGGAATTGTAGCTCTAGAAAAACCACCAATGGCACAAAACACGCCAATCCAGACACGGCAGGTCAACAGCAACACTCAAGTGACTCAGCAAGGAGAAATTTCCAGTTACCTCTCCTTCACCTCTGGGATGAGCTGGAACAGATCCTGCACCTGGTGCCCAGCAGTCTGGCACCAGTCTGGAGGCACTGGCAAGGGCAGGCTAAATACAGCCTTAGGCAAAGTAAGAGAAGTGACTTGGCATCAAGAATGAAAACATCATTGGAAGAAGGCAGGCAGGGTACATGAGCACCAAAGTGCAGCATGAGTCCCAGGCCTCACAGAGGCTGCAGGCAAGATAAACTATTGATGATTTTTAAGGCTTTAGAAAATGAAACAAAACTAATAAACCCCATCCTGACATATAGATAGGAAAAGGGAACAAATGCCAAAATGAGTTAATAAAGCACGAGCTGTGATCAACCCCACCAGGACACGAGTTTGCTGTGACCCACATCCCAGCTTGTTGGCAGGAGGTGAAGGCAGAGGGCAGAAACCTGTGTCCTGATAAGGGCAAAACAGTCCTCCATTTGGAATTCTAGTGGCACAAAAAAAATGATGTAGCCTGTGCCTTGTTTCCTTGATTCTGCAGCCTGCCCAAGTCATGCTTCACTGAGTCCCACCAACTCCAAAAATCCCTGTCTGTTATGTCCTCGGGCACGGTGATCTCACCCTGCTATTGGGAAATCACTTCCAAGGAACTGTCTTGAGAGGCAGTGTTCCTTTTCTTCTATTCATAGCTGTCTTAATCACACGTTTTATTCTTCCCTGTGTGGTGTTCATTATGCTGGCTCATGAGTTTCTTAGCTCATCAATTCTGCATTCTGCTCAAACTCAGTCAAAACACCTACATAAATAACTCAATGTACTGGCGAGCTTAAGTTACAATAACACTTATTTGAACAATATGACAGTCATCAGACCAAGGTGTAACTAACTGGGAAGGGGGAAGAAGGCAGAAAGTTTCTTTGTTGCTCTAAAATCTTCTTTTTTGTTTAGCAAGTAATTTTTCAACCTCATTATATCTCAGAAATTCTCTGAAACAGGAGGGGTGCATTGTCAAATGTGGCTTCTTTGCTGTATCCAAGGGAATAAGATCCTTCCTAAGAACTCCAATAAAAGCAGCATTGTTAAATCCAAGTTCCCTCCTACGTTTCTAAGAAGTATGAACTACTGAAAAGTTCAGCGAGGGAGACAGAAATCATGCAAGTGCCAATTAACACAACCTGTATTCTGAGCTGCTTACAGTGTCCAGCGGTGTCAGAGCCTTACACAGCATCATGGACAGCCTTAAATGTGCAGCCAGGCATTCTGTGGGAGCTCACAATTCCTTATTTCATTGAGAGTTAGAAAGGACTCTCCTGCTCCTCATAGGGGCCCTGCAAGTACCATAATTTAAAAACTAGTTGGGTTCTAGATTGGCTGGAGCTCTTAAAAAAATTATGTTCAACTGCAACTGTTAGGGTGCTGGCTGCAGCCCTCAGTATTGTGTGTTTCTAGTTATAATTAAATCTTTTATTTTTACTAGTTGATATTTTACTAGCCACTGACACAATTTAGAGTTGCATAAATAAAGGACCAGAGCCCTTGCTGGTGTTATTCTTCTGTCAGTTATCACAGGAACCTGGACCACATGGTCCAGACTCATGTACACTGAGCCACCCCTGTTTGAATCACAAATGTTCATGGCTCACATCTCTTTTTACTGCCACTAAAAGGTAGAAATCCACATTGCAGCCACCTTTATAGTGTAGTCCTAGATAAATTTCCCTTAGCCTCTAACATTCTTTGAATGAGAGGAGAAGTCAAAGGTCATTTTTCTGTAAATGCCTGCTAGTGCTAACAGCCTCTCCAGCCCCAAAGGTCCTTTTTATTTCAATTCCATAAGTCACTAATTCACAAAAAGATAAAATATACAACATATCCCCTTTTAACCCCCAGCACTAAATAAAACAAGAACTGAAGACCATGTCCAGTACCTCAGGATATTGGCTACTTTGGCCAAGTCTTCTACTGTCATGTTACATCAATCAAGCAGTGATGCATATTCTGGGATTGCACAGATAATCCTTCTTGTGTTGAGAGAGACTATAAAGAACAAAATTACATAATAAAAAAAATTTATTGTAAACTATAGCAATTTAACTGCTTCTTACAGCAGATAATGTGGCCCTAAGTTATAATCTTCCTATATTCCAGAACAGTTTGTGGTAGCTTTTTTCATTTACTTTAGACAAAACTACTTCGGATTATATTAAAACAAGTTATGGAAATGATTCAGAACTGGGAAAGCTTTTATCAAAAGGCACACAGCTCAAGTGGACTGTACATCAGTCCTGAGATAAATACAGGAGTTGTGTGATACCATACTAGAAGATCTAAATTAAATATAACTGGATTTATAGTTGTCAAGCCATCACATGAGACTATATTGTTAGAGCAGAAAAACAGAGGGAAAAAAAATTAAGGACTGTCTCAGTTCAAATAAATTGAAAAACAATAACTTGAAATCTGGCATCAGTAAAATTAAGACCAAAACTTACATTTTAATGTGAAAATAAAAATCATAGCATCATCAGGGAATGCCTTCTCACACATATGCACAGAGGAAGTATGCAAGAAGTCCTTTCCATTCTGATTCCAGTTTGTGGTATGAAAGCTCACAAGAGTGTTACAAAACATCCATCTCTGGATGGATTGCTTTGCTGTTGTTCCTATCCTTTAGCTGAAAGCATCTATTTAGGAAGTGTGAAATCTTCCTTCCAGAAGGACTTGTGTATCCTCTGGAAGCTCCCCAGGCTCCCAGACTGTGCTTCCCTGTGTAGATTCCTCACCCTGCAGCACTGATATCCTATGGAATGTCTCTACTAATGTATTAGCTTCGGTTCCTAATTTTAGGACTTGCTATCAGCAGCAATCACTTTGTGTTTTTCCCCAGCATATTTTCTGCCTCCTTCTCCTTCATAAATAAAATCCAAGCAATATCTACTCCTTAGAGAACTTGTAACATCATCAGATGTAAAGCTGCCTGTTCAGTTCCCAACATACCTGGCGATTGGGCAGGAGGTGCTGTTTGCACAACTGCTGTCGAGACTAAGTAAAACTAGTTCAAGACAGAGCTAACATCTTCAACTACAGAAAGCAGAGGAACTCCCTGAAGCTATGTTCTGTGATCTCTTGAAATATGTGCTGTGGAAGATACTGTCTGTATAAAGGATTTTAATAAAATCTTATCTATTTTTTCCTGTCTTTTAAATGTGGCCTTTCTGTCCTTATTAAAGATAGACCAAGAAAGCCCCAGAGATACATATGTGCTGTTCATTTCCTGATTATGCACTCTAGATTTTTGCTACTAACAGATCAAAAAGAGAAAAAAGAGCTTTGTAAATGTTGAAATATTGCCAACAGCTGTACCGTTCCTTTTCCAAACACAGGTATCCAGGGAGAAAGGTACCCCTGGGTGTTTTATTCTCTGTTTAGCAAGAAAACAAAATGAGAGAAGTGAAATATTTAGAAGCCCTCCACGGAGCACATGAAGAACAAACACAGGTGAGGAAAATAAAACCCTCACAGTGGTGTGTTTGTGGAGCACCTGGGGCTCATCACTGTGACTGGCACAGAGACAAGTTTCATTAGCATTGCATGAAAAAGACGTGAACTCATCTAGCCATGAGTGAAGAAGTCTTGACTGCAGTTTTTTGGAGGAAAAAGCAATCTCTGCACTTTTGGGAGGGTAAGAGAAAATGAATACTAGCATTGCAAGCATCCTATTTACCTCCCCTCTTTCCCTGGACCAAGTGGCAACCCCATTTCTCTCTGTCTCCAGGGTGACCCACCGAAAGGACTTGTTTGGGTGAAGGAATGGAGGCCATAAATCATCAGGGGGGCATGTGGTGTGCACAGCTCACTCCTGCCCTGCTCACCAGTCTGATGGCAAGCACTGCAGTGAGCACCAGTACCCCCTCACTGAGCACCAGCACCCAAGCTCAGCTCTCTGCCCCCTTGGAAAAGGCCCCAGGGTGCCCCACTGGCTCAAGAAACAGCCAAGAGCTCATCCCTGTGCCAAGAAACAGCTGGCAGGACTTCCTTATCACGGGGATGTGAAGCCACCAAGGGGATGACTCTCATCCTGTCAAGGGAGGACCTCTGGGAAGGTGCTGTCCTTGTCCTGCAGGATGAAAGAGCTCCCTCAGCAGAGGGAGCAACCACCATACCGTCTGTTTCCCCAGGATATTGAAGTTACAGCTTTTACCAGACTAGACAGACATGCCTGGAGCTTGAGTGAAAGCTAAATATAGGAGCATCAGACAGTGATGACAGAAACACCTACCCATGTGGCTGCGCTCCATGACTGAGAAAAGAGCAGTCTAACTTCCTCCAGACTCACCAGGTAAGCTCAGAGGTTGCCTCTTCCCTCTTCCCTCCCTTTGGAGGATTAATATATACCTTTCTATTTCCTCATATATATCCTCTTTGCCTCAGGTTTCTTTCACTTATTAACCACTTTGGAGTTTCATCTGCTTTTTTCCAGGTTCTTTCACAGAAAGGAAACTCCACATCAAACTACACCTTGATGGTGGAGCTTTTTACTTGTTTTTCTGTTCACTTCTATCCCTTTTTACAGGCTAAGGTAGACAAAACCACTGCAAACCTCCCTGTTATTCTGGCTCTTGAAAAATGTGCTAATGGTTTTCCAAGATGGGTGTAACTCCTGTCACAGTCTACACCAACACCTGTATCCTGGTTTAAACCATGATTCTGTAATTTATCCTAATTCATTTGGCCTTTTTCTGGCATTTATATGCAGACTGGCATCAAAATTTAATCTGTTGTAAGGAGTGTGGCAGATGCACAAATCCTCAGCATGCCAGGCTGTTTCTGAGTGAAAAAATACAGGGGAATGGAGCCATAAGAATACATTCTTCAATTTAAAACTTATGTAGCAAACCAGTTTCAAGGACCAGCCCAGGTTATCTCCAGAGCTACAGTTCTAAATTTATCCAGAGATGCTCCCCTTCCCCCATCTGCATTTCTGTGACAGCTACCTACTTCTAGTTCAATGAACTAACAGAAGGGGGCTGAAAAATCTCACTATTGACTGCACACAACAGGATTTTTCTTTCCCAAGATTACACAAACTCTCCATAAATGTCAGTTTTAGAGAAAAAGTCTCCTCTTTAGTTAGCAAATTGCAGATATGCTATACTTTCTCCAAGGAAATTCTGTTCACTCAGACCATCATCTGTGTGACTGAACAGCCCTTTGTCTCACCCAGTTCTCATTCTGGGCACATCAGAACGATGCAGGAGGAGGTGGTCAGTGTAAAGAAACCTGAGACACCTGACCCAGGGTTAAGCTGAGCCTGTTCTGACTGTGCTCACTGTGCTCCCTAAAGTCACCCCAGGGCAAAGCCTCCATCCCTTCATTATTCAAATTCCATTTCCAGCCTTCCTTTTCCTGGTAACTGTCAACTCTCCCTTTGTCTGCTCTACAAAGAAAAGTTCCTGTAAAACCCACAGTCAAGCTTTAGGAATAGGTAGCTCAGGTTCCTACAGCAGCACCACTGCACTAGGAAAGATCAACAGTTCTGCAGGACATACAGGCACTCACCTGCCCCTCCATGAATCCTGTACAGCTGAAAAAGGACAGTCCTGTTTTCTCTGGAAATAGATGACTTTCCACTGACATCCACACCCACCTTAACTTCCCCAATTCATGCTCCCTGCAGAGAGCACACTGCCATTGTGCCGGTGGGCAGAGCCTCAGCTGGAATCTGTTGGGTTCATTCAAACAACCCTTGTCCCTACAAACACACCTTTTGGGGAAGGAACTGTGAATCTCCAAACTGTGCTTACATCCTTTTCCCTTTCCCTGTGCAGGGCTGTTCATCAGAACAATATGATTCCACTGAAAGAAGAGAGCAAGTGCTCTCCAGCAATATCAAGACTCAAGAAATGTAAAAACCAGAGGTGCAATTTCCCTCATCTTCTGGCTACCTCTGGGCACTCGGGGTGTCAGCTGCCACAGCTCACAGGCACAGGGTTGTAGGTCCCTTGCACTTTGAAGAGAAGGCAAGACAGAGGCTGGAGCTCAGAAGGAGTCTGGGCGTTCCAGGCAGCACCTGCCTTGGAACAGTCTCCTGGGACCCAGAACAGATCCACTTCTGTTCCCCAGCTCCCCTACCAGCCTCTTCCAAAATGCTTTCTGGGTGGCCCTTAAAGATGCAGAAGGCCCTAAGCAGAGCTTTCAAGCTTAGCTTACATGGGCAGTGTCTGCCCAACCTGACCCTCCTCTGCCCTTCCCCTTTTTCAACCACCAGCTCAGGAGGAGAGTGACACATTCTTACTGCTTTCTTTGTTCTTCATCATTTCCCTGTCTTTACCACTCTTCCCTGTTCAAACATTATCTTCTGCCACCATCTACCCACTGCACAACCAAAACCATTCCAGCTCCCAAAGTCCCCTCCCAGGTATACACGATTCTCTTCCATCTTGATCTGTCTGCATGATTCATCTTGTTTAAAGCAGAATTATTCTACCAGCAGCAGGCAGAGGAAAAGAGGGAATAGGTCTTCTTCCAGCTTGCTCCTGTTGCTGCTTCTCCTGTCCAGTTTTGTAGACAATGACCTGGTGAATTCTTTAAAGCAGGCCTAAGGTCATCAGCAGGTATGGAGAGTCCATTGCCTTCATAAATGCTAGTGAAATACATCAGAATTTTAAGAGTAGAAGAGGTCATTCTGATGATATTAGGTGAACCAGATACTGCAAACTGGATAAAAATAGGTATTCTTTCAGTATATTTTCTCTGTTTCTGGAATTCAGGAGGGTAAGCAGTCCAAGTTTCTCAATTTTAACAGTTATTGAAGAATCTGCCTTCTCTGAGTTCCAACTCATTTATTTATATATTTGGTTTCTAGCACAGCCTGTGGCAGTGAATTCCAAAATTAATTACATGCAATGGCAAAAAACCTCCTTTTGATTTAAAACTGCTATCAGATTTCATTGTAGCTGTGAGGGGAATTATGAATAATAGTCATTGCACATTGTTTCAGGCTCCAGAAGCACCTATCAATTCAATAAGAGCATTAATCTGACCACTTATAGATTCAAATATTTCTTGATAGATATTTCTAGATACATTGGGCTCAATGATGAAGTACATAAATGTGGATCATCACTAATAAATTGTGGTGAACTCTCACTCAGCTCGATGTTGGTGCACATCTGGAGATAAAAGCAATCCTGACAAGCAGTCATGGCCCTTTTTCTTAGGGAAGGAGCCCCCAAAAGGCACAGAGCTGACTGGGATCATGTCTGTAGCCATACAGACACTACTATTTTACAATGCTTCTTTCTCCCATACAACTGGAGGGGAAAATCCTGAAGCTGCTTACCTTAAACTTTTTTAAGTGACTCTGCAGTGCTGTTGAAACGTGAATCAAACCACGAAATACAACAGCTGCTCTTTAAATATTATTATTATATATTCCTCAGGCAATAAATTCAGCCTGGCTGGGAGATGCTAAGATGTTCTGTTTCCTTCAAGGGTGTTTGTCACATGTCACATCTGCAGGTGCTTTATGTACCCAGGACAAAATTGGGAGCTCCTCTGAGTTCTCAATACAGAATTTTCATTTCTCAACTGAGCAAGGGCAGGTTATGGGTTACTGCACTGGGAGGGGAGTTGGCATTATCCACTCCTCTCACCATAAGGAAACCTTTCAGCTGTGTGATGACAGGAACCATTAGAGGGATAAGCAGCACAGCAGCCCCCACCTGGTGGCAGCACATGCACACGGGACAGACCCACACACCGAAGTAATAAGAGTTTAAAATTAAAAAAATTTAAAAATTCTCAGTGTTGCTTATGTGAAATAAGTTCCATTATTTATATCATGCCTTTTTTTAATGCCAAGTTTCCTTTTCCAGCAGAAACTCCCATCCTTAATAGGTAAAGCAATGATTTGAAATCCTGCCTGTTTCATTTGTCCCCAAAGGTGGAACACTTCATTGGTGTACGACACTCTGCTGAGAAATCCTCTTGTCTAAGCCAGCTGAGATACAGTTTTTCTGTTTAGACCTGTCTCACTAAGTATTCTGTTTATAATTCCCAAGGATCAGTAAAATGGGTCTAAGGGAGTAATGCTCTAATAAGCCACAAAAATTGCCTGTTATACAGTAACCCCTCTGTTTAAGTACAGCTTAAAATAATTTCTTAGTTTAAGCATCCCCTTATTTTCCCCAAATCTGCCACTTCTTTATGGTGACCACTGATTCTTCCTGTCCTTAAGAGGATGACTGGATATTATATGACCTTCAAACAGTGAAGATGAATACTTTTCCATATACTGTTTTTGGATTCTTGTATTTAATGAATGCAATCACAAACCATTAATAACTAAATTTAGCTTTTATTAAGCATGACCGCACAACAGAAGAGACAAAAACATTTTATTTCACTTCTGCATTTTATTCTGAAACCACTGACCTCATTTTTAGGACTAAAGATCTTGCAGGTAAGAATAAGAAGAAAGAATGAAACAAGGTGCCAAGAATCAGTAATTCAAAAGCATTCTTCTTCCATACAGGAAAATAAATCAGGTTATGTTTTGCTATATGAAAAACTAATGAAAAAATTATATATCAAGTTGTAGTGTGCATCAGAACATAATCTAGATCATCAGTTTCCTCTGACTTCCAGTTTTTGGTTAGGGAAAACCCCAAACCCCTTTGTTGCACGTATTTTTGAAAAACTAATGACAAAGAAAACAGGAAAATGCAACTTGCACTTAAAGGGGAAAAAAAAAGTCATGCCTCTTGACTTATGAGCTTTTAGACATAAAATGAACAACTAAACCTAGATTTGCTTCATCTTTCATGTACCTTGCAATAAACCTGCTCAGAAGTATTACTGAAGTTTCATCCTGCTTTACATCAGTTTGTTTTATGAATAAACTCGTCCGCTCTAAGCCAGCAAACCTTAACTTTTTCAAAAACACACGAACACATTCCAAACTGTATTTCAGTACACTTACACTAATCTTAAGGAACAGCCTTGCAAAACATGCATCCAAGACAGAATTCATTTTTAGACTAGTTGTAATACCTCATCCTCTGAAAGACTTCTAGGAATACTTAATCATTCAACAAAACAAGCTTGTGGAGCTGATAAACACTATTTCCTCTTTCACGCTGCTTTTCAGACTTGTCAACAATATGCTGAGAATCCACCTAACCAAAAGAAGCAAGATGAAAGTCAGAATGCGTTTCTAGTAAGTTTTTCCTATATAACACAGTTTAAAAAAAGTCTTGAACAGTTTTGAGTTTCAAATCATACAGGAATTCCAGTTCCATGCCACACATTGCAACAAAAGAGCCAGTGCTGTATTTCATGGTTTGCCCAGAATACTACTCCAAAATCAATTCCAAAGCATTACAGGTGGTATTTTATGTGATGATATAAAAATGCTGTCCTGAGATTCTTCAAATGCAGTGGGGAAAATCCTGATCCAAGGCCTGTACATTAGCTTCTTATAAAAACTGAACACAAGTAAAAGTGAATAGGAGATTATCTTCATAATTCCAAGGATAACTGAATTTGAAATATGAAAATAGAAACACTTAGGCCTAAGGCAGTATATTACAATACACTCTAAAAAAATGCCTTCTATAAAACAAATGGCCTTGGTGCTCCTTCTCTGCCCTTCTTTTCAGAGGGAGGGACCCAAACCCCTCCTTTATACCCCCCTCAGGGTGGGAGAGGCACAGGGAGGGTGTGTGTAGCACTTACTCCTGCACTCAGCAATTCCTCACCTGCTTTTAATTAAGAAACTGCACTTTTTCTTCAGGAGATCTAGTGGCCTGAAGAGGCCCTCACAGAAAGAAAGGTAAAATTTCTAACAGAGTAGGAAGCTAGTAGAGTTTTCAACTTTATGAAACTCTGCTGGGTCTCTAGAAAACTGGCCTCCTGCCTGATCCCACCACATCTGTTCTAAAACAAGCCACATTTCTCTCCACCTAGAAAGGAAAAGCCACCTCAAAGCACAGTATCTCAAAACAAAACTAAAATGCACTGCATTCAGACAAATTCTATACAAGGAAAATTTAGCTATGGCTGCTTAATAGAAAAAAAGAACATTTTAACTTCCAGCAAATGTAAAGTTGCCTTTACAATCTCTCTAAACTTAAAACCCATAGAGAGTTCTGCTTGAAAAGATTAAGTATTTACATACACAAAATTAAAAACCAAACTACTCAACTAATAAACAGACTCTACAAAAAGTGTATCAACAGAGACTGATGCATACACAAAAGTGCTTAAATGTGACTCTACAGTGCTTTCAGTATTTTCAAGTTCAAGAATCAAAAAGAAGACATCCTTCCAAAGGAAATTCTCCCTTTTAACACTCTTAACTCCTCAAGAAAAAAGAAGTTTAAAAAAGTATCTTTACACCCTTACCTGATTCCATGCATATGGGTTCTCACACCACGTAGGAACAATTTTATCTCGAGGCCTTGATTTGCAGATTAAACTGAAATTACATAGAAATGGCCTTAAGTAACACACTTGTATTTGATTAATTATGAAGACAAAGGATTTTTTTATACTAGATACGACCAGGTATTTACAAGGTGTCTGTGCTGAAGGGAATCTTAAATTTCCTTGTTAATCTAGTCTGATTTGTTCACTTCTCTGTACTTCGTCCCTCTAGTGTAAAAGTCAAAATACACTTAATGTCTCTGTGAAAATCTGTATCAGAATGTATTTCTTCTAAAGAATATAATGAGGGTTTTTTATTACAAAGTACTAGAATTTGCAACTGTGATTTATTCTGTAAGTTTTATGTATGCTTACTCACTGGAATGTATAATACAGCTAGTTTTAGGGTATTTTATTTTGCATGACAACTCAATTACTATAGATTGTCTGTCTGCTCCAGTTATTTCCTCAAGCTGTGCAAAGTACAATAGTAGCAGACATTAATTAATTCTGTCTAGATGTGTTTTTCAAACACTGATTTTAGTCTTAAGTAGTAGTGACATGTTGTAAATACAATTAGCTTTTGAAAAATGAAAAAAAGTTATGAAAGACTGTTCAGGCTAAATTTCTACCTATGTACTCTTATGTTAGTTTTTTAAAAAAGTATAATTGGGGAAAAAATATTCAAAACCAAGAAAGATTTTACACAAGGGAAAAGAAGAAATCATTGCAATAATCAGACTGTTTATTCCTTCAAATATAAACATATAAAAACAAAATAAAATTTTAAATAAAAAAAATAGCTGTAGGATCATTGGAAGACAACGAGTAAAAGCATAAAAGTTCTAAGAGAGAAAAGGCTACCACAGAAAGGTATAAAATCCTGAAGAAAAAAAGCCCAGATGGCTGATGAGAATTACCAAGTCAGGCAGTTGGTGCTGACTGAGCTGGGGAACAGGTCAATGCTGAGGACCTGAACCAAGGAGCTGCACAGGCTGCCCCTTCCCCTCCCAGATGGCTGGAGATGTCTGAACAATCAGTCCCAAATAGGTGCCAGAACAGTAGCAAGTATTCACATGTCCAAAGAAATAGCAGTGACATTTTAGTGCCTTGAATTTTGCACGTAAGTGTTGATGACCGAGCACGAGCTGTTCCCGTCACCGTCACCTCCAGCGGAGGGTTTGTGGCTTTGCTTCTTTCTGCCTACCCACATTCCTTGACTTCTCTATTGTTTATGCTCTTTTAATTTCATTTCCAGTGCCTCAAAAGATAAGGCTGACCCTGCACTTGTTAATTTATCATGCAATACACCTGAACTTTGAGTTTTGGAAATAGGAAGTATGGGTGCTTGCTTTTAAGTTAAGGCAATGTAATGAGTTTTTTTCACATATAAGAAAGAAAAAAAAAAAATCAACTGAGCGGGTACATTAAAAACCAAGAAACACTTGAAAAAAAATCAGCATAAACAGCTGCTTTGATAATAATTTTGATAACCCTGGGTAAGAGAAGCTAAGTTTAAAAGCTTCTGATCTTTATCAACATGAGGAACTGCCTCACTCTAGCATCATACAGTTACTTTAGAAAAGCTCTACTGGCAAAAAAGCTCATATTTCCTAGAGATGAGGCTAATACTAGAGTCCATAACATAACTCTTAATTCATGTCTGAACCACAGCTCTTCTTAACACAGGTTTAGTAGAGAGCCAGGTCAGGATGAGAAAATGCTCCTGCTGATACAGACAGCACTAAAATGCACACTGTGTGTACAAACAAGGGAACATTTTTCACACTATGCTCAGCAGTGGCAGACATAGGAAGGAGCTGTTACAGGGATACTTTTTTGCACTACTTCCTCTAAACTACAAGCTGGATAAATTCTCAAGGTTGGCTGCACTGCCTCACAATGGTCTTTTCAGAACCACTGCCTGAGTTACAAGAAGCAGGGGGGCTTGCTGGGAAAAAGGGCAGGTAGCTTTATTTCAGTTCCTAAATTAGCCTGGGTCTTCCAGTTAACTTGGCCAACATCCATCCTTCACAGGTCTGCTGAGGGAGGAAAGGCAGCACACACGACCCAAATTTAATATACAGGGAGAAAGATTTTAAATCTTTCTGCACTCTTATGCCATAGGACTTCATTAGCTTTGTCCTTGGTGCAAAAAAAAAGATACATAAGAACTGGTATCCTGCAGAACAGGTTTTACAGTCTAGGTTTTATGACTCTTAAGTGATCGGGCTTCCCTGAAGAACCAGTGCTTCCACAAGAAGTCTAATGTTGTTTAGTATACTGCTTTATAAATAAACAAAGTAAATGAAATGCATCATTAAATGAGAGCATACATTATTTTTCCAAAGCCTCATCTGAGCTATGCTTCAAGCAATCATTCATCCTGTTTTTGCTGAGACTGCAAACAGATCTTATTTCTACAAAATTATTACCATAGAAGCTTCTGACGAATATTTTCCTGCAGCTGTATCATTTGCTCTTGTCCAGAATATACTGCACGTTCACAGAGCAGCTTATTAATGGATGTCCTTAAGTTGTTTATCTGTAAAACATCAGTGACAGAGTATAACCCAAAACCAGCACTAGGTTTGTATTGTATTACACTGTCATGAAGGTGGTCGTGGCACCCACACCATCCAACTTCAACTAGAATATTATTTGCGTAAGCAAAAACATCTGAAGCTTCAGAAGCATTTCTTCCTGCAGTTGCATCTCTGCTGGTCAAAGATGTTACTAGTTCAGCCACTTGATATCACAATCTTCAAGGTTACTGAGATGTGCCATAAACTACAGAGGCTACCACTTACCTGGACTTTTTCCATCACGGAATTCCTCCTGTAAAAGTTTTAAGAATATTCTCTATCTCTCCTTAATTTTCACACAAACAACAGCTTAGTGTTACCAGTCTGGATAAAGCACCATGAATGCAGACATCACACCAAGTCAGTGCTTTCAGCAAACAACAGCTCACAGGTGTGTGCGCCAGCATGTCCACTGTGTCCTTAAAAAACCTCTAGAAACCACTGGTCACCACCTCACATACCTGCTCTGTACACAGACCTGACCAGGGCATGTGAGGTCCTTCACTGGCTAAGGCCCATGTCACTGTCCTTCACAGCATGTTTTATGTACGTGTTTCCCTCTGACAGATCTCACTCTGTGAGATGCAAAAGGCTGTAATGAGGAACGCGGGGGCTTTATCATTTGTTTGGCTGATCTGCTCTGAGAGAAGCAGCTCGATACAGATGACTTATCAGAGCTGTAAAATCAAACTGAAGCCTGCAAAGCAGCAATGCCAGGCTTGTCAGTAAAAGCCATAATAATCCTACGAACAAGACTAACAAGTATTGACATCTGGTTAGTGCAAAATTGATGCTTTTGTTTTGGAAAGTGTATAAAATTCCGTAACATTTTATTTGTTTAAAGTGTAGGGAGGGGGCAACTGTCTCTCCTTATAAGAATCCAAGATTATAAACAGGCAGTACATTAAAAAAATCCAAACAAACAAAACCAAAGAAAAACCCAAACAAACAAATCAAACAACAACCCTCCCAAACTAACAGGTCCAAACAAGTTTTTCTGTTAATTCTGAGAGTTAACAAGTTCTGATGCACTGACTTCTACTGAATTCCTACTGTGGTGAAAATTCTTATGCAAGTTTTACCTCTATTATGTCTTCCACTCCAAATTGCACATCAAATGTCAGGGCCATATCATTTTCTGGAAGCAGTGGAGCCCCAGAAGTCCGACTCCAACCCAAACCACACAGAACACCAGTAAAATACTTTCCAGTTTTATCAACCCTGCATGAAAAAGAAAGAAAACAGTCTCACCTGGAGATGAAGAAACTAAACTCATATGAAGACAGACTTAAATGAACTTGTCTTAAGCCATGCCAAGCAAGATGTGTTTTAAAGATACTAAAACAACTGAGATGTATTCACACTCAGTCATACTGTTTTTTTAAAATCGAGTGATGAAACAAAACGAAAGTTCTGGTTATGTAAACATATACTCATAAAACTTCTAAAAAATCATACATAAGCAAAATTAAGGAGCACTAGCTTCACTGTGTTGAAATTACAATCTACAAATACCAGATTTTAAAGAAAAAACAACAGCAATGCAACTGCCAGAACTCAGCTTTTACAAAAAGTTACTGAAGTTCCTCTCCTCATGTAGGTTTAAAACAGCCAGTTCTACATTCCATTTTCCTAGCCATCCAGCACAACTGTCAGGAACTGTACTGCCTTATCACGAGGATAGAATCTGCAGCACCAATTCATACATACATGAACAAATTATTTTAGCTACATACTATACTAAAACTCATAAAAAATACCAGGATGAGAATAGATAAAAATGCTGAAAGCAGAGGGAAAAAAAAAAGTCTGTCAAAAATTTCTGAGGGTCCTAAAAATAAAGAACAACCACTTTTTAAAATGCACAAATACCTGAGTTCTATTGCTGGAGCAAACAGCATACTGAGGAGTGCAAGCAGGCCAGGAATAGGAGGCATCAAAGATGTTTCCCCTAAAAACAGAGTAGATCCTGACACCAAAAGAAAAAAAAAATTAAAAGGAGCATCTAATGAAAATGAAACCTAAAAAAGATGTAACACTGAACTACAGTGACATATTTAGTAACAGAACTACTCATAAAACCAGAAGTCTAGAGAAACCAACCACACATTTTTATAAGGCATTACCAGCTGCATTTACTGATATATCAGCAGCAACCAGCAACTGTTGAAAGGGATCTTCTGCAGTATCATGGACAACAATGGAGTTTATGCTCTCCTTACATATGAAAATATTTCTGGAGAAGAAATAATAAATATTTTCAACATTAAAAAACCCACACTAAAATCCATACAAACATATAAATGAAAGTGATTTCAAAGTCACAATGCAAACTCAAAATAGTTGTTACTGGTTATTTAGGTTACTTGAATGCCATTTAGCAGATGTATAAGATAGTTAATAAATCTCTCTGTAAGACAATAATGCACCTTTGATAAAACTATTCTTAAGATTTTAAAATAACCATAGTATGCATATTAATGCACTTCAGGCCTGACTACTTCATTCTTTTCAATGAATAAAAATGCAGTAAAAATCTGTAAGAATAATTAGGATGGGTTTTGCCTATTTATTGAAAATAACATCTAAGAATATGATTATACTTCACACTAAAAGTCTTCTCATACCTGAACCGGGATACCCTAGTCAGACTGTAGCATTTCAGCTCATAAGGACTGAACGGGCCCGAAACTGTTACCTTCAAAAAAAGGGAGAGAAAAATAACATTCTAGTTAGCCAGTACCTGGATCTCTCCAAATCAAAATTCTTTTTAAATGAAAGCCAAAATGCATTTCAGCATGTACTGAGCAACAGTGAGCTGATAAACTGATAAACAGCATTTCCATTGTAGTCATCTAAAGCAAACTTTGCTTGTTGAGGCATCTAAATAAAAATAATCAATTTTCACAGGTGCTGGAAATTCATTACTTTCCTCTGGCTTAGACACAAGTTCAGACTTCATAGATCACTTAAAATCAGGTTGGTTTTGTTTACATGAGCAGGCCTTTAATTTGAAAATACCTCACTTTATCAAAGTGAGTCGTTAAACAGGACTACTCCTGTGGGTAAACGGAGCATGATTAGGTTCTTGAAAGACTGAAATTTTGTCAGGTCTGAAACAGAGAAAGAATTAGAATGTAGATGAGGCCTAACTTGTAATCAGAATGCAGAACAGGAGAAACATTCTCATGTTTTACATTCCAACTTAGCAGTGATTTGACATCTGAAAACATGTAAGAACGAACGAATTCTGAGTTTGGAACTGGCAGAGGAAAAGTATCCACAGTTTCATTACTATCAGTTGCTGGAGAATTCGCTGCATCACTTATCCCAGCTGCCTACCTATCACTAGCTGAGGAAGAATGAAACACTATGTATAGTAAAAACCATGTTTAAATTTTCTGAAAAATTGATAGGATTGTAAACTTGCTTTTTGCTATAGCTTATGTAAAGAAGACTACCTATGGAAACACTGTGTTCAGTTTTTTACTTTTATGTCTGTTCTGCACTGGTTCAAAGTGCTGCCTTAGAATGTGTTAGAAGAGCTGGTTAACTTAATTCTAAGACTATACTTCAAAACTCTGTTAAAAGCTGCAGCAGTGAAATGGTGGTCACACTATGGCTTTCTACCAGCAGAAGGTAGGATGCCCTATGAGAGGCACCAATTGGTTGTTTCAGGTACTGTCAGTCCTCATCTCCACTCTAACAGTCTGAGAAGCAGGGTCATGTAATGACAGGACAAAACCACCACCCAAGTTACCTTATGGGTTGGCGCATCAGACTTATTGTCAGAAAAACAGTTTAACAATCTTCCAATGAGATGCTTTTCTTCCTGTCTTGAAGATACAGGCACTTGCTTTTCTTTCTTTACTTCATCCAAAAGTAACTCCTTGAGCAAATTGTGGCTTTGCTACACAATAGTGGAAGAGTGTTAAAACTTTAAAACAATTATGTCTTTAAAAAATTTACAAAACAGGTCCTACACAAAGAAATATTCTCATACAAATACGAAAACTGATTTTCCAATGACCTTTCAGATTATACAAAACATAAAAACGGAAGACAGTTAAAACTATAAAACAGCTATAAAACTATAAAACTATAAAACAGTTTCTCATAATTTCAAGTAACAGTGGAGCAGCTGAATTGATGAAATAACTTCCTGGGAAATATCTCTTCCAAAAAGGGTGTCAAAACAGCAATACTTTTGGCCAACAGCTCAATATCCATTATGCACACGCATAAAAATACACTGTCGTACTCAAGTATTAACCTTGCCTACTCCCAAGCCACTAGTCAGTGCTTCAGCTCAGCTTCTCAGGACTTCAGGCAGCCTGAACCGAAATAAATCAGAGTAAGAAAAGCAGAAGCAGCTCAGTCAACACGTACTTGTGATTCGTACGATTCTTCTGCTAGTTCGGCATAACGTTCCTCAATAAGCACGTCTCGAATGTTCACCAGGTCTCTGCACCTGGAGTAGCGGAAAACATCCACGTGCAGGACCCCGTGCACGGCTGAATACACGTGCACCAGCAGACTGCAGCCATCGACCAGCGAGGCAAATCTCTGGCTGGCGCTGTAACTCCACCGTTCCCCACACACGATCGATCTGGCAGACGGGCGCATCTTGCATATCTTGAACTCTAAAGCCTGGAGCAAAAACATTGAAGGCAACACTTGCCTGAGTAGGGAATCAGCAGGAAAGTATCTCATTTCCTCCCCAAACCGTCTGAATTAATAACTGTAAATTATTTCATAATTATTGTGGCAGCTTATGTTAATTCCTAGGACTGCTGTAAAGCTACTGGCATTATTCCTATTCCATCACTGACAACACAGCTGCACATGACATCTCATATCCCTTCAATATAGTATGTAGTTGCTAAGGAATAAGAGCAAACAGTGCATAAAGGATAATTTGGTATTAATTCACTATTCACATTGAAATCTTAGGAGCACAGAGATGTCTTCTCTGGAAAAAAAACTTCACAGTCCACAGTTGTTTTCAACTAAGGTAAGAGAAAACTTAGCAAGACCACTGCAGGTCTTCTGTCCCTGGCAGGCAAGAGTAATTAATTTCTCATTTAACCCCTTTCCACAATCACTATCTGTAATTATGTCTTTGAATGAATTTACAATAGAAACCCTATTTTTTTTCTAGCCAGTCTTTAAAACTAGTGATTAAAAGATTAGGCCTGAAGCAGAAATAAATTTCCGTTTAATACAAGTGTAGAAAATACAAAAAAAAGGATGCTTCTTGTGAAAATTATTTCTACTTATTTTTTTACATCAATTATAAAAGAAAACTGAAGAAAATTAACCCTGTCAAGATCTAATCCTAAAAAGAGATCAATAAAATAAAATCATATTTCTGCTGGTCCACTTCTCATTTTCATCAACACATGCTTCAGAGAATACAGTTAATACAATACACCTATTTCCATTAGCTTAAAAATATCTCGAGGAGCACTGAAAAGCTGAATTTCAGTTGAAGTCTATTTATTTGTAAATACAGCTCAAGAGAATTATTATTCTGAAAAACTAGCTACAAAATCCCTCACACTTGTGTTACGGGTCACTTGCTCTGTAATATATTTAATCATGAAGAGACTTCTGCCTGAAAAGGTCCAAGTAAAGCCAGCAGTTCAAAGAACAGTAAAGCGGCACAAAGCAAAACCACAGACCTCTAGCTTTGCAAAATTTAAAAGAGGTATCCCCCTATGTATTTGTCTGGTAATGTAGCAGAGCAGGAGATCTGATGGAGCAAAAACACTCTGCACAGTAACTGTACACAAGGTACTTGCCACAACAGACTTGTGCCATGCAGACAAGCAGAGATACTGTGCTGCCACTCACCTGCAGTAGGAGCAGCTGGGTTTAAGCAGGGATCTATAGATTAAGCCAGCCATTGACAGTTTCTCCTCTCTGGGCTGTATAAAGTACTGACATTTGCTCAGGTGTTCTTTAAACTAAAGCAAAGCTGATCTACTGCTCAGCCTGTCACTCCTGAGCACTGTGTGAGGATCCAGAATAACATTCTCCTACCAGGGAGAAGTTCTACTTCTCATAGAACTGACTCACAGCAAACAAACAACAGCAAATGGCAGCTCTCTCCTTCCACTGTTCCTGTGATTACAGGTGGAAGACACATCCCACTTTGCTGTCCCCATAGAAACAGGACTAGTTTCAAACATTCAATTTAAAAAAATGAATACCAAATGCTATATACATCCAGTCAGGCAGAAAGTTCAGGGTTTTATTTTTTAATTTCCCAATTTTTTTTCCTTTTTTCCCCCTCTAGGAAGGGCCCCTGAAAACATAAGGCTGGACTGACATTAAATACAACGTAGTTCAATTAAATACAACGTAGTTCAGTTATACACAATTCCTACTCCATGAATATACATCTGTGGAAAACACCTAACTATCAGCGAAGGTGATTTGTAGGTACTTGCATCAGCAAAATATGTATTATTTAATTATTATTCTGAAAAGCATTCTCTGTTTTGAAGCACACTCCTGTTTGCCAGGCCAGACACTAAAATATCTAGTAAGCAGCAGCAAAAAGCACCACCCCTACCTGGAAAGGAATCTCTTGAAGACAGCTTGGAATCTCTTTTAATTTATTTAAAGGCACTTCTGATCTATTGCCATAATCCACAAAAAAAACCTGGAAGAAGAATGAAGAGTATCTGGAAAGGTTCCACAACATTAAAAGTGCTATTTTAGTGACAAGAAAAGCCACAACTTGAGTTTAATAATTACAGTACAACACAATCTTATCAAGTGACATGGAAGCAAATTCAAAGTCTGGAAAACATGCAAATGAAGTCATGTCAAAAAGAAAAGGTCAAAATTTATCATGCCTGTTATCTGATCCCTTGGCTAAAACATCCACTTCTGATACAAATAATCCACTAAATCTAGAAAAGGCAAATTTCTCTTAAAGGCCCTAAATTTTCTCCCCACAATTAAAGCTATGTAACCTTACTTCTTAACAGTGAGTGATACCTACCTAATTTACTACCTAAATACTGCTTTTAGATAAGCTAATGTGAACATGTATCCAGTGACTGTTTAAAAATTCAAAACAGAAAGTGATGAGCACTATTATTCACTAGCTTTCCATGACTAACCAGATAGCAATATTCAGTATTAACTCAAGTGGTGACACCCAGATAGGTTAAGAAATAAAAGAAACTCAAAGGAGGAACTGGCTGTGCAGAGGTCAATCATACAAAACTGAGAAAAATTGTCCTTTGCTGAAAAGTATTAGCCTGAAAAATTAGTATCAATCTTGAACTGTGACACTGAGGTCAAAACAAAGTTGAGGAGTGAGATGGAGACCAGGAGAGTCAATACAGTATGTGAGATGAGAAAGAGTGCAGCTTGCTTCAATTAACAAAAGGGAGCGCAGGACGAAAATGAGACAAGTAACTAGAGGGGAGAGGAAGAAAAGAAGAGATGCCAACAAGGGCAAGAAACACTGGCAGAACAAGCTTAGATGAATTTGCCATGAATGACTAAAAATTGCCAATACAATGGAGACAAGAAACTTATTTTCAGATGGCTCTCACCATATTTATGACAAGGAAGTAATGGGGCTCCTGCCAGCAATGCACGACTGTATCCAAGCATTCCTTGCCATGTTTTCAGATTTACTGGAGGTTTTAGCCTTTATTTTGTTTTGCTTTGCTTCAGCACACAAAACCCTTTACTGTATCCAACTAGAGCGTCTCAATTTAATACTAAAAAATCTCATGTTCTGGAAAAAAACATAATTAATCTACTCTAGCCAGTGATTTGTAGAAAAAATAAAGCAAAGCTCCAGGATTGTTAACCCAGTTACATCCTATCAACTTAATATGACATAGCATATTACCTCAGCAAAATCTCCATGAACATACAGAACACAAGCTCTGTAGTATCCTCTGTTTTCCAGGTAAGCGAATGGTGCCAGACAAAGCAAATCTGGACGTGGAGGCACTGATAAATCCCTCAGGTTCTGATAGTTGATTTCAGCAGTTAGAGCCTCGAGTACAGTCCTGTTTTTTTCATCTATCCTGTAACCCCAGAAGTGTCCAACTTCTACTATCTGAAAGTAAAGTTAGACAAAATCAGAGTTCATATTATTTTATACTTTTACATCAAATACAACATTCATCTGAGCAAAATACATGAAAGCACTCCTATTTCTAACACACACAGCTCACATACTGCAATAATGCAGTGAAGCATTTGTCTCATAATGTTATCTGAAAATGTTTATTTTCTGTGCTACTGCAATAAACTTTTCATCTGAACAGATTCATATAAGCATTACTAAAAACCAGAAAATTAATCAAAGACTGCTTCCATTTTTCTAAACCAAATTAACATCCAAGAAAATCAAGGCCAACAGTTGATTAGACAGATGCATACAGATTTGGTGCACTTTTCTTATTAGTGACAGAATACCAGTTAGCTACATCTATCAGCAAATCAGCATTGTTACTGTTATGATTAGCCATACTTTAGGAAACTGGTAAGAACATACACCTTTTTAAATAGAACTGATTAAGTCATCTTTTCAAATGGCTTACTGAATGCACAGAACCATTTCAGATCTTATATCAAATGCTTGTGATAAAAACCAATTTTTATTTACAGTCATTAAAGCTGACACATTGAAACAGAAGTAGCACAAGCTAAGTGACTGCAATGGGTCTGATCAAATTCATTAACATTTTTTAACCAAGAGACTTAGCTGAATAAAAGGAGGAAAATATTCTTTTCTGCACTTGCAAAACATGCCACTACCATCAAGAGCTGTTTTACTACTTCATCCTATCACTTTCCCTTCCTCAGGGGGTTTTTATTATTATTTCTATTTTGGCAGAATATATATTGCTGTTACTCAACTCTAGAAGATGATAGTTAACACAACATTTAAAAATTCTCATCTTCAGATTTCAGAAGTATATATATACACATAATTTTCTCCAATACACTTTTATGCATATTTTTCCAAATAAGCATATACTACCATTAATTCATCTCATTTGTCATATGTACAGTTTCTGAAGAAAACTGGCAGGTAATAATAACCAGGTAAATGGCCTAAATACCTACTAATTCTCATTTCTGTAGTTTACACAAGTATTTTACCTCTTTTCCATTAATCCGCTTCACATTTATTCCTACTTCCAGCTAATATTTACTGCCAGCAAATCCCACAAATTCTGTCAAGTGCAAACATGTGAGTACTGTTTAACAAAGAACTACTAAAAATTAGACCAAGAATATTCTCCGTGCTTCTGACAGATACTTCCTGCTAAAAACATTATCAGTACCCATTTTTTTGATTTAAGCTTATCAGATATTAATCTCTACTAAGCTACCTAGGTGCTAATTATTAGATATGACCTACTTCAGATGTAGAATATTCCTACCTCCGTTATCTTGATGCACAGAAAACGACTTGGGATCATTGACATTTCTAAAGCACCAAATGAGATTTCCACAGGCTCCACTGTCTGCTTCTGACAGTCTACATTTACTCTAAAAAATGTATGGAATAAAGATGCTAAATGCTTCACTCATAAGAGAAAACTCAAGGAATCAATTTTTTTTACTTTCATTTGCTTCTCAAAGTGTCCCTGGGGCACATTTATGTACTTAATGACTTTTATTTAGGAACGCATGAATTCAATTAGAATGTAAAATGACCACACAGAACCAAATTACTACTGAGTTAACTGTCTGAATTGCATTATAACCAAACACAGAAAGATACATACCAGGACACAATTGTGCCATCAACTGATTAAAAATACAAAGAATTAAGGTTAAACAGTGAGACTTTTTGCTATGGCATGCCTTCTAAGCTTATTTTTTTAAAACAGAGTACACAACAACACAAAGATAAATTCAGCAAATTTTTATATATGAATTCATATATATAAAAAATATTCCTTTTACTTTGCAAACGTTAAGAACTCTAAAATTAAGTCTTTCAGCCTAGGAGACTTGACTTTCTCAACAATTAATTTTCACAAAGATTTTAAGTGCTCTTTTGGGCACAGTGAAACTGCTACAATGCTTCATTAAAAACTAAGTACAATCAACTGGATGTGAAATATTTACCCGTACTTTAACCTCACCAGTTCATTCCTGCCCTCCTATTTTAGATTTCTTGTTTTAAAATACTAAAGTGGCTGCTGCCCAATCAGGAGCTAGGCAGATTAGCATTTTATCAGGTTACTATATGCTGTGATTCTGAGCTTCAGGTCATACAAGTAACCAGGAAACCCACGTGCCAGATTTTCCTAGCAAAAGCAGGTGTGGACCATAGAGACTCACTAGATTGCATTCCTCAGCAGTATTTTCTATTATGTTGTTACACCTTATGTTGGTAGGTTTCCCCACAGTTTCTGTTGTCATAGTCCATCTCCCTCCCTTTCTTTTTTGTCCCCAAATGCCACTCCTCAATTATTTTGGTCATAGCAATTCCCATGTTGCCTCTGGCATGAGCAGTGTGTACACCCACACTTCCATATGCCAAAGGCAAATGGAGTAGAATCTTGGGGAAAAAAAGAAGACTGTATATGTGGAGTTCTCTTCAACAGTAAAACACCTTTAACTACACCAAAATATTTAAGACAATCACATTATTTCTAGTCCTGCAAAAACACTGTGCTTAGACAAAGTTTACATCTGCTTTTTGAACCTAGCATGTCTTCTTTGGTGATGCTTCCAAGGAAATTTCCACTGAATCCAGCAAACCTCATTTCACTGCAAGGAAACACATTTTCCATACAGAATACAATTACCTCAAAGATTCCAAACTTGCAGCTGCCACACCTTGCAATTGTTTTCTGATATCATCTGGATGATGAACATCCAGCTCAAAAGGAATCTTCAGTTTTAACATCTTGATTGCCAGGTAGACTTCGGGTAGAACCTTAAAGGCCTCCTTTGGATTGCGGGAGAACTCCACAAGAGCCCTGTTCACACACACACCAAAAAACCCCCAAACCAAACAAAAAACAGACAAAAAACCCCAACAGCAAACAAACTTTAATTATCCTGATGAATATAAGAAAACTTTCTAACATTCTTAGAAGCACATGCCAAATTTAATGAGCGTATTTAATACGAATAGAAAGGATGTCAAAATATATGTGAATAAGAAAACAACTGAAGATTGGAAAAGGAATAAGAAGGGCTACATGAACTCAACTTCAGGCAGTTATCAGCCAAAGTCAGCCTGATGATTAGCTAAAAAAAGCCATCAGACTGTACAAATGAGCTAAATTGAGTATAAAAGTTAGAAATAAATACAGACATTAGTTGCAGTTAAGGTCCACCATAAGAGAACAGAAGAGACAAAACAGAAGGCTCTACTTTAGATAGTTTACCTAATGTTATTCCAACCAAGGTACATCATACTTCAAAACCACCTTTTTAACTCTAGCCAATACACTATAAATAAGTTTCTGATTCCAAAGAGAGAAGAAAAACTAATTTTGTCAGTATATCATTGACAAGGAAACTGATTACTGGATTTGTAACTGAGAACATGAGAAAGACAGAATACTTAAAAGCACTTCACACTTACTTTGATCCGTTATAGGCAATAGATTTTACTTGCCCACACTGTCTAAGCTGTGACTGCAACTGTTTATGGTACAGATATCCATAAGGAGGAATATTCCTTAGCTGTTAAGAAAAAAAAGTTAAATTTGGATACACTCAATTGTTTTAATGCATTTTAAAGTTCACCTAAATAGTCAGCTTTCTCCTTAACTTGACATTGTAATAATGATATACAATCTAAACCCCCAAAAATTCCAAAAACGCTACAGTACATATAAAAATGTCAAAAGACAATGAAAAGCATAGTTTTGCTGCTAGTGATGCCCTACTGCTTCAAAACAGTAGATAAATGTTTTCTTTGTCTAACTATAAATGAAGCAGATTAATTTGTAATTATATATCTTAACTTGATATTTTTTCCAAAAAGCTCTCTTGTATCCCTGGCTTTGCTTGTAACAGAAAAGCTAACTTTCTCTTAATTAATAATCTCTCATAGGAGATCCTGAATTAATACATAATCATGAAATCCTAATTAGACTTCGAACTATTTTTCAGGGGCTATGCAACTGTCTATTCTTTTCTTTGGCTGTTACAGCCTTAGACAGGAAAGACCAGGTTATTTTTAGAGAATCTTCCTATGCCTTGGAGTGACATAACTAAAATCAGCTGCTAGTCAAAAACATGGTCTAGGTTAGACTGCAGAAACTGCCTCAAGGCAAGACGATTTAGAGAGACCAGAGAGTGGGAAGAGTAATTCCTTTTTAATTTCAGCACACACCATTAGGAGCAGCATACAGCTACAAGAGTCTCTCAGATTATGAGCTTGAGCAACTTGCAGCATTTGTGCCCAAGATGATCATTTACCTTGATAAAGACACAGCAGCTACTTCTTCCTTCTTCAAGGTAACAAGCAGTTGATGTACGAGTAGATGTAGAGTTAAATATATTAAAAGTAAGTAGCTCCTTAAATCTGCCAGTTTAATCTTAATCAATGCTGCTGTGGCAAGACTTGTCTTTATTCTACAAGATTGACTCTAATCTGATATTTTGCTTCAATATCCTTAAATAATATGGTAAAAACTTCAAAAGCATACATAAATATGTTTGTGCAGGCATGTTGCCATGCCAGCATCTCCTTCAGTACAGAACCAGCCCCTCTTCTTAGGTAAGCAGTGAAGTGCAAAAAAAAAAAAAAATCACTTTTCAATAAGATTTTCTGAGTTTCTCTCTTACCTTTTTATCTATTTTCTCTTGTGCCAACAGAATTCTATTCTTTGAGGCTCCCTGGTTTGTAGGTTTGCTTTCTTTAAGCATAGGTCATGGTTATTTTACTAGTTCAGACACACCAAACACTTTCCTAGTTTAGAGTGTGCACCATTTTGCAAAATAAACAGACATTTAAAACTTGCACTTATGTAATCAGATGAAAAGTAATTTTTGAAGATAAAAAGAAAGTTCAGTGCAATACGTGAGTAACCTTAAAGCAACAAGCATGTATGCCATGCACTATCAAGCAGGTTACAAAAAAAGTAACACTGAAGTTGCAAAAACACATTATGTAAGTACTCACTGAAAAGTACCCTTGAGAGTGCTGTTGTATTTTTCCAAATATTTTATTAGTTTGATGGAAGTTGCTAGTCTTGCACAGGTAAACAATCAAATGCATAGAGGCAGTTCTCAGCAATTCTTCTAAAATTGTCCACCCACATAATGTTTATTGTATTAAAAGGGAGATGGGAGGGAAGAGAGTTTACCAAGCAAGGATTAGAGTAGATAATTATTTCTGTCCTTGCCCAACACAGAACAGAACTTGAATATACCACCCAAACACTATGTATTCCTATTACTTAATTCTTAATTAAGTCATTCACCTTCTTAACATACCATTACAGTGGTTTTTGGATCTTTGCCAGCGAGCTCTTTCGCAGCACTTTTTTCATTACATTCTCCAAAAGTAAAGTAGTTGGGATAGAAAGCACCAGCTATTACAACCTGTATCGAGAAAATATTTTGTAAAACGCAGCACATTGTATTCAGTTTCCTGAAAAGAAATACACTGGCAACATTAAGAGACACTAACAGATCTTTATGGATATTTTTTTACTGTCTCTTTCCAGGAACTACTGGAACTGCAGACTAAACACTAGTTCATGCAAATCCTTGAAAACATACTCTCATGAAAAGAGTTCAATTTCTGGAACAAGTCCACAACATTTCAATATTTCTGTATGCAGACTTGCTCTATGAAATCTGTAATTGTTAGTCCTAATTTCAGGAAGAACATCAACTTAAATAAACACACATAAGATAGTCACAGGTAAATTGTTCCATTTTCAGGTTACATCTTACGGTATTTAAGAATTCAGCTTCAAGAAGTTCACTGCTTACACAGTTAAAACAACTGCCATTGAGAAGATAAATATGTCTGTGAAAATAAAATCACTGCTAATCAGATCAAGTAAGACAAGAAAATTAACTGGAAATTTGATAAAGTTAAGATAGCTGAAGGACATCTAATTCCCAGCACCCCCTCCCCACTACTAACCAAGACACAAGGCATTCAAAACAGAGCACTTCAAACGAGTGATAATGTCATTTTCAAATAACTAACATTAATTGTCCTTCTACATTGTCAATACACTGTCAAAAAGAATTACTTTTTTCTCTATCCGAAATCTCAATTTCCACAGAGAATTCTGAAACATGAGTTCACCAATACTTGTATATAAAAATCCAGCTATAAATTTTGTAAATAATGTCTCTTTATGACAACACAGCATTACCTGCAAAATGAAGCGTTGTTTGTTCACATACTCCTGGTCCACAGCAGATGGTCGAGCATTAACATACATGTTAAAAGCTCTGACTCGCCTTTTCAAGTTGTGAAATAACTCTGCCACCTGAAATTTGATCTCTAAGTTACATTTTAAATAGGTCAAAAACATCCGCAAGTTAAAATAAAATTTGTCAGTAAAAGTAAAATAATTGGGCAAACTCCCTTTGCCTTTTAGGTGACTAGTGTACTTTTCACCAAAATACTGCTTAGCACCTCTGTGCTGGAAGATAATTTCAGTACTGTGACTCAAGCAGTTTTCCTGACACCTCTTTATGAAGAAGAATTTTGTAGTCGCAAAGCATATTATGCATATATGATATAGAACAAAATGAGGAAAGAATAGGATGATATTCTCCATTTAAATCATTTTAGGTTTGCATCTTAAAAGGTAAAAATCATGCTTACAACCTGGACTTCTGTACCTAACTGCAAGCAGTGACTATGCTGCACCCTCAGTTCAGCAGACAACCATGATTACTGTGAGATCAAACTTATGCTCTACAGCAGAACATACTGAGCTTTTCATTTTCAGCATTTCCAAGAAGCTTCCACAAGGTCCTCCAACCACACAGTGAATACTGTCACCCTCTCAACTGATTCTGGAGCAAATGTAGAAAAGTACAGTTCACTCAACTTCTTTGTATCTACACTGTCTCTTCCTTTCTGCTCCTGGCAGTTTTAGGATACTACTAGAAGAACTACTGTAACAAGAAAGCAACCCATGTGACTGACTCAGTTCTGCAAATTCACTTCCACACAAGGAATTATAAAATTAGTATCTTAAAGTGTGGCAGATAAAAACCCCCAAATCTTACTAAGTGTTAGTGTAGTGCCCATTCTAAACTCCTTACATGTCATGCACAACCTCTTCTTGCATTATCTGAAACTGAACCAAGAGAGGCAACCGTGTAAGCCTGATCACTCCACTGTCCAGTTCTACAGAATTTGCCTTTCTCTCATCTTTTTGCTGTTGTCACATATATATGCAAAAAAACTATTGGCATTTTTTATCCAGATGGTTGCTTGTTATCAAAAGTTTTTTATATTTCCTGTGTTTTTTGAAGACAGGTCCTGCATTGCTCATGCCAAAGGTATGAACAGGTGGAATAATGGGCAGGCCATTCTGCCAGTCACAGGTACCCAGGAGTTTTACTTATTTCCCCCTCAACATATCACATTCAGCTTGAAGCCCACTGTAAAGCAGAATTTTCATTAATTGCTGCAGTAATGTCAGCAACAAAGTCCCACAAATTTTCAAGTCCAGGTCTCATTATATAACTGCATTTGCTTAGTTATCCTAACCAGGAGACAGAAGTTACGTAACAACAGACAGCAGTCACACCACAACCAGTGACCTGAGTAACCTACAAAACTAGCAAATGCTGGAGGTCTCTTAAAAATATGTTAATAATTTAACACCACTCTGTTCATCCTAAAGAAAAGGAAAACTGCTTTCTTCTAAATTCATATATCATTTCAAGAAAATATACATATATATTGATAGATACATAACACAGTAGGCTTGTCTAAGATCTTAACATTTTCAGAAAACAAGGGAAGTCCTTCTGCTTATAAAACTGTTTACCTATTTAATCTTACCTCTTTCATCCTCTTGACATGAACACAATTTGATCGACCCCACTCATACTCTTCCTGAAAAAGAAAGTTAGAAACTTGTTTCTTCTGCTGCTAGTAAGCTTTGTCTCATACTCTTCTGTGAGGACATAAATAATAATTACATATAGCAATAGAAGAATGTAATGTAATTTCACAGCTTTCTTTGCATTCATATTAAGTATTATGACATGTATGAAAACATAAGACAATTATATATTTGACTAAAAGTATACTTTGGTTACCACCAATGCAGCTGTGCGTCATGTAAATTTTTCATATAGACCCACAAGTCCAATTCCTCTGTGTTGCTACTACAAAATCTAGTTTAAGATGGACAGCAAGAGAATCGTAGGCATGCTAAGGTTTGAAAAGAACTCCAAGATCATCAAGTCCAGCCATTAACCCACCACTGCCGTGTTCAGCAATAAATCATGTCCCCAGGTGCCACGCTCACACAGATGGTGGCTCCACCACTCCTCTGGGCAGCCTTTGCCAATGCTTTCGGTAAAGAAATTTTTCCTGATATCCAACCTAAACCTCTCCTGGCACAACTTGAGGCCCTTTCCTCTCCTCTTACCACTCGAAAGAAAGGGCCAATCCCCACCTCACTACAGCCTCCTTTCAGGAAGTTGGAGAGAGTAACAATGTCCTCCCTGAGCATCCATTTCTCCAGATTAAACACCCCCAAGCTCCCCCAGCTGCTCCTCGTAAGACTTGTGCTCCAGACCCTTCCCCAGCTCAGTTGCCTTTTTCTGGACATACTCCCACACTTCAATATCTTACAGTACTTTCTACACAGCATTTGAGGTGCAGCCTCACCAGTGCCAAGCACAGGGGACAAATCACTTCTCTGGTCCTGCTGGCCACAATATTGCTGGTAAAAGCCAGGATGCCACTGGCCTTCATGGCCATCTGGGCACACTTGCAAAAAACCCAGAACTTCTTTATCTGAATGTATAACTTCACCAGAGAGATTCTGGTCATCTTGGCTACTCGTTATAACTCAGTGTACACTACACACTGGTACCCACAAAAGATACTGTGCTCTAAAAGAAGCAGAGAAATAAAAGAGCTTTTATCTTATACACACAAAAGAAAGACTAGAGGCAGTTACTGTGTGCATACTACTGGTTTTTTGTGACTGATGCATATAAACATCTCCTGTCTTTCAGGGTTTTTTGAGAGGGCAGAAATCTGTGTGTTTAAAAAAAAATAAAAAGAGACACTTATGTGTATTAAAAGTGTTTCTTTCAACTACAGCTCAATTTCCCTTTTTAGCTTGGATTTCAAACCCTCTAGCCATTGTTGATTCATCTGTGAAAGGGACTACATAAGGGATTGTCTTCAAATAACTCTGCAATGGATTCAAAGACTCATTTTCCCTCAAAGCCCATGTTTCTATTTACTTATGGAAAATCGTAATTATTACAAATAAGGTTTGCTAGCAAAAATTCCGTACTAAGAATGTAAAAGACTTCAGCACTGAAGTCACCAACCTTGAACAAAAAAGAAGAAATACAACTAACCTTGGGATCTCTCAGTTTCCCCTTTTGTTTGCAGGCCTGCCATGCCTAAGAAAGAAGTGGTGAAGTATTCAGACACAAAATGTAGTGTTTTAGTAATAATTATTACAAATACTACTAGTATAACACTTAAAACTATGAAGGTTTTTTTATATCAATACTGAAGATAACTTTTAACACCATTTTAAAAACGAAAAATTCACCTAGGCTATCACAAACTACAACTATTTCAGCACAAAAGAGTGTAAGAAAATCTGAATCACAGCAATTTAGGTTGGGGGAGACTTCTTCAGATCAATTGTTACAACACTTCACACAGCAGGCCCAACTTAGATCAGGTTTTTGAAGATGTTGCCTAAAAAACCCTGAGTAACCTTGACAGACCTCACAGATGAACCTGCTCTGAGCAGGAGACTGGACTACATACCTCCTGAGGTCCTTCCAGCCTAATTATTTAATGATTTTAGTCTAACATGATGCTTGTCTGGTTGATTCCTAAGATATAAATACTTCTCATTCTTATGAACAGTCTTAGTCTACTTTTTTTGAGGATGGGCAAGAACTCTGAGTCTTCTGCTGCTCATATGAGAGCATAAAAAGTGGTGTGGCTGCAATATGTAATTCTAGAATGTATTACTGCTGGGCTCAAAGTGTGGCAGGGTTATAAATGCTGTATTATGACACACTAAAGAATAACAATTTCTGTAGGAAGATAACTGTTCTGCCTTCAAGTCAGACTGAAAAGGAGTTTAAGCACTACTGGATGAACTGTAATTACACAGATTGCCTCAAATTTGCCATCAGCTCCTCCAGCTAAACTGGAGACACAGCATTTAAGTCACTAAATTTCTGGACATAGCTTAGAATTTCTGGATCTTGCTGCATTCCAAAGGAGACTGAACAAGTTATGTTCCAAGGTTTTAAAGAAGTAAGTCCCACTTTGTGTTGGGAGAGGTACAACAGCCACCTTGTAACACAGCCATACATAAACAGGTACCCTCCACCTAGTTTTCTGAGAGGAAAGGGATAGAGTATTAAAGCACACGAAAACGTTCATAAATTAATAGAACAAACTGGATGCTTTATTTTGATGCTGTAATAAAGCAGACTACTTTCAGAACCTTTGTTTTCTCCTCACTTTGGGACAAAAGTAAGTGAACTGACTGATTCTGATTACAGTTCTGATGCCTCCCAGAAAACAAGGCTGGAAGTGAAGTTATTAATAAAATATTAATAAAAATAAGTTCATTATTAGGTAGGAAATCTATGACATGCTGGCAGAATCCGCTGCTTCTAGTTTGAGACCTCATAATGCAATTTTCCAGCTTACTGTGGACATTGACTATTGGCATAGTTGAATAGCTAGACTGAATTTCCCCATCTTGATAGAGGCTACTCTGGAACAAATCTATTCTGAACTAGGGAATTTGAAAACAAACCTTCCAGAACTTACTTGTATTTTTCTGATAGCCATTCAAAACAAAGCTTTCACATCACTGACACACAGAGATACTGCACTGAAAGCTCTGTCTGAATGTTTGTATTTATTCTCCAGGACAACATACTGATTTATAGAAATATCATCTTGAGATTAACAGGGCATAATTACCAAGTGACATGAAGGAAATATAATATGGAATAGGAAAAGGGGAATTCAGAAAAGATTATTTTTGAGGTTCAGGATCAGTGGATATATGTGGCATGCATGCCCACGTGTGCTTCATAAAATTCTGACAGCAGAGTAGAGAAAAGCAAGTCAGTTTTCACTGAAGGACAACATATTTAAAGAACTGAATAAATTAAATTTGCAGCCGAAGATTTTGGAGCCTCTAGATTACAAAACATGTCAGAGAATGCATAATGTAAAATATTGAATAATAAGTTCCTCTAGCCTGAGTCTTCGCTACACTGTACCAGCTCTGTTTGTACCTGGAGGAATCAATCCCTGTCCATGGTACTGGCCTACCAAGCAGCCAAGCATACCAAAAAATGACATTTGTACAACATTAAAAAAAAAAAAAAATCACAAAGTCAAAGCTAAGAAGTCTAGGGAAAGGTCACCAAACTTGTTCTGTACTAGAATTTACTAGTCCCAACATCCTTACTTAGAAGAGATCAACAAATATCACCACATCTCTGGCATTTTATTTTTCGCTATTACAATAGAGACAATCAGAATTAATAGTGTTACACAGTACGACACAGCCTGCAAAAAATATCAATAAGTAGCTAGAGTAATGTGAAGTTTTTAACAACTCCAAAGCACAAATGCTGCCCTGATCCTACAAAGACGAGAATCTCTGTCTTGGTCTATCAGATTTCACCGTAATCTAAGCCAGAAGAAAAAGACTTACCTTAAATGCATTCACAATTGCAATACAGTCGCTCTTACTATTCCCAGCAAAACCCATTTTTTTCCTGGCAATGCAAACAAAAGTATTATCAACAATATTTTTTTCAAATATTGCATGTATTATGCAGCTCAGAATGCTACATTAGTAACACCTTCCAGGTCTTTATAAACAAGATTGATACACTTATTGTAATTATTTGTTCTTATTCACATCTCTCTGTTAAGGAGATGCGTTGTATAGGCAGAGTAGTAATAAAAAATCGTCCTTGCTATTTTAAAAACATTTTAATAGACACTGCCACGTGTTCACATCAGAAAGGCAAAGCTGAACAATGGGGCCTTGGGCTCAGGAAAGGATGAGTTAGCTCAGTGATTTATGATCATACATAAAGAGATTCCAGGATCTTGGCTATCTGGAAAAGCTTTTTGTACTGCTTGGCAATTGAACAGAACATGAGACTCACGACACAGAACATAATATTGAGTCATCAGCTTTGCCCTCTGCTCCCAAATGTAGTTAAGAATTCGTAAAACGTCTGGGTTACTACCTGAATCCATCAACATGTTCTTTGAAAGGTACTGCAAAAAAATTCCGCAAAGACAGTGCTGCAGCTGCAACAAAAACAAATCAAAATGAAAACCTGCAAATCATCTGGTTTTAGAGAAATGTTCTCACATGTTGTTCTTTCAGTTACCTATAATAAGGCATTCCTCCAAGCACCCGAAGACATGCCCAAGCACTATCAGTTTTCCAAGATACAGGTCCACTGGCAACTGTATCAATACTCTTCCTAGGAAAGTCAGCTCACCATCATGCAGATCTTCTTCTGTTTGCACACAGGCAAGTGCTCCCAGCTAAAGAAATTAAAATTTGTTCACTTGTAAAAGCTGACTTAGTAAATCCCAAACAATTTTTAAAGCCTAGTATACTTTGGAAATCAAAACTACTATCTATACTGGATATAAAAGCAAGCTACACATGATAAAAATATTATTTCTTATGCACTTTGGAAAATAAGAAAATGTAATGTAATAAAGATTCTACCCCTTATGAACTTTATAATTGAAAAGCAAGGTCACCAACTTCCTTGTAGAGGTAAGAAGGGTAAGAAGGCTGACCCCTACACATCATAAGGTATAAGAGTGCGATTTATTACTTATTCACTTAACAAACAATAGCGTTTACAGAGTTCAAGGTATCTTTTTTCCCCCATTTTTCTATTCTTTCTCACTATAGATGCTAGTTCACAAGTACCATTACTCCCTGATGAAATTACAATCCTGTTTCAGTGAAGTAAATTACAGAAATTATGCTCAAGAGGATGGGAACCAAACAACAGTCCAATGTGTGAAAAGATTCTCTAGACACAGTTAATATTTGAGGTTCCAATTAAGGCTACTACTACCTTAAATACCAAGAAAACCACTTCTACAGTACATTTCTATTACCTTGATTTTAACAACACTAAAAGGAAGCCTACCTCTTTCAGCTGAACTATGGTACGTTCGATGTCATCTACATTGGGTGGAGAAAGAGCTGTTGCCAGTAAGGTTTTTGGTTCCCCCATATCAAGCTTTTTTAATTTTAAGACTGTACTTCCCAATGGACAACGCTGAAGGGAAGACAACACTATTTTTACTTTCTCCCCATGGGAACTGTGACAAAGTGTTCTATATGAGAAATAGGTTAAAATTCACAATTTGCAAAACCTGAAATTAATTTTGTGTAACTAAGGTTATTTTTGTTTTGAGCAGATTGCTTATTACTAATCCACATTGATTTTATTGGTATAATGCATCTCCTTCTATAAGAAAACTATGTGGAATAGTCTTTGTTAGTTTTCTACTCATTGCTACAGCCATTAGTAACCTATCCAATTGTACACTGTCTTCAGGAAAAATAAAGCAAAACTTTTTCTTCTCTGCTATGATCGCATGCATTAAAAAACCCCTTAATATTCCTAACCCTAAACCCAAAGGTCTTACCAGTATCTCAGGTTCTGACTTCTCTGGAATAAAGTTTGTCCAGAAAGCTTTGCACACCAGCCTGTAACAATACCCTCTGGAAACTCGTCCAGCGCGACCTTCACAGAACAAAAAAAACCCCAAATCACCAATTTGTAAAGTGCCCAGACCCATCCATCCACAAACCCTCTGGGCAGCTGAGCAGCAAACAACAGCTGATGCTGCAGGCTGAGCAGTGTTCTGCTCCCTTGCAGCAGACAGGCCCAGTGGTCAGATAAGGGTAGGATGAAAACATTTTTCCCTCAAAGTAGCAGTAACTAACAAAAGAGTTACGTAAGTATTTCTCTCAAATACCTCCTTCATATAACTGCCCTCAAATCAACATCCATTTTCCTCAGTTGAACAGGCATTTCCTCTTTTACTCTATTGCTAGCAAAAAAATCTATATAAACAACTTTTAAGATACAATGACAACCAGCAAGACATCTTTATGATCTACTATTTACAGAAAACACAGTGATTCAGAAGTCTATCTTCACAAATCCAAACACCATCTACTTCAAGACACTAAATCTCCCTGTCTTCAACTCAAACCTTGAGCCTTCTGTCATCATTTCCCCCCCTCCCGGGCCAGTTGAGGAGAGGGGAGTGGTAGAGCAGCTTTCGTGGGCACCTGGCACCCAGCTGTAATTGTGAAGTCCTAATAACATTTAAGAAAGGTTATTAATTTATTTAGTACCATTTTTGACTGAAACTAAAAGATGTTGATATTAAAGAGTACTGTCTTACTAGAATAGTCAATATAAAATCTTATCTAGCTTTATGCTATGAATACTGGTCTAAACTAGAGACTTTGCTGTGGATATTTCAACTGATTTAATGGTGACACATAGACATGAAAGTTTCTTTTACTGTTGGAACTCACAAGCACTTAATAAATACCTAGCAGTACCTATCTCCTCTTTTTAAAAATGGCCCATAATAAAAAAATTACTATTAAATAACAAAAAAATCCATGGTCCATTTATGGTCCATAAATTTTAATATTTTTTAATAAAATACAAAACATTCCCCTGGAAAAAAATCCTCGAGCAAAATAAAACATTCGTGCATGGTTGTTTAATCACATTTTTATATCCTGACATGGTGAAGAATTATCAACTATTAGTGGCAAAAATAGTCTGTTCTTTTTACTGTTAATAAAATGAAAAGCAACATAGAATTCTCCATAGAGGTGAGCTTCTAAAATTCCTTTGCATTACCTATTGTCATCTTACCTTTTCTTTGATTACAGTTTGTTTTAGATGCCCAGCAAAGTCTCAAACTTTGGTAATTAGTTTCCTTATCACAAACCAAAGCTTTAGTTAAGCAGAAATCTATCACTGCAATTAAGAAAAGAAATAGTACATTATGAAACAACTTATCCTCATGGCAGTGGAAATAAATATTGGTTGATTTTGTACTATCAGAAAAGGAAAGTTTAAATAACTTGAATAGCAATAAAGAGAACACCAGATTCATAAAATAACAGGCCCAGGATACTCTGAATGCTAACAGAACTGGGAAGAGATTTTAATGTATATATAACAAAGAATTAGTGTAGATGACAATCATTAAAAGGCAATAATTTCTGCATTTAGAAATTCTGTATCAGAACTGGTTAAACTGATGCATTTATTTCAAAAGGTAGTCAGAATGTGATTTAAAAGCTTAACTTTTTGACATGAGGTCTGATTCTGCTTGTTACTGCATTTAAAATTACCTCCCCAGTGAAGATTAAAACCAACCCCCCACTCAGTAGCTCTATTTGTTCGTATATTCAGATTTCTCTGTTCTCCACTGTGAAAGCAAGAATTCAACAACTGCCAAAATTCCCCTCCAACAGCAATACTCTGTAAAATGACATGTTGTGCAGACTTAACCTAGCACGAGTAAGGAAAATATTACAAATACAGTGTATACGGAATTACAGGATTTAGATGACTTACCATACTTAACATCAGGAACTGTTACAGAGCTCTCAGCTATGTTGGTAGCTAGAATAATCTGAGTTTTGAAGCAAAAAATGAGCAATGAATGCATAAAGAAAAATACTGATGTTAATGTTTCTACATGAAAAACCCAATTTGCTATGAATAAATATAAATATAGTGGCAACACAGCATTTCTACTCTGTATACTTAAAAAAGCAATATGACACAAGGCAATACAAGAAAACTTTATTTTCTTGTTCCAAACTCAGAAAAATGTAATAAAGTAGTATAGCAGAGGACAATATAGAGGAAGAATGGAAATATTTCATGCCTTTGCCATAACAAAACCTCATACTATCAGCAGCAATATTTTATTAGTGATAGCAGGTGAAGAAGACCAAGACAACAGACAAAATGTGGGGACAAAGCAGGTAAGAGTCCCCCAAACCAGGGGACTACTTCACTATTCAGTGCCACCAGCAGCATACTACTGTCATACAGGTGCAAGAATCAACATGCACAAACTACTCTGAAGGATAAAATGAGCATCACACAATAGTCTAAGGATAACTTCCCGTTACTGCACTTCTCTTGAGGTCCAAACACCAGTTAAAACAACAGCTTGGTAAGAAAGGCAATCAGTTCACACACTGAAGACTGAAACTGCTTTGTCCTCACAAAATGATCTGAGTTAGAACAGATAATATTACTTATATACCTTATTATTTGCTATTACTACTCGGGCAAAAGGTTTCACATGCTTTAGAAAAGTAATGATTCAGCAATATTTACTTTTCTGTAGCCAGGAACTGTAGCCAAAAATACTTCATTTTGTTCCTCTAATGTCACACATGAGTGAAGTGGGTACACTTGCCACCTAAAGAAAACATATTAGTGCAAGAATATAAAAGTTGATTACACTTCTGTGCTAAATCCTATTACGTACTTAGAACTTATATAGCTGAAAAACTCATGTTCAAGCTTAACTGAACTAAAACAAATGTGGTCTAACTTACCTTTTAAACTTATCTGAGAGGCATGAGTGCATGTATCTTATCTCAGCCAAACCTAGGGAAAAAGTAACCATGACTTTGTATTCATTTTACTCAACACTAACAATTCTAAAACATCTATTTCAATTCTTTTTTGACTTTCATTCTTACCTTCCTTTCACTATATAATAAAATGGCAGAAGAGTTAAACAGCAAATGTAATAATGAGTCACTGAAACAGAGTGAGTCAATTTTTCAAGAGCCATTCTGCATTAATTTTACACTTATTAAAGTGAAATTGCAACAGCAGATATAAAGGCCATCTGACAACATCCCATTATTAGCCCTCATATCAGTTTCTTACAATTGACAGTGTTCTCCACATGCTGAATGTCTGGTTTAGGCTACTTCATTCAAAATAAGTTCTTTCAAAGAGCAGGGTCAAGGGGAAAAAAAACCCTATTTCTGCCTTAGCCATCTTGTCTTGAGCAGCTGCAGTGCCCATTCTCTGGGTCATGGATTTCACTGCCAGGGGAAATCCTATGACTAAGGGATTTTTGCTACATTCTTGAATACCTGCATAAACATTTCTGAGAAACTGGTTTACTTGTTATTGAGACTTCAATTTCAAAAGTCCCATTTTCAAAATCTGCACCACACAGAGTTTCCCTGGTCGGATATTAAAAATGAAATTATTCTGTAACTGCAGTACAGGATTGCTGCAATTTTCAGCAAAGGCCAAATGCAGTTTAAGTAACTGGATGTGAAATCTTTATGCATTCTTTATATGACTGGCACCTGACTTCAGGTGATGTATTAGACATATACTCACCTGGCAAAAACACTAGCACACTGCCACGTTCCAACGCATCCCTCAAGCTGTCTTCCTCCCTAACAAGAATATGAAGTTTCATTAGTTTTACAACCTCAGTCTAACTTCATTACCCCAAGTTATTTTATTCTGAAAGAACAAGCAGAACTGCACACTTTTTGTACCATGCATTATTTAAACTTCTGAAGAAAGGAAATTCAAACCATTACTTGCAACTACGTTTTCTGAAAAGCACAGTATATACATTGCAACTAGAGCATTAGGTTTAACTTCTTCCTCAAAATAGAGGTTTTGCCAAAATAGAAACATTCTTATTCAGCAATGAAATTAATCAGAATTAGGTTACCAAATATCCTAAACTCAGAACACAGTATACTACTGCATAATGATATGCAAACTCATTCAGTAATTCTTTAAGTATCTGTAATGCCCTTGTATTCTAAAAATACCACTGGAACCTTGAACAAAAGCCAAACAAGTATAAATCTCAACCATTATTATCAAGAACTACAGGTCATGACAGACGTGGAGAGAGCCATCTTCGACTGATCTGTTGTGAGTCAAAATCACCTTAAGAGAATTTAGAGCTCACATTGTTCTGCTGTATTCATTCCTGGTGTAAAATTTTTTCAGGTATTTTTCAGTCTCTACTCTAAAACTATATAATAAACAGAAAGCATAGTTTTTACTGGAAGGTACATAACAATGTGCATATCAGCCCTTTCAGTATTCGAAAGTTGAAATGCTAATTCCTTCATGTTTACTTATTAAAGGTAGCTTATCAGTAAAAGGTAGCATAATTTGGCTATTACAGTAGAACAGCTTAATTAATTAAATCAAAAGAAATAACCAAGAAAGAAGCTTAGAAGTCACTATACATTGTAAAAATGTCAGAACCAAGTTTTTTGTATTTATGTACCTCCATGAACAGTTGTACTTCGGTGGTTCACCTAATAACTGCTCAAATGAGCTTAATTAACATTTTCTTAAAATGTCAAAGTTTATATAATACTAAGTTTGAAAGGAAAAAAAAATTAAGCTTACAGAACAAAATTACTTCTCCAACACACTTTTATAGATTATTAGAATATATGGAAACAAAAAACATTCCTAAACTTAATATACAATGTTAGATCAAAGTTGTAAGAGCAACTTCATTACATTTTCAGATACTAGATATCAATTTACAAAACACAGAGAGCAACGCAAATCAGTATTTACTTATTTCAAATTGCATTAAGGTCTTAAACAGCCAGTGAAAATTATTGCCTAGTTTTAATTTTTTTTTCCATGGATTATTATATGTTTTAATTTATAATACAAAATAGTAGCTCCAGTTTTATTCTTCATATAAACAATATTTGGCTCTGGTCTACAGCAAAGAATATAGTTTCCATACAACGTGGTTGTCTTGAATGATCACTTACGCTCCAGGGCAGGAAGTGTATTTCAAGAACACAGGGTAGAAATCAAACAAATATATAAAATAAAAGCAGAGATATATGTAAAATTAAGTTACCACTAACAACTATAATACATGGGCTGCTGCTGCTTAATTAGTGCCTCATCTCCCCAAGAACCTCCGATTCCAGATTTTGAACTGTGTCTTACCTCTTCATCTCAAACTCATCAAATGACTCAATCAGAGACACTGCTACATCATACATATTCTTTTTTATCACTGGTTCCTCGATGCTTTGAGAATGAAGCTGTTTGGAGAAGAAGGTATTGAGGTTAGCACAGTGGAACAGGCAGAAAGACTGTAGCTCACATATGTATTTCAATTTGTCAAGTGCTTTTCAATTAAAACTGATCCAGCACAGAAGCCTGTACAAAGAAGTAACTTCATCTGATGTGCTCATTATCTTCTAAACAGGCATTTTTCTTCAGGCATGTAACTATTTTTATGCTAAAGGAGTACTTCTGGTATTTACCCACTTAAGATAAGCACCAGGCCACACTTCATTAGTTTGCAGGACATACTCCTTTATCCAGGAGCGTTAAGCACATGAGAGTGATCACAACCCATGGAAACAGGATGACAAGGAGAGGAATTTGTGTAAGGAAGGTACAATGCTTCTCACAGCTACTATACTGCAGGTCTCTACCTGACTGCACAGAAATCACGTACCTTACTAATGTAAATTGGTTTTGCATTTAAAGGATCTTGTGTTTTAGGTCATACCCTGTCAAAAGATTACTGTTCTGTTGTACATAACAGAACCATGATGATTCTGCCTACGCTATTTTCTAGCATTCTGAGACATACTCAAGGTTGTAAAATTTAAGAACACAAACAATCAAGTCTTCAGAGCAAACACAGTAACTTAGTAACTTTCCAGTTCTAAAATCAAACGTTTAATGAACTAGACATGCTTTGGAAAAGGTCTATAATGTTACACATTTTTCTGTTGTAGAGAAAGTGGGTTTTGATTGTTGCTCACCTCCTCATTCTAGGGAAAACTCATTACTGGACCAAGAGTTTCAGAGCTAAAAATCACAGAGAACTGAACTATCTAAACTATTA